>NC_138745.1:3019161-3077161 GCF_965113295.1 Leuciscus leuciscus | reverse complement strand
AAAAACTACTCAAACACTGGGTTGTTACGTCTGACCTAAGATCTGGGTAACACAAAAACTACTCAAACACTGGGTTGTTACGTCTGACCTAAGATCTGGGTAACACAATAACTACCCAAACACTGGTTGTTACGTCTGACCTAAGATCTGGGTAACACAATAACTACCCAAACACTGGGTTGTTTCGTCTGACCCAGGATCTGGGTAACACAAAAACTACTCAAACACTGGGTTGTTACGTCTGACCCAGGATCTGGGTAACACAAAAACTACTCAAACACTGGGTTGTTACGTCTGACCCAGGATCTGGGTAACACAAAAAACTACTCAAACACTGGGTTGTTACGTCTGACCCAGGATCTGGGTAACACAAAAACTACTCAAACACTGGGTTGTTACGTCTGACCCAGGATCTGGGTAACACAAAAACTATACTCAAACACTGGGTTGTTACGTCTGACCCAGGATCTGGGTAACACAAAAACTACTCAAACACTGGGTTGTTACGTCTGACCCAGGATCTGGGTAACACAAAAACTACTCAAAACACTGGGTTGTTACGTCTGATCCAGGATCTGGACAACACAAAAAACTACTCAAACACTGGGTTGTTACGTCTGATCCAGGATCTGGGTAACACAATAACTACCCAAACACTGGGTTGTTACGTCTGACCTAAGATCTGGGTAACACAATAACTACTCAAACACTGGGTTGTTACGTCTGACCCAGGATCTGGACAACACAAAAACTACTCAAACACTGGGTTGTTACGTCTGACCTAAGATCTGGGTAACACAATAACTACCCAAACACTGGGTTGTTACGTCTGACCTAAGATCTGGGTAACACAATAACTACCCAAACACGGGGTTGTTTCGTCTGACCCAGGATCTGGGTAACACAAAAACTACTCAAACACTGGGTTGTTACGTCTGATCCAGGATCTGGGTAACACAAAAACTACTCAAACACTGGGTTGTTACGTCTGACCCAGGATCTGGACAACACAAAAACTACTCAAACACTGGGTTGTTACGTCTGACCCAGGATCTGGGTTACACAAAAACTACCCAAACATTAATTAGTTTTAAAGTTTTTCCCAGACTTTTAGTTTAGATGTTCTCAGGGCACAGTGCAAAAGGACTCAAATAATCAATAATTAAATCTTGCCTTTATTATTTTAAAGATCAGTTTATCAGTTGTTGCAGCTTTGATGAGAATTAATAGAAATCTTTGAATTTCATTATAGCATCTCATATTATTATCAGTGTTGGAAAACCTGTGGTAACTTGGCACCATGATGGGTGTTTTCCTCTCGTCATGCATTAATCGTGAAGAGGTCTGTCTGCAGGCCTCCTGAGAGATGATCTCGATCTAAGCGCATATAGAGTTGATCCACACATTCTAATGAGTGTGTTATACGCTCTCATTACACTGTCACACATAATGATGAGTGAGAAAACCAGACCACATTTACACACACACATTCTGTCCCCTTACACTAAACCTACCCATCAAACAAAACTTTCTGCATTTTTACATTTAAAAAAAAAAACCTATAATTACTTTAGTTTTCATACCAGATTTACAAATGAGGATGTCCCCAAATGGAGGTTTTTGGAGATTTTGGTCAATTCTGGGTACAAATTTGTTCCCAAAATATAGTTAAGTTACACACTCACACGTGCACACACACACACACACACACACACACACACACACACACACACACACACACACACCACCAGTCCTTTAATATCATCAGTTTGCTGACTCTGAGATTAAGGCTAATAAAGTCATGGTCAGTCTTGTTTTATTAATCTGGTGTATTTTCTGTATGTTCCTTCATTGCAGCTGGTGACGAACACACAGACAAACAACTGCGCTGTCATCTTCAGTGCCAAGGACAAACTCTTGACATTAAACCGCCTTCATCACAGTGCTGAAACACAGTAAAGTTTCCTGAAAAAGCTCCTCCTCTGCTAAACAGCGGGACACCATGATGACGCGGGTCATAATATGATGGTGTTCGGTGGCGATGCATCATCATAACCCTGCTGTCACACTGAGCACAAACTCACATCATACAGCAAGACAGTTCAATTCAGCAACAAACCGAAACTGCAAGAGCAGCACGAGGCCACACATTACCGTGATTTTACCGTGGTAAGAGGTGTTCTGAGGAACAATGCAAAGTATGCTTTAAAACGGTGGAAACGGCAGTATGATGCACAACACTAGTGTTCAATATATCATATCATATTGAACATATAGTATTAATGACAACCTTTGTTGCACCGATTTAAAAATTCTGGCTAATGTGATATGACAATTTTATGCTATGCTCAAAAAATTATGTATGGCCAAAAATATATATATATAAGTCAAGTCAAGTCAAGTCAAGTTTATTTGTATAGCGCTTTTCACAATACAGATTGTATCAAAGCAGCTTCACAGTATTAAATTAAAATAATACAACAAAGTTTGTTTCTAAAATACTGTATATACAGGATATCAAATCAATTATTGCTGTCAAATCAATTAGATTAATTGCAGCTAATCACATAACATAAAAGTTTGTGTATGTATGTATGCATGCATGCATGTATGCATGTATGCATGCATTTTTATACACATATATATATATATATATATATATACACACAAACACACACACACACACACATACACACAGACATATACATTCAGAAGTCTCTTATGCTTATCAATGCTGCATTTATTTGATAAATATATGTATTTTTTAAAACTGTAATATTGTGAAATATTATTACAGTTTAAAATAACTGTATTCTGTGTGAATATATAGTAAAGTGTAATTTATTCCTGTGATCAAAGCTGAATTTTCAGCATCATTACTCCAGTCTTCAGTGTCACATGATCCTTCAGAAATCATTTTAATATGATGATCAAGAATCATTTAATATTATAAAACAGTTGTGAAATTTTTTTCCAGGATTCTTTGATAAATAGAAAGTTCAAAAGAACAGTGTTTATTTGAAATAGAATCTTTTGTAACATTATAAATGTCTTTACTGTCACTTTTGATCAATTTAAAGCATCCTTGCTGAATAAAAGTATTAATTTCTTTAATTTCTTTCCAAAAAACAAAAACAAAAACAAAATCTTACTGACCCCAAACTTTTGACCTGTATAGTGTTTAATATCAAAAGTAATTAAAAGTTGCATTTTCACTTGAAACATTTGTTGTGTTGAGCCATTTCAATTACTTTTGTTTGTTTAATTTATTGCAAACAGCTGAAAGTCTGTAAATTGTGCCAATAAACCTGATTTGCAATGGGATGGGATGGGGTTGGGATGGGATGGGATGGGATGGGGATTTCTGGGATTACTGCAATTAATTAAAAAAATTATAATTTTGCAATAGCCTCAAACCCGGATCAACCAATTAGAACGAGTCAGAAACTCATTATTATAATGCATCGCAGTCCTAGTTCCACTTCATGTGATGATAAACTGATCATAGCTTTAGTAAAGGTGGAGGGAAGAATCATTGCATTCCCTGAAGTTGCTGATACTCTCAGCTCAAGGTGTGCATTGTTAACACGTCCGGATAAGGAAGAGGTCCCTAGACACTTGTTAGTTTGTGTCATAAATAGGGAGGACGGTGTAGACATCATGTGAACACCTACACTTCTTCCCTTCCCAGCAAATTAGATCCGGTGAGAAGAGATGCTTATGTAAGGGCTCGATTCTGAATCCACTTTGTCATCACATTTGCATAGGGACACGGCCAAAGCCTTCAAGACAAACACTCGTGTAAACGAGCCACTTTTAGACTTGGAGCGTGATTAAAACGGATCCACGTTATAAACAGCCTCCAGAGAAAATCTGCAAACAGAACGACGAGCTGATTTAATTTCCGCGTATTTCAAATTAAGCACACGAGTGGATTTTGAATATTCATCAGCATTATTATTAGACGCAAAGCACAAGTGTACGCTTTTACATGCATCTGGGCGCTTTGCATGAGGAAAGACTAGCCAGATGAACATGATTAAATCACAAACCAATGCTTTGTTTGGTCTGTCAGTCAGTGTCTGTAGGGAATGGTTTAGTCTGTTCAGTTTCAGCTCAGCAGGTGATATTACATTCAATACTGACATTGTCAGGCTCATGTTTTTAATAATCGTTTTGCCTCTATCTGTCACCATACAGGTTGATTGATTGGTGAAATGAGAGCCATTATAACTAAACATCATCATGAGACCGGACTGATAGAAACAGTGAAAGTGAGCAGAGGATGATGCTTTTGTAGTCTATTATCCTTGTACAATGCAAAATCCCCAGTGTTAAATTAACACAGTGTACGTGTGTGTCCAACTACAGGGTGTCATAGTTTATCTTGCCGCAACAAACGTGCTTTATAAACACAGAGTTGGAGAAGTCAGAGAAAAACTAGCCTAATATTAAAAACTAAAGGCTCAAAGAGCCCAACTAAAGCAAACACTGATCATCATAATGGCGACTTGAAACAAAACGTTCCATAAAACATTACCATCTAAACTTCTGTTAAATCTAAATAAGAACGTGTGTAGATGTATGGCAATAATAATTGCAATAATGTGTAATGGCTAGAAGTCAGTTGTAGTTCAGGGGCTCTATCTTACACCCAGCGCAATTGACTTTGTACACGACGCATGTATCATTTCTATTTTGCACCCGACACACAGCGGACCTTTCCCTCCACAGACGCACGTCAGTAAATTAGGGAATGAACTTGCGCTCCCGGGGGCGGTTCAGCGAAAAGAGGCGGCGTGTTCCGGCGCAAACGTTCCCTGGTGCTATTTTGCAGTTTCAGAAAACAATTCCGCCACTGACTTTAGACTAGGTTTCTCCTGGTCAGTGGCGGAATTGTTTTCTGAACAATGCGCGTTCAGAGGCTATTTTAAGGGTGCACGCTTGGCCATAATGTAGCGTGTGCACAAAGCACACACACTTTGCTTCTCTCATCTACTCACAGATGCAGCAGTTTTCATTTTTGCACATGTACATTATTACAAGGAAAAATATTAACACACGAGGGAAATCATTGTGGTGTCCATGAAGATGTGAAAAATAGGCATAAATCTAGCTTACACATTTACCCAAATTATCATACACCTGTTTAACCGAAGCTAATCTGGGTGTGTTTCTCCATCCCCAATGTCACTTCTCTGTGTTTTACGGCCCTGACGAGAACGTCGGTCTCCTCGGCTGTGAACCGCTCCTGGCGTGCGTCTGGCAAATCCGCCGTTATAATAGCAATCCGCCATGGAACAAGCGCACCTGCTCTTAAAGGGAATGTGAGATGATGCTCTGATTGGTTTATTTCACGTTACGCCCAAACCACACCTATGAGTAATGAAGCTACTTCAGACCAACACATTTTAGATTTGCGTCGGGAGCAAGAGTCATTTATCCCGCCGGTATAATAGCAACAGCGCCCGAGACCCGCCCACAAAGTTACTTGCGTTTCGCGTTTGATACTTGCGTTTCAGATCGTTAAAATAGGGCCCATAGTGTTTCTCTTTTTTTCTGTTCTTCTTGTTTCTCTTTCCGTCAGTGATTCTGCTTATTAACATTAGGTGTCACCACTAATGGCCAATCATCTCTTAATCACTTAATTATCTCATTCTGTCGTTATCAACATAGTTCAGTGTTTCCTGAAACCATAGTTCCTACAAACATTCACAAACTGCATTGCAAAGCCGTGTTGGAACCCACAGTTGAATCAAACATCTGTAAATAAAGCACAACAACGGATAATAAAAGAGCGAAGTTATCTTCAAATGCCATGTTACAGCAAAAATATGACATTCATTTGATCTCAAACTGATTAATTAGCAGAAGACACCAAAACTACATCAACATGAGAGATGTTCTGAAGCACAACGCAAAATATGCTTTATCATTCATCAATTATGGATGCAATAATATTCTGGATGATGTAATAAAATTATAATTATTTTAATGTTATGTCTAAAAAACAATAAATGGCCAAGATTAAAAGTATTTAGGCCTACTATTTTGTCTCAATAATTGTCACAATTATATATATACACAGTACTGTGCAAAAGTCTTAGGCATGTTAGTATTTTCTATAAAAAATAAAAATAAAATAAAAATTTAATTGGTTTTAAAGTCAGTAATTTATATATCTTGATGTATTGCGTCAGAAGGAAATATAGTTTACATTTCTAAACATTCCTTTTGCCATTAATTGTAATAATCCAGTGAGATTTTTGTATGCACAAGGAGTCTGACAACATTATTTTATAATGTAAAGCCAAACAATGGATAACAAAACAGTGAAGTAATCTTCAAATGCCATGTTACAACAAAAATATGACATTAATATATATATATATATATATAGTATATATATAATCAGTCCTGGTTTGTCGGTCATAGTCTTTGCATATGTGTTCCCTGTCTGGATTATGTTCCCATTCCCTGTTTAAATCATCTTTTAGGCAAAATAATAGGTACAAATAATTTTAAAATTGCCAATTTTTTGGTTTTATATAAATTAGATAGGCCTGCTATTTTGTCTCAATGATTGAGATAATTGAGATAATATATAGATAATATAGATTTAAATAGATATAGATACAGATATATAGATATATAGAAATATATAGATACTATATCTACTATTTTAGTTAAGCAGAGAGTTACGTCCTCGTCCAGGAAACACAGGAAGGTCAAGTTTATCTACATCAAACTATTCTAACCCTCATAAAATGATTAATGTCACTGAATAATATTCAATAATCCATTAGCACAATAACGTTCATCTTTTGCAGAAAGGTGACTGAATCCATTAAATGAAGAAGGCCTTGATAATATAGTTAAATGCTCCACATATAATGAGAATAAGTGTGTTAAGGATAAAGGATTCTTTTAAAGAGTGACTAAGACGGATTCACTCAGGGATAAAAAAGCTTATATAATCAGTGGCCGGATTACACTGGAGAAAATCCACAGATTTGAAGACTTACATTTTTAAGTATAATCAAACTGACTGTGCATGTAATTTTTTACTCATATTTTCAGGTCATTTAAATAACATTGAACTGAGCTAATAAATCCAGTTGAATCTCATATAACTAACTTTGAAGTAATGGAAAAAATATTTTTTTTTTAATTTGAAGTATAATATTTTATGTACATTTTTAAGTATAATCAAATTGGCTGTACAAATCATTTCAACTCATTTAAATTATATTAAATTGACTTCAAAAGTTGAATCTCATTTTACTTAAATGAAGTAGAAATTGCTTAAATTCTTGAATTATTGATATATATATATATATATATATAGTGCCCTCCACAATTAATGGCACCCCTGGTAAATATGATCAAAACTGGCTGTAAAAAATAAATTTGCAACGTTTATCCTTTTGATCTTTCATTCAAAAAATGTGCAAAATTCTAACCTTTCATTGAAGTAAAAGAATTGAAAGTGGGGGGGAAAATCACATTATGAAATAAATGTTTTTCTCCAAAACACGTTGGCCACAATTATTGGCACCCTTAGAATTTTTTAAAAGTAAAATATCTCTGAAGTATATTCCCATTAATATTTACCTTTTTTAGTACACCAGGGGGACTAGGAACATGAAACTGTCCAGCTATGACTTCGTGTTTCACAGGAGTTTAAATATGAGGAAACACAAAGGCCAAATCCCCTTAATCATCCATCACAATGAGTAAAACCACAGAATATATTTCTGATGCGCAGCAAAAGATTGTTGGCCATCACAAAATAGAAAGTGGCTGTAAGACAATAGCTAAAGAATTGAAAATCCCCATTTTGACCATCAGGGCAATAATTAAGAAGTTATAATCAACTAAATATGTTATGAATCTGCCAGGAAGAGGACGTGTGTCTATATTATCTTAATGCACAGTGAGGATAATGGTTTGAGTGGCCAAAGACTCTCCAAGGGTCACAGATGGAGAATTGCAGAGATTAGTTGAGTCTTGGGGTCAGAAAGCCAAAAAAAAAAAAAAAAAAAAAAAAAAAAAAACTACATCCCCACATGTTGTTTGGGAGGGTTTCAAGAAAAATGCTCCTCGCTCATCCAGAAACAAACTCCAGCAAATTTAATTGTCAGACACGACTGGATCTTCAGACGGCACAGGCTTCTTTGGTCATATGAAATTAAAAAAAGAGCTTTTTGCCAGCAAACACGCTAGATGGGTTTGGTGCACACAAGGATAAAAAGTACCCCATGTGTAAAATGTAATATACCATTGGATCTTTAATGTTGTGGGCATATTTTTCTGCTGGAGGTCCTGGAAATTCTTATTCAGATACATGGCATCGTGGATTCTATCAAATATCAACAGATAAAAAATCCAAACCGGGCGGCTTCTGCTAGAAGTCTTATAATGGGCCGTGGTTGGATCTTCCATTAAGACAACGATCCAAAACAAACATCAAAATCAACACAAAAATGTGTTAGGGAGCACAAAATGAAGCTTCTGCCATGATGTATTTATACACACATATACACATATACACACACATACTGTATACACACACACACACATACATACATAGTAAAACCTAATACTGAAAGTCACTAAACGAAATTAGTTAATTTAACTTATTTTTAAATAAAAAAGTTGATTTCACTTAATAAAAAATTTGATATTAACTCAAAACCTGCAATGTGTTAAGCAGAACTTATACTGAATAAGTTATGAATAACCTATTTGTTATTTTAACTCTAAAGATTTAATTTGAATTTAATTAATAGTTTTTTGTTTATGGTTGAAAATAAATACAAATATTAAAAGTAAATTAGAAACCAATTGTTTTTAATTTCTTTTAAATGATAATTTTTCCTATATATATATATATATATATATATATATATATAAGGCCTACTGTATATATAGTGGGTCTAATTGAAGAATTCCCGTATTCCTCACACATGCAGTGATGTGCAAAGATCACGCCGTCACTCCCATACACTCACACTGACATTACAGCGACAGGAGGCAGAGGTTCTGCTTTAATTACCTTCAGATCACCAGGAGACAGACACACATACACTATTAATGCAGCTCCGCTTCAGCCGGTCGTATAATATCTCAGATTAACTATCCCTATACGCACATATCTCACTCTAGCTTATTCAGTAGTATATCTAGTTTAAGGGACTTTTTCCTCATTCTTTGTTGCTCTCGCATTCAGAGCAGTGTTATTTCAGTATCATGTTTTCATTTTAATTTTAGTTAGAGTTTAGTGAAATACGTCTATAGGTTTTATTGATTTTTATTTCAGTTTTAGTTTTATTTAGTACATCAGGTTAAAGTGCTCCTATTATGATACAAGTTTGCATGCAAAAAACACGTTAATTTTCTCATAATACACACTGCAGCAACAGCTCTTTTCTCTCAGCGTCTGAAACGGTTCGATCAAAGATTCAGTCTCTCTAAACCCCGCCCCTCTGAGAGCTGCTCTGCTCTGATTGGTCAGAAACCAAACGCTCATTATCATATCTGAATCTCAGCTCTTGATCACAGTGATACGAACAGTAACGATGGCGTGGGTTTTACCGTATCAATCTCATCAAAGTAGATTTGCTTTGTCAGCAGAAAACAGCGTCTTCTCGACATGAACAACACGAACCAAACGCTTCCAGTCTCAGATAAACTACAGTGTTTGAGGGCGGAGCTAAGAGACACTGTCCAGCCAATCAAGACCAGAGGCGGGCATTATGCAAATTAGTTACACATCTACGCAGTTTAAAGCAGAATGACTGGAATTACTGACGACAGGCAGAACAGAATACAGATTCTCAATCACTCCATTTATCATGTACTTTGATCTTTGAAACTTTGCAGACCTTTTACATTCAAACAGCTGTATTACACACTACATGAAAGGTGATATCTGAAAAAGCTATAATAACCCTGAGTGGGTTTAAATCGGTTTAAGGCAGAACTAATAACGACATAACAGGGGAAAAAAAAACTACAAAAAAAATGAATAAAAATGCTCAAAAATGAGTGACAGAAATAAAATTGAAATCTAAGGTTTCATAGTTTATCATTTCATTCTTCAAAGAGATCTTCAGGAGAAAAGTAAAGCTTCTACCATCCATTTTCCATGTGTTAATATGTTTTGGGTGAATATATATATATAGGACTGGGCAATATATTTAATATTCACGATGATTTCCTGGCAATGTAAAGTTACGCAACATCATTAATATTATACTATGTGTGATGTGATTTTTATTTGCCCATTAAGTTTCCATAAGAGCATGTCATTACATTAGTTTCGCAACTCGTGAGCATGTGATGGCATTTTAATAGTAATAATTTAATAGCATCTCTGATATAAACTTAAGAGGCAAGAAATGTTAGAGTTGCTTAGTTCACTGGAAAGTAAAAAAGAAAGAGAAGAATCGATGCAACGGACATTGATTCATTTGCATAATTTTGGAAAGATTGTTTTATGTTTTTTAAATAAGTCTGACAACTATGAGATTTTTTAGCTATTTACATCATCGTTGCATCATCTGAACAAGAAAAATACACTGAAAAATAGCAACAGAAAAGTGTGAGTCACCGCATCGATCTTTCATTTGACTCATAGTTCAGTGTGTTCATATGAGCATGAGGGTTAAGTGCTTTGTTTCAGTTTTTCACAAGACTTCAGCATGATGAGCGTCACATATCCTGGTCATCTGCTGACTAACACTCGTTTGGCAAGAACTAAACAAGACTAATGATCTGTGTTTCACTCAAGATGCTTTAAAGCCCAGCCTGAGACGATGAACAGATGTCTCACTGACCACACACACACACACACACACTGCAGAGAAATGCAGTTATAGGGTGAATCTCCCTGCCACACACACGCACATGTGCACATTCACACTCACACATTCACACTCACTCACTCACTGATTCACACCCACTCACTCACTCACTGATTCACACCCCACTCTCACTCACTCACTCACTCACTGATTCACACCCCACTCTCACTCACTCACTGATTCACACCCCACTCTCACTCACTCACTGATTCACACCCCACTCTCTCTCACTCACTCACTCACTCACTCACTCACTCACTCACTCACTCACTCACTCACTCACTCACTCACTCACTCACTCACTCACTCACTCACACCCCACTCTCACTCACTCACTCACTCACTGATTCACACCCCACTCTCACTCACTCACTCACTCACTCACTCACTCACTCACTCACTCACTGATTCACACCCCACTCTCACTCACTCACTCACTCACTCACTCACTCACTCACTCACTCACTGATTCACACCCCACTCTCACACCCCACTCTCACTCACTCACTCACTGATTCACACCCCACTCTCACTCACTCACTCACTGATTCACACCCCACTCTCACTCACTCACTCACTGATTCACACCCCACTCTCACTCACTCACTCACTGATTCACACCCCACTCTCACTCACTCACTGATTCACACCCCACTCTCACTCACTCACTCACTCACTCACTCACTGATTCACACCCCACTCTCACTCACTCACTCACTCACTCACTCACTGATTCACACCCCACTCTCACTCACTCACTCACTCACTCACTGATTCACACCCCACTCTCACTCACTCACTCACTCACTCACTCACTCACTCACTGATTCACACCCCACTCTCACTCACTCACTCACTCACTCACTGATTCACACCCCACTCTCACTCACTCACTCACTCACTCACTCACTCACTGATTCACACCCCACTCTCACTCACTCACTCACTCACTGATTCACACCCCACTCTCACTCACTCACTCACTCACTCACTGATTCACACCCCACTCTCACTCACTCACTCACTGATTCACTGATTCACACCCCACTCTCACTCACTCACTCACTCACTCACTGATTCACACCCCACTCTCACTCACTCACTCACTGATTCACACCCCACTCTCACACACTCACTCACTGATTCACACCCCACTCTCACTCACTCACTCACTGATTCACACCCCACTCTCACTCACTCACTCACTGATTCACACCCCACTCTCACTCACTCACTCACTGATTCACACCCCACTCTCACTCACTCACTCACTCACTCACTGATTCACACCCCACTCTCACTCACTCACTCACTCACTCACTCACTGATTCACACCCCACTCTCACTCACTCACTCACTCACTCACTGATTCACACCCCACTCTCACACTCACTCACTCACTCACTGATTCACACCCCACTCTCACTCACTCACTCACTCACTCACTCACTGATTCACACCCCACTCTCACTCACTCACTCACTCACTCACTCACTCACTGATTCACACCCCACTCTCACTCACTCACTCACTCACTCACTGATTCACACCCCACTCTCACTCACTCACTCACTCACTCACTCACTCACTCACTCACTCACTGATTCACACCCCACTCTCACTCACTCACTCACTGATTCACACCCCACTCTCACTCACTGATTCACACCCCACTCTCACTCACTCACTCACTCACTGATTCACACCCCACTCTCACTCACTCACTCACTCACTGATTCACACCCCACTCTCACTCACTCACTCACTCACTCACTGATTCACACCCCACTCTCACTCACTCACTCACTCACTCACTGATTCACACCCCACTCTCACTCACTCACTCACTCACTCACTGATTCACACCCCACTCACTCACTCACTCACTGATTCACACCCCACTCTCACACTCACTCACTCACTGATTCACACCCCACTCTCACTCACTCACTCACTCACTCACTCACTGATTCACACCCCACTCTCACTCACTCACTCACTCACTCACTCACTCACTCACTGATTCACACCCCACTCTCACTCACTCACTCACTCACTCACTGATTCACACCCCACTCTCACTCACTCACTCACTCACTCACTGATTCACACCCCACTCTCACTCACTGATTCACACCCCACTCTCACTCACTCACTCACTGATTCACACCCCACTCTCACTCACTCACTCACTCACTGATTCACACCCCACTCTCACTCACTCACTCACTCACTGATTCACACCCCACTCTCACTCACTCACTCACTCACTCACTGATTCACACCCCACTCTCACTCACTCACTCACTCACTGATTCACACCCCACTCTCACTCACTCACTCACTCACTCACTCACTCACTCACTCACTCACTCACTCACTCACTCACTCACTCACTCACTCACTCACTCACTCACTCACTCACTCACTCACTCACTCACTCACTCACTCACTCACTCACTCACTCACTCACTCACTCACTCACACCCATTCTCTCTCACTCACTCACTCACTCACCTCACTCAACTCACTCAACTCACTCAACTCACTCAACTCACTCAACTCACTCAACTCACTCAACTCACTCAACTCACTCAACTCACTCAACTCACTCAACTCAACTCACTCACTCACTCACACATTGTTTCTCTGTTCTCTGGTTCACAGGGGTTTACTGCGAGTCACAGTGTGTGAACGGACACACTCATAATCAACCCTAACGACCTGCTGTGTTCACACGCTGACAGGTGCTTATTAATATTCATCACAAGCAAAACCAAAAAATAAACGCAAAAGCTGCCGGGTAAGTGCAGCTGTCACTCAAACTCTCAAAACCTGACAAAGCAACTTCTCATGAATATTCATCAGCACTCGGCAGTAAAACTCATAAAGAGCAGAGCAAATGTCTGGCGTGTATTTCCTGATTTCCTGCTTTATGTGCAATTAAAACAATTAATATAGACAGTTCATGTATTGAGGATACAATGTGAGCGTCTGAACGTACTTGTTGCTGTGCCGTTTGCTTAATCGTGTGCAAAACAGTGTAGTTGACCTTTTCAGCAGACCTTAAATGATTGATGAAATGACGTGCGTTGCATGCGGCACACTGGGTGTCTATCATTACATTTATATTTATTACATGTTACTTGCATAAGCAGGGCTCAGTGATAAGCATGGTCTTATTAATGAAATGAATATTACACATTTAAAAAAGTGATTTTTGCATAGATTTTGCAATCACGTTCTTATGAATGTATAGCTGTCTTGGAGTTGCATTACAGCTGTATAATTTCTTAGTATTATTGCATATTTTCTATTTAAAAAAAAAAAAAAAAATGGCAAAGCTAGGCTAGGCTAGGCTAGGCTAGGCTAGGTTAGGTTAGGTTAGATTAGATTAGGTAGATAAAGTTAGGTTAGGTTAGATAAAGTTAGGTTAGGATAGAATAGGTTAGATTGGGTTAGGTTAGATTAGGTTAGGTTAGGTTAGGTTAGGTTAGGTTAGGTTAGGTTAGGTTAGGTTAGGTTAGGTTAGGTTAG
Source organism: Leuciscus leuciscus (assembly GCF_965113295.1). Classification (NCBI taxonomy): domain Eukaryota; kingdom Metazoa; phylum Chordata; class Actinopteri; order Cypriniformes; family Leuciscidae; genus Leuciscus; species Leuciscus leuciscus. Next base: position 3,062,756 of record NC_138745.1, on the reverse strand, counting down.
GTTAGGTTAGGTTAGGCTAGGCTAGGCTAGGCTAGGTTAGGTTAGGATAGGATAGGTTAGATTGGGTTAGGTTAGATTAGATTAGATTAGGTTAGGTTAGGTTAGGTTAGGTTGCATCTTTGAGTAATTAACCATTTCCCTCAAAGAGGTAATTATGTGTATCAAGGTCAGTATTGACTGTGTTCCACAACCAAAGGCAGAAAGAGCGAGTTACAAACACACACTGATAATTAACTCTCATTGCATTTGCAGGTTAATGGACTGACACACATTAAAGTGTTTGCAGTCAGAAGAACACGCACTAAAACACACATAAACACATGCATGTTAAATCCGACCAACGATACTGAACTAATGGTGAAGCAGTCAACACTGGACTGATGGGCATGTTGAGGCAGAGCAAGAGCAAAGAAACATGGATCTTTTATTCTGACTCTCCATTCTCCGTTTACTAGCCTGTCCGGAGAAACACAGCGGATGTTATCAGACTGACCTTGACATTAACACTAGATGTTTGAAAGACAAATCTGTCATCTGTGGAACGACAGAACCTGACAGATCAACGAGAGTCCTTGACTAAAACACAGGAAGAATCTTCTCCACATACACAGAAAACTCTTGTGCTTCTGCACTACAGTAAAACCTGATGAGGATTTAAAGGAATAGGACACTAAAAATGGTTCCCGGACACGTAGTGTTTTCTTTTGGGAAACAGTTAAAAAGGTAACTTCGGCTTTTATCTGACAATTGCCAGAAATCAAGTCATAATTGTGAGATATAAACTCGCAATTGCAGAAAAAGGTTACAAAGTTTACAATAAGGTTTTGTTTGTTTACATTATAGTTAAAGCTGCAGTCCGTAGTTTTTCCTCTTTGTCGCCATCTCTGTTCAAAATCTGCAATTGCAGTTATTCGCGGAATTATCAACTTTACGTGGGTTGTGCCTCGGCACAGAGCTGATCAATCCAGTGTTTTGAAGGAGCGTGCGGTATATTATTATATTAATAATAACTTTAATAATTATAATAATTTACAAAACAGCAGTTTTGATATATGTAATAATAATAAAAATTAAAAACAATTACAAAACAGTAGTTTTACTAGTTTTAATAATAATAATAATAATAATAATAATAATAATAATTAAATAGGTTTAATAATTATTAAAGCTTTTTTGGCAATAATAATAATAATAATAATAAAATATTAATAACAAAACAGTGGTTTCACTAGCTTTAATAATTAAAAAAACAATTACAAAACAGCAGTTTATTAGCTTTAATAATAATACATTTATTAATAATAATAATAATAATAATAATAATTTAATAACAACAACAATTAAAAACAATTGCGAAACTGCAGTTCCACAAGCTTTAAAGGATTAGTTCAATTTAACAAAAAAAAAATTGCTGATAATTTACTCACCCCGATGTCATCCAAGATATCCATGTCTTTCTTTCTTCAGTCGAAAAGAAATTAAGGTTAAGGAAAACATTCCAACGTTTTTCTCCACAGAATGGACTTCAATAGCAACCAACTATTCCAATGTTCAAAGAGGGTTCAAAGCTTATCCCGCGAAACGATCTGTCATTTTCACAAAAAATGTATATTATATATATACACTTTTTAACCACAAACGCCTGTCTTGTCGTCACGTTGGAAAGGTCACGAAAAAATACAAATAATACAAATAATAAATGAAAACAAAAATGTCGGACGATTTTGAAGTTGGAGGAGCAAATGAGATGACACTTTTCGCCCTTCCTTACCTTTTTGAACCGGAGTACACAGGCAAATAACTTAGATGACGTGACGCGTGACCTTTCCAACATGATGACATAATACGTGGCACATCTCAGAGATGGTACACGACGAGCATTTGTGGTTAAAAAGTATATATATTTAATTTTTATTTTTATTTATTTTTTTATGAAAATGACCGATCGTTCCGCTGGATAAGACTCTTATTTCTCGACTGGGATCGTGTCGAGACTTTGAAGCTGCATTGAGATGGACATTTGAACCTTCTTTGAACATTGGAATAGTTGGTTGCAATTGAAGTCCATTCTGTGTAGAAAAATCCTGGAATGTTTTCCTCAAAAACCTTAATTTCTTTTCGACTGATGAAAGAAAGACATGGATATCTTGGATGACATCGGGGTGAGCAAATTATCAGCAAAACATTTTTGAAAGTGAACTAATCCTTTAAGTGCAGCTTGTGCTGAAATCTGAGAGGGAACAGAGGCTGGTTCTCGAGGTGTGATTGTGTGATTTACGGCAGTGTTGTGAAAAACACAGGGTATAGGTAATTGATTTAAATGTCTGAGTACACCTCTGTGTTCCTGTGTTCTCCCTCAATCCCCAGACCAATTAATCAACACCATCAGACGAGATCAGCCAATCAGCTTTCTGCCGCTCTCGTGTCTTTCGTTCTGATCTCTGAATCTCTGATCCTTCGGCTCGAATCTTCCAGGATAGCACTGGAGGACTTTAGGGAATCGCTCAGAACAGCGAGATCTGCGGAAATCGAGAGTTTGCTGTGTTTAATGAGCTTGTTAGAACATGAAGTGTAAAGTTGTGACCCACGTCGGCTGAACTACAGAGAAGCTTTCGGCATTTTTCAAAAGATGCCAACATGCTGAAAGTTTGGCCGTTCTTTTGCTTTCAAAGCTGCTCATAAAAGAGCTTTTCACTGCACAAACTTCAAGGCTGTCAAAAGCGAATCACCTTGGCCACACTCTGACCGGTTTTCACAAACTGCTGTGCCAGAGAATGATGAGAAGGTTCTTGCTGAAATGGTTTCTTTTGTGAGTTAAAACGAAATGGGAGGGCCATCGCTCGGCTCGTTCGCATCACAGGTCAATGGTTCTCTTAGTGTTACACAGAAAACTCAAAATATCCAAAGAGTGGAGCGCTTTTATATAAGATACACGGGTGAGGGGTCTCTCGAAACTGAACACTTTTAAAGGACTTGCGTAATATGAAACTGACATAAAACTCTCATTTTCAGGATGGGAACTTAAAGGGATAGTTCACCGTCAACTTTCTTTCATCTGTGGGACTTAAACGAAGACATTTATAGGAATGTCTCATTGTTTGGTTACCAACGTTCTTCAAAATATCTTATTTTCTACTACAGGGCTGCTGAATGCTTGAATCTGATTGGTTGACGAATTTCAGTTATAGGTGTTCAGTTATATTCAGGGAAACTCACGGCTAAAGTAGTTCCAGCCGGTTTCGACCGCATTACAGCTGCATATCACTACGCCAAATGATTTCAGTTATTTCAGACGACAACAGCAAAAGAACCAAAACCCACAACGACACTGACCACGCAAATAAATACAGTAAACAATAGGATAAAAACGACAAATTATTTACATGTTTTTATGTTATTATGTACGGAAAGCACATATTCTCTCTCTCTCCTGCTCAAACACACACATACAGTACAGACACACACTCACACAGAAACGTGTGACGCTGCTCTGATGATTTTATCAGTAAAATAGTTTAACAACTTAAAAGCTACATGACATTTCTCACTAGCGAGGAAATAACGGTGTTGTTCTTGAAGCAGATCAACTTACAGTTTCACTATTAGAGACGCTGATGCTGAATACTGTTGAGAAACACAGACTCAGTATCTCTCTCTCTCTCTCTCTCTCTAATAACTGCATTAATAACTGCATTAATAACTGCAATCAGTGGCTCAATCCTCCATGAGCTCCAAAATGACGTTTTGGAATTAGCAACGGAGACGTGGGATTAGATGCATAAGAAATTAGTCCCACACACACACACACACACGCACACAAGGACAAAAACCAGACAAATGTCTTGAAATACATCATCTCGGGTGTGCATTATTTTTCTAATAATTCAACAGCCTGTTGATTCAATTACTCCTTACTTATGTTCCACATGCTTTTGTCCATTTCTGGGTGTTCTTGATCAAGTTTCATCTTTTGATTATTCCAGTTGTTACATTACTCTAATCATTCTGTGTGTGCATTTTAATTTCCAACCCATTCTGGGATTATTTTAATCCAGCAATATAGTAATTTTTAAAGAATAGTTGAGTTTAGCATGTTGGTTCTAACATTTAACCCAACGCAGCTTTGGTCAAAACAACAGAACACTGAATCTCCCAAATTGCATTGTTTTTAACCCAGAATTTTCACAAGGTTAAAGAAAACTCATATTATCACTAAGGGTTTTTATAAATTATACGGCATTTTCAATCCATTTTACTTTGTCAAATTCAAGAATTTCAAGACGAGCTGTAAATTTTACTTTTCAACTATCATATCAGGCCTCATAAGTATATCGCACACGCGTCACAATATCTTTACCCAACTCATAAGTCTCCGTCTGCTTCAGAGCACACAGGGTTTAAGAATGAGACGGCAGCTTTATCTGTGGCTTTGACAGTATGTCGGTTTTGAACGCAGTCTGTCTGACGGATGACACTTGTGATAGGATTATTTCAATCTGCAGAAGGAGATCCAGAAATCTCACACAGCATATGCGAGCCGAAGCGCCAGTAAAGATTGCAGTGAGGCGCACATATGCTTAAACAGATGCACAGACCTTCGACACCTCACACACACGCACACACACACACACGCACACACACGACTGGTTAAACGCCCCAAGCGCTTGAGCGAAAGCTTCCTTTAGCACACATTAAACATCCATCAGCCTCTTGCTGATGAAGTCCATTAATTCCTGCATGATGATAAAAGACAGCAGTCAGATAACGGTCATACTGAACAAAGACTGCTATGGAGAATGAAATACTTTCATTTGTAACGCCTGCACTAAATCCAATCAAAGAACATTATCGGCTTTTGTCGCATTTTATTTCCCTGCTTATAATGCAAGTCTACGTTTCTTGCATAAAAACTCTCATAATTTAGTTTCCCTCATAATTTAGTTTCCCTCAATGAACTCCTGATTACTGCTTATTGATAGAAAGTAAGGTAGTTGTTAAGTTTATGTATTGTAGCATTAAAGCAGCACTCAGTAGTTTCGGGACTTCTTCGCTGTATTCTCGCTTTTTGCTGGCAGGTTTCTCTCTAGAGCTCCCCCTACAGCTTCGGAATAGATATTTGACAACACTGTTGTAAAAACTCGTTGGTGATTCTCAGACACCAGAGTCTATAGATCAACGACATCAAAGCAGACGGGACGTTCTTTAAAAAGTCTTCTTCATTCGGGTTCGGACAGCGTGAGGGAGCGCAATAATGACAGCATTTTAGCAGATTTCTTTTGGCCGTAAAGCAATTGTTTACATCGCGAGACCTGATATCACGCGAGACTTCCTGACGCAGCGGCCGGCGGCCCGCCGGCTCAAAGTTGCAAGTGCGTATTTTCCGCTCACGGGCACCAGGGGGGTGCGAAACAACCACCATTCAACCCGAAATAAGTAATATAACCATTCCAATGACTCCGAAGCTGTTCAGTTAAGGTAAAAAAAGTTACTTAGTTCACCTTTAAGGGATGTAGAATATGCTCATGCATTAATATGTGCTTTATAAATACTTATAAACAGCCAATATGCTACTAATATGCATGATGAAAAAAAAAACTAGTTAATAATGATTAAAGCATTATTAAGCATGTGTGTTTTTTCTCCTGTGTATTAAAGCCCTCAGTTTAGTTCTACTCATCGTCCAGTATTGTCTTTTATGTTTGTGAAGCTGTTACGTGTATTTTTGGACTCGTGTTAGACTTCCTTCTTTGTTTCTGCTCATTAATAAAGTGAAACAGCTGTTATTATATTCACCTCAACTCAATTCCCAAACGGTTCCAATTTCCAAACGGTGAATTTTAAGTTTCCAAGGGAGAAGAAACGGCAGCTGTACAAGCTTCTACACGGGCGCTGATAAAGACTCGCTGAAACACGGCATCTGGGCCAGAGTCCCTCAGAGAGATCCTGACTGACCCTCATTAGCTCCAATAAAGATCACAACACTCGCTCACTGTCTGCTGGAAAACATTCAAAATCACCATTTTATTTCACTGATGGAAACATTATGGTAAGGGAAAACATTTCTGGCTGGCAAAAATAAATATGTAATGCAGAGTGTAAGTGAAAAAGTTGTTAGGTACTGCTGTCTAAACTGATTTCCATCAGCGCCGGCAGCGCCACGTTTCATCCATTCTGCTTTAGATGCCGACTTCACACAAAGAGTGAGTGAGCCGGGCAAAGACCCTAACCCTTCAAATGAGCAGAGAGTTTAAGGACGTTGAAAATGTTTTATGATGACATAAAACGAATGAGACAAATTACTGCTTTCAACTAAAAACTGAAAACGGTTTGGCCATTCAGTCACACGACAACTGCATTTTAGGGCCTGAAAACCCAAACTTTTGAAAATGGGTTTCAAAGTGCAAGTTTTTGAAAACAATACCGTTATCATCTCCGTGTAAACTACAAAAATACATCATGCGCATGCGTGCTACGTGTTCAGTCGATAGGTGTGTAGTGTTTCTTTACAAGTGACATCGCCATCTACTGGCCTGGCATGAATAATACAGTATTTTTAGCCGTTTTCTTATGGTTTGTGTGAAAGGGATCGTTTTGAGTTGTCGTCTGTAAGTGAAAAACAAAGGAAAAACATGTAAAAGACTGAATTCTGAAATTCATTATAATGAATAATGAATAAATGCATGTTTTTTTTTGTAAAGTAGTTTAATGAAATTTTTATAAACATTTAAATCCAGAGAAAGCATCTATTTTAACCAGTGTAACGGCCCGTGTCATTGCATCGCCTGTCAATGACATCATATCCTCCTTAGCCTCGATTTCTGGTTTTACCAATGGAAACACCAAAGGTGCTTTAATATATTCTCAACCAGTAGATCATGGTGCTCGCAACGCCAAGTTCATGGGTTCGATTCCCAGACAACTTAACATGCATGAATTGAAAAAATATCCTCAATGCAGTGTAAGTTTCCTTAGATAAAAACATCTGCCAAATGCATCAATGCAAATGTAGAAGTTAAGAAACCAAATACATAAAAAAAAATGTTTTCTGGGTGTCTGTGCAACTGCAATGAAAGTATGTGGGTCAAACTGACTCACTATAACAATCATAATAGAAATTTTGTACTCACATTCAACAATATATCAGAGTGTTGATACTTTACAGGCATGTTGAATACCATAAATTAGAAAAATTACCACATTTCAAGGAGAATGTTACCAAGTATTTTAGATAAATCAAAATGCCCCACAACCTAATAATGTTTAATGCAAGACATCTTTCAATAAAAGTGACAAATGCATAAATGTAAAAATAAACAAATAAAATAAAATAAAGTCTAATTAAAAGGGATTGTGTGTCAGGGTCATTAAATGTCTTAAATTATCAAATAATTTACCTTTTTATGACAAGGCAAGATTTGTTAAGGTTATAAAATATCATGTAGTCTGACTCCTCAAAAATCAATGATATTCACAAATTAATAATTAATGATTTTGTATAAAAAAAAAATATATTCACTTTTTAAAATGTGTACACTCACATGTGTTTAATGTGCAATAAAAATGATATTAATTTTAACTCTTTATTAGAGTCATTAAATTGAAACTTCTATTGAAAATATGAATGTTTTCACAACATTAGAGGACATTTCTTGGCACATGTGTTGCACAAAGACTTTTATTGTCCTAATCTTGTCTAAAAATGTTTTTATGTAGAAGTTAAGAAACCAAATACATTAAAAAAATGTTTTCTGAGTGTCTGTGCAACTGCAATGAAAGTATGTGGGTCAAATTGACCCGCTATAACAGTCATAATAGAAATGTTGTACTCACATTCAACAATATATCAGAGTGTTGATACTTTGCAGGCATGTTGAATACCATAAATTAAAAAAAATTACCACATTTCAAGGAAAATGTTACCAAGTATTTTAGAAAAATCATCAAATCAAAATGTCTCACAACCTAATAATGCTTAATGTAGAAACAAAATGTAGACTAGTTGAGACAGTTCCTGTATCAAGAGCTCAAAATAATTCCAATTCCATTTTGTGGCAAACATGCAGCAATGAAGAAAACAGCAAATCCCAGTGACGGTCCTGTTTATTCTCTATATGCAGGTGTTTCTGTCCGCTAAAGGCTGTTAGCTGAGCTGGAGGACTGATAACTGAATGATTTACTGTCTAAACAACACTTTAAATGCTCATTAAGCATTAAATAAATGCTATAGTCTGTGCGTTCTCTAGGCACAGCAAAAATCATATTAAAAGGCCGACAGCACATTCAGCAGCACCAGATTAAAGTGAACAGTTTTACTGAAATGTTTACTGAGCGTTTGCTCCGCTCAAGGCCAAACACTGTCGAGACAAAGACTTTAACACAGCAAAACAACTCAGACTAAAGCACTCCATCCACGACATGCATCAGTGAAACGTGTTACAGCTCAGAGTTTCACAGTACGCCACAAACTGTGAGCTTCTATAGGAAAACTTACACCATTACAGTCTAAATTGTATTAAATGAATATACTGTATAAAGATAATAGTCCACGCATAAATATTATATAACATTTTACAGCCAATGAATAGCACAAGACATTTTACTTAATATAATTATGAAACTGTATAATTTATGTATGCATTTATTAAAAAATGCTTTGTTCTCCACACATAGAATAAATTAAAATAAGAATAACATTTAAACTTAGAGATAGAATTTACAATAGAATGTAGGAAAACATTTTTATTTCTATATACATCTAATTATCTATATTTATATCTATACACATATATACATGCATACATATACTACTGTGTGTGTGTGTGTGTGTGTGTGTGTGTGTGTGTGTGTGTGTGTGTGTGTGTGTGTGTGTGTGTGTGTGTGTGTGTGTGTGTGTGTGTGTAATAAATGACTAATAAATAAAATAAAATATTTTTTTTTTATAGTATAGTTTATAGTATATATATATATATATATATATAGAGTGTGTTTAGTCACACACACGACATGCAGTGAAATGCTTTTTTAAACTCTCCTGACACTGAATTAAAATAAGAATAACAGAAATAAAATCTGAAAATTATTTACACAAGTCAGAATAGAAATTATATAAATAAACATGATTTAGAAATAGACAACAACACAAAATAGAAAAGAAAAATTTATATAAATATATAAAAAAAAAATATATATATATATATATATATATATATATATATATATATATATATATATATATATATATATATATATATATATATATATATATATATATATATATATATATATATATGTTAGTTTGACAGGCTCTCCAATGAAGAGGCTGGCTGTGGATAATTGGTCTTTCTAAACACCAGAGACCCTCGAGTGACAACACTATAAGAGAGAACAGCGCGTTACAGTCAACAACAGCAAGTGCTTAGTGATTCAAAGCATGAAAATGGGATGTGATTTACATTATTATGGTTAGCAAATTTGTTTTAAAAACCAAAGCGGAGAGCCTGAATCCAGTTGTCTAAGTGACAAATACACAGATTATGTGTTTGAGTGAGTGTGAACAAGTGAGATGCTGAGGAGACGACGACGGGACTCTTCCCACACCGGAGCTTTCAAGCTGTGACTTCAACTTTAGCCAGAAAGTGAACGAATAAATAAAAGCGCAGTTGTTTCTCGAACAAGAGAATCCTGTGCCTGCTGATTATGCGCAAAGACAGTTTTAATAGAGAATCTTTCACATTCTCCCAGACACATATAAATCACAAAACCATGGTATTTTTAGTAATACTATGGTATCGCCATTTGTACATGTCCAAAACTACAGTGGTTTACGCTTGAAGTCCCAAATATCATGGTGATACAAACGTCCTGATATCATAATGAAGAAAAGCTTAATTTATATGATAAAATGTATATCTTGAATGCAATGCAAGTAATTTTTTGATAAAGTGACAAATGCTTAAATGCAAAAAATAAATAAATAAAAAGTCTAATTATAAAGTGTGTGTCAGGGTCATTAAATATCTTAAATTATCAAATAATTTAACTTTTTATGACAAGGCAAGATTCGTTAAGGTTATAAAATGTCATGTAGTCTGACTCCTCAAAAATCAATGATATTCACAAATTAATAATTAATGATTTTGTAAAAACAATTTTTTTTTTTTTACTTTTTAAAATGTGTACACTCACATGTGTTTAATGTGCATTAATTTTAACTCTTTATTAGAGTCATTAAATTAAAACTTCTATTGAAAATATGAATGTTTTCACAACATTAGAGGACATTTCTTGGCACATGTGTTGCACAAAGACTTTTATTTTCCTAATCTTATACTCTTATTTATTTAGTCCATAATTGTTTGCAATGCACCATGACAATATCACAATATTCGTTCGGTTTGGCTGAGAATAATAGACAGGAGATGTTATATAAACACACACAAGTGATTTTTTGGAGAGCCAGAGGTGAATAAAGAAAAGGCAGACTGAGACTTCATGATGAGTCGAGGTCACTGATGTGGGAGAAATCCAGGAAGAATATCACAACATGAGAAGCTCTTTGTTTGAGAGCTGGAATAAATCCATCTCTCCGATCATAAAGAGTGTGTGTGCGCATGCATGTGTTTCTCTCTCTCGTGTGTTACAGTAGTTCAGCAGCTGTAGTCCCGCAGAAGCGGATCGATAGCCTGTGAAAGCGGCTCGAGAGGAATTCATACATGCATGACGAGGACATCCATTCTTAAAGTCCCAGCGGTGAAAGAAAAGGACACTTTCTACAGTCAGATAATGACCAAGCCTCAAAACAACAGGGAAAGGGCTTCCAAAATGCTTCAATAATAGTGGAAAATATACTGTATACGAACAGTGAAATTTACTGCATTGAATTAAACATGAAATTTTGAAGTAGAAAGAATGAAATCATATTTTCTTGTAAAACATATTCCAATAGTCTTACAACCTCAACTTCGTTTTTCTACCGTGTACTTCTAACTAGTACATGCCATTTATTTTAATGCAACAGATTTCCAATGTCAAATGACAGTGTTGAATGATCTGTAAAGTGTTTTAAAACTCTGTAAATGATTTTTGGTTTATACATTGGACACCTTTTAAAGTGCTATCATGTCATTCTCAGAGGGAGACAAATGCAAAATAAGCATCAGCTCATTAATGGACTGACGAGTTGTTAATGCTAATGTAAGATACTAGTTCTCAACTAATATGTTTATTTTTTACATTTACATTTATGCATTTGGCAGATGCTTTTATCCAAAGCGACTTACATTGCATTTCAAGGTACATTACATTCTTATCAGTTCTTTTTTTACACAAAGATTGTTATAACTTGCATTTATGTGATTATATTGCAGTTCCATCAAAAGGCATTGTACGACAAAGCAAAACTCTTGTTTCAGCCTACATGCCTACCGTACATCAGTCTGATTTATTATATAAACACTAATGTTCAAAGGTTTGGGCTCAGAAAGATTTGAAAAAATTAATACGTTCATTCAGCAAGGATGCATTACATTGATCAAAAGTGACCGTAAAGACATTTATAATGTTAAAAAAAAAAAATTATATTCCAAATAAATGTTGTTCTTTTGAACTTTCAGTTCATCAAAGAATCTCACGAATTAAAATGCATCATGATTTCCGATAATGAATCAATGAATATTCATTAATATTGATAATAATCATAAATCAGCATAATAATATGATTTCTGAAGGATCATGTGACACTGAAGACTGGAGTAATGATGCTGAAAATTCAGCTTTGATCACAGGAATAAATTATATTTTAACATATTCACATATAACAGCTTTTTTCAAAATGTAATAATATTTCACTATTTTATTGCATTTTTGATCATATAAAAATGCAGCTTTGGTGAGCTTTCATAAAAAATAAAAAAATGTCAGTCACCAATGCACAATGGCTTTTCAGTTCATTTAATGCATGTGTGTGTAGAACTAGATCAGTGAAATCTCAGGAGTGATTTGTGCACAGTGGAATCTGATTGGACTGGTTGTTTTATGCAACCAGACACAGAGGAAAAAATAGACTCAGTTTTCCTGCCAGTCTTGTGAGCGATCAGAAAGCACACTATCAGCACAGCAAGTGTCCTTATGAGTGCAAGCCTGCAGACACACGCCGTGATCCAGGACTCTCTAAACCGGGAAATGCGTTTGAGTGCTGTCAACCCATTTTTCCCAACACACTATTCAGATGCAAATGAGCCGCGGTGGCATTAGTGTAGTTTCCTACACCTACAGCTCTGCTATAAGTGAGCTTTATGAATATATTCAGCTGGAGATCAGGCTTGCTGGTCTCATAAATGAAGTGAAAGGGCAGAACTATCAGTCATTCGTGACGGACGAGGAATTCATAATGCTGCGAGAAAACAGCAGCACACACTGAAACTGCTTTTGGTCGACATCAGAAGTGACCAGTTTGACCAGCAAATCTGAACAGAGACTCGACTCACAGCTGACGATTCTAATACAGATGATGGAGATTATTTCCTAAGCTCAGATCACATTTCAAAGACAGCTCGATCATGCAGGTTTGCACTGCACAACATCAGGAAGATCAGGCATTTCCTAACTGAGCATGCAACACAACTTCTCGTCCAGGCCCTGGTCATCTCTAGGCTCGACTACTGCAATGCTCTTCTGGCCGGACTTCCATCATGTGCAACTAAAGCTCTACAAATGATTCAGAACGCTGCAGCTCGTCTTGTCTTCAACGAGCCCAAGAGGGCCCACGTCACTCCTCTGTTCATCTCTCTGCACTGGCTACCTCTCGCTGCTCGCATCAAGTTCAAGGCACTGACGCTTGCTTACAGATCTGTCACAGGCTCAGCTCCCTCCTACTTTCACTCACTCCTACGAGTCTACATCCCTACCAGACACCTACGATCGGTCAACGAGCGACGTCTCGTGGTTCCATCACAGAGAGCCACAAAATCACTTTCCAGAACATTCTCATTCACAGTTCCATGCTGGTGGAATGCTCTCCCCACCCTCATCCGGAATGCAGAATCCCTGACAACATTCAAAAGACAGCTGAAAACCAATCTCTTCCGTGAGCACTTAACCTCATAAAAAAAATTAAAAATTAAATAAATAAAAACTTCCCTTTCCCTTTAAAACCTCACTTATCGGGCTTATGCTACTCTGAATAATGCCTGAACTTCGTATTTTGAGCACTTCTTGCGTTGTTTTTGCCTCTTCATGATGACTCGCTTAATTTAGTCCTAATTTGTAAGTCGCTTTGGATAAAAGCGTCTGCTAAATGACTAAATGTAAATGTAAGCCAAGACCATTTCATTCGCGATGCACGATATATCAGCCACCATATCGGTATCAGCGGATATATTTTTATGTTATTAGCCGCGTTTCCATTACCCTTCAAATTGCGCAAATTGAAATTGCGAATTGAAAATACGCCCAATGGAAACACATCAATTTCGCAAAAACTCGCATTTAATAGCAAAAAAAGTTTTCCCGCTCGCATGAGGAGGTTTTTCAGGCAATTCGACAAAGAAATATTTCGCAAAACTGCAATGGAAACAGTTTTTGCGCATTTAGACGACGCACTGTGTTTGGACAGAATACGAGACAGAGCTCTTTATTAAATTCATAAAAGACAAAAGAATTACAGGAATATTGGATTCTAAACCTCATATAAATGCCACAATCAAGACCTCGAAGCAGATCTGAGGGAGAAACACCCAGAATCTCCTTCGATTAATAATAATGGCCAGTGCAGTGGCTGGGAAACCTACCAACATCCGTTGCCATGGTTTTTGGATTGATTTTACTTATCGCGAAAAATGGAAAAAATGAAGTTTTAGTCACATAACATCGGTTAATGGAAACGCCGTTATTTCGAATTAGTTTTTGTAGACATGGAAGAAAAAAAAAAAAAAAAAAAAACACTAAAGTTTTGCGCAAATCTGTAATGGAAACGCACCTATTGTTATCGGCCCGATAAGGAAATTTGGCTGATATATTAAAGCCGATAAATAAATTGTATTAGTTCCTTCAGCTGAGACACTTCAGATGCCACTGTTCAACATGATGGTTTTGAATTGCTTGAAATATGATTGGAATCACATCAAAAAAGGAAAATACAGTAAAGTGCAACATGTGCAGCGCAAGTCTGTCATAAAGTCTACATAACATTATAATGAGAACATTATTATTGTGTGTTTGGGTCATGGATTTAATGGTGAGACTTTTGTTTTTGTAATCAGGCTCTCAAAAATAAAATAAAAATTTGGACTTAGATTTATTGGCCAATTTATCAATTATCGACTTTCAAATATAAAGAATTATCGGCCAAAATGTTCATATCGGTGCATCCCTACTTTTACATTCACTATGTTGTTTATTTGGCCAATACATTCATTTTAGGCTCACAAACTGCTTTACGGAGTCAATATTATTTTCTGCGGTAATCGACAGCACAGAAGTTGAGGACAGAGCAACACTGCACACAACATGATTTCTAAAGAACTCATTTTCTCTTAGTATTTAGTTGTATTCAATAGCGAATACTTGTTTGACTAAGATGAATTGAATGAATTAGTCTAGCAGACAAGCAGAAGAAGCGTATGTATTATTTACACTAAAATCAATTTACTATTAACTGAAGGACAGCAAGAGCACAAATGACACATCAATAGATTCTTTTCATTCCACATTCAGCAGTTTAATATTACTCTTCTGTATTCGCTGCAAAAAATTATGTTTTTCATCAGAAATTCTGTCTTGTTTTTCCATACAAATATCTAAACATTCTTAAATCAAGATTCATTTTTCTGGAGAAGCAAAGTTATTTAAGATGTTAAGTCTGGTTAAAATATGAACAAATATCTGACAATGGGACATTTTTCTTGTTTTAAACAAACTTAATTTTGATAATTTATTCAGAAAAAAAGACTCAATATCTTTTGACATTAATATAACAAATAAATGTGTTTTGATTAACAATATCTCAACATTCTTAAATGTAAAACAAGACAAAAATACTAAGTTAGAAAATATTTCTTTGCAGTTATGTCAGAGATTATATAACATATATACATATACGTTATATACATACAGTACCAGTCAAAAGTTTGGAAACATTACTATTTTTAATGTTTTTGAAAGAAGTCTCTTATGCTCATCAAGCCTGCAGTTAAAAAAAAAAAAAAAAAACTGTAATATTATGAAATATTTGTACAATTTAAAATAATGGTTCTCTTTTTTAATATATTTTAAAATGTAATTTATTTTTGTGATGCTCAGTCTTTATGAGTCATTCACTCATGCGATTAATTCAAAAACACTGATTCATTCAGGAAAGAAACAAGTAATTGTCTTTATAAGTGAGTCACTGAATCATTCACTCTGCAATTTGTTCAAAACACTGATTCATTCAAGAACGTAACAAGTAATGGCCTATATGAGTGAGTCATTGAATAATTCACTCAGGCAATTTGCTGAAAACACAAATTCATTCAGGAATGAAACAAGTAATGTGTTTTTAAGTGAGTCACTGAATCATTCACTCAGGCAATTTGTTCAAAACACTGATTCATTCAAGAACAAAAGTAATGGCCTTTATGAGTGAGTCATTGAATAATTCACTCGGCAATTTGTTCAAAACACTGATTCATTCAAGAACGTAACAAGTAATGGCCTACATGAGTGAGTCACTGAATCATTCACTCAGGCAATTTGTTCAAAACACTGATTCATTCAGGAAAAGGAATTGTCTTTATAAGTGAGCAGGGCCTGAATTTCGTTTTGGAAAATGGGGGGGAAATCCCCCTTAGGTGATTCTTATGGAGGGGGGATTTTTAATTTGAGGGGGGAGTTTAGACTTTTTTTTTATTACATTTATCTCGCCTAAATGTATGCTCACTCATTGCATTTTTACAATGGGGTAATTTTGTTCTTAAGAATTTACACAACACAAGGAAGCTTGATTTCAATCTTTGAATTAAATTGAAAAAAGTAGCACAAATATATACAACAGAATAAAGATACCAATAAAGAGAAATAAAGAGAAAAGTTTTTGCTTAGGTCTAACACTAGTATTCAGAAATACTACAGAGACTGAATAAAGTAATCAAATGTAAAATAACACTGGGTAGTATTTAGTCCTGACTAAATTAAATACATAGGCTATTAATCCTGATTCCTTCAAATGAAAGCTATGTTTTGACAACCAAATGAATGACAGACACATATGGCTGCTGTCCCTTTAAGAGCTAGTGCACGGATCCTGTGTTCATTATACGGTCACGTGCGATTAATGCTTATTTAAGACATAACCGACTGTGTTTAGAGGATACTCACCAAGACCGAAATTGACATCATTTTCGCATGTTTTTGACTGTTAAAGCGATATAAACCACGAAAAATAACTTTTGTTACCCGCGAGCTGTGTGTGAGGCGGCTTTACTCTATGTATGTGTGCAGAGAAAAAAACATCTCTCAGACAGCGCGCAAGTACTGAATAGTTTAAAATCGTGTGAATGTTTAAACTGGTAAGACTTAAAAAGACGTGCAAATGGTAAACTTTAGTTACTCATGATGCAATGCTGGCCCGATTATGCAAGTGACAATTCCGTCTATCCCGACTCCCGAAACGCGAGAGTGTATTATCGCCGCCTGCAACGATTACCTTGTTCAACCCATTTTGAGAGACGAGAGATAGAAGACGCGGCACCGCTGAATCACTCACGCTGTTTGTGAAATTGCGTCTCGCAGACAGTTTTAAAATGACTGATTTGATTTTATAATCTGTGTGGATTAATTTACCAAAACAACCTACATGCTAAAGTGAATCAATGTTTACGGGAATTTCCCGCATTATAAGTGGGAGACCTGCGGGATTGATTAAAATTATGCGCAATACTCGCAATCCCGCACCGAAATTCGAGCCCTGGTGAGTCACTGAATCATTCACTCAGAAATTTGTTCAAAACATTGATTCACTCAAGAACAAAACAAGTAATGGCCTTTATGAGTGAGTCACTGAATCATTCACTCAGGCAATTTGTTCAAAACACTGATTCATTCAGGAAAAAAACAACAAGTAATTGTCTTTATAAGCGAATCATTGAATCATTCACTCAGGCAATTAATTCAAAAACACTGATTCATTCAGGAACGAAACAAGTAATGTCTTTATAGGTGAGTCACTGAATCATTCACTCAAGCGATTCATTCAAAAACACTGATCATTCAGGAATGAAACAGCACTAATGCATGCGTTGAAACAAGTTGATTCGGTTTTCTCTTTGTTTGTAACAATTTTCTAACTGTTTGCCACGTTAACTGATAGTAAAACTAAATAAAACAAGTATTTGAAGACAGAAAGAGGGAATATGATTAAGACTCAAATCTTGTAAGACTAATGCACAACTAAATGAAAAATAAAATGGTTATGTTCCTATGTATAGTTTTCGGCATCATATCTCAAATAAAATATCAAGGTTATTAACGAACTACCATGAATTTTATTCAATATACCTTTTGATGAAAAAAAATCTTTTTTTTAAAAGACCTGTAAACTCCAGCCACAATTTTCTCCGTCCATCTAAAAACCGACCTTATATGAACCCTGTCCGAAATTCATTGACCCAAGCAGTCCGAACACAAAGACACTTTGTCCAGTCCTCTAGATTAGTTCACATAAATGATGAAATACTGGGCTTGTGAAGCTCTTTGCCCTTGGCTGTATTGAAGTAATGGAAGAGCTGAAATGATGCACTAAAGTCTCAGAACGACAAATCCTTCATCTGTTCATGTCATCTGTCTCTAGTGCTCTTAAAATTACTCTGAAAATACAAGCCCTGAGGAGCTTCAATAGATAATGATGGATTCTTCTTATTGATATAAAAGAAAAGAGACTCACACATGGCCTATTTTATTGCCAGATGTAACAAATTAGGGCTTTGTTGCTTCATAAAAGAAAAACATAAGACTTTAGAGTTTGTATGTGAGGCCAATGAAAATAAAGACAGAGTCTGCCATCTTTCCATTTTAGAACCAGTTGATTTTACTTAAAGTCCCCCTTTAAAACTCATCTTTGATCACCAAAATGACATATTTAAACGTTTTTTCCTTAAAATATCTTGAATGTAACTCGACACCCTTGCCTCATTAAGTATGCACGGCTCTATGAATATGCAAATGAGCCCCGCCTCCACTCACTCACTCAGCTCAGAGATCCACTGGTTGACGATCACACGTTGATCTGATTGGTTACAAGGTAGTTTGTGACGTCAGAAACACCAGCGATTTCAAAGCGTGTGTTTGAGACTGTCTTTGGTTCACTGCAGTTTTAAGGAGAAAATACTCAGCAATGCTGTCGACTTATGAATTTACACATGGTTTGTCTTAAAGCATATTAAAAACACCACAAAGACACATAAACTACATTAAAAGCTGGATTTTCACCACAGGGGGACTTTAAATGAGTGCAATTTAGGATTGCCATGAAATAATAATCGACCATGAATTCTGACGCTGATGTAAATGCATGCATTTACACTGTGGAATAATTACATTTTATTAATGTTTAAAAGAAGTCTCATGAAACTTTATTTCGATATTTCACTTTAAATACACCTGAATTATTCCAACCTTTTGACAGGTAGTGCATATGCATGATGAATGCATGTATATTTCATATTCTCCACTCACCCTGAAGTCTATGCCAACTGTTGAGATGAAGCTCCCAGCCAGAAATGCTCCATCTTTAAAGCGAACCAACAGACATGTTTTCCCCACGCCAGAGTCACCGACCAGCATTACCTGGAGAAAAACACATGATGAAGCATGCAATATATCCCATAATCCCTCCCTCGTCTTCCCTGCCTCTTATTCTATTAAGAGACAAACATCCTCTCATCCTTCCATCAGTGTCAATCAAACCATGTCTGTTTCCCTGCAGCACTTAGAGAGACTCTTTCAAGGCCGTAAAGATTAAAGACAGGAATATCGGAGAGGTTTGCTTGCAGAGGGAATGGATTTTGCTTTGTTAAAGCTATAAAACATAAAATGTTGACTTCTCTGAACTTCATTTCAAAATAAACTCACTGTTTTATTTAGATTCCCTTCAGACCTGTTAAAACTTGAGTTAAAAAGAAGTGTACTTGATGTGTACTTCAAATTCTAAAGTATATTTCTTTCTTTTTTTAAACTACTTGCACATAATATAACATTAATGAAATAAAGCCCACTTAAAGAGAATACACTTTCGTGACACACTTTTAAAAAGTGCATGTACATTTTTTATTTTAAAGTATTTTAAATCACGTTTTGTCATGCTTTAAAGAAGTACAAACCTTGACGTGTTGACATACTAAAGCACATGTAAAGTACTTGAAGTGTGTTATTTGATATGAGATTTAAAGTTAATTAAATGTACTAAATTGTACATACATGACAAGTTCGAACAGAAGTGGCTTTAAAGTATATTTCAGTTTTATTTATAAATGTGTGTCGGAACACTTTTCGAAGACAATAGAATTAATTATGAAATGAATGTACATGTAAAGCTGTACTTAAGTCCCAGTTAAGTGAGTCAAAAAAGCAACTTATTGCATTTTATATCAATTTAAACTTTAATACATTTGCATTTAAGCGAAAAATAACATGCAATTAAGTGTCTGAAAACATTGCATTCAGTTCACACTTAAGTATATTATTTCCATAATAAGTACTATTTTTAAAAGTATGCTAAACTTTTTAAAGGTTCATTAAAGGATGAAGCTTCTTAAATTATAATTCTTCAGAAACAGCATTGGTTTATTTCATAGACTGAAAAAAAAAAAAAAAAAAGTTTATTTATTTTATTAATATTTACACCAATGCTAAATGATATGCAGGAGTAGAAAGCACGTTAGGAAATGCTTGTTTAAACATATGGATCTGCAGGATCAGTTTGGGAAATCGGGAGTTGCACACAGCTATTCCTGTTCTTTTGCACTGTCCACTCGTGACTGATGATGTTCTTGATTCCATTTGATGCAATTTGATGAATAAGCATGACTATATATATATATATATGATTCATCATCAGGGAATGATTATATTAATGCATTATTCACCAGATCAGAACCGTCTTCCACACCGAAGTCACTTAAACATTTAAGCCTAAATATGTAAAGCTCAAAAACTCTTGATTATTCAGACCGGAGAAAGCCGAATCGGTTGGTGTGAATGCTTGTAACTGAGCAAGCTTGAGTCCGGCTGGATAACTCAGTTTCTGTGCTCTGGCTTATCTGTATTGACACAGCTGTTCAATTAGAGGCTCAACTCCAGTCAAACAGAGCGCAAAATCCCCATCCATATGGGACAGCTGGATAGTATTCCATTGTTTTTAATTGCCGTGGCATAAATAAAGGCCACAAACTCATTGCATAGTAAATCTCCACACAATCATTTGAGCTATGAAATATACATTTTATAACACAGCAGCCATGTTTATGCTGGAAAAATATTTCCAACCACATATGCATGCACAAGTATGGCAAGCCATTTTAACACTTAGTAATTGGCTTATCGATTTATGGAAAAAAAAAATCAAGTGGAACAATTTATTGAACAAAATATAAGAAAATATAAATAAAATAAAAATGCTTATTTTTTTCTTCTTTTTTTTGGGAGTAGGCTATCATAAACATCATGGCTCATATAGTATGATTTATTGAGAATATGGAGGAAAAAAACAGCTCAACTTTATTCAGAGACTCAAACTGAGCAAAAATAAGCTGATTATAATTATGCTGATATTTATATGGACAAAAAGTGATGAAATTCTGATGCTTGTAATGTAAATCAATGAGATCTTTATAACAGTACAGCAGATACTGACATAAAATACAAACAAAAATCTATATCAGCCAATAATATGTCTTAGTAAGATATTTAAATGCTTAGTTTATGACCAAACCTCTGTAGTTTTAAAACATAATGCAATACAATGTTTGAGAGATGAACAAATAAACCTTCTACAAGCCTGATGATCATATTCATACTCATGATTTTTATAATAAATGATGCATCATGTAAACATGCAGCTTCAGTCCAGTAAAGCATTTTTCTTGAAATATTACTGTTAATATAAAGGTTATTCTTAAGTTTACTTCAACAAAATTCAGGATGAAGAGCCTCAGAAGCCCAGAGAATGTTAGTTACATCAAATTAGTTACCAATTAAATGGCTCCTGATACTATTGAGATGTAATGAATGAGAACTAGTCATAAGATAGCCTACTAATTATATTTGGAATAATAGAACTAGAGAAATTCAAATATAGGCACTGAAATTACTTAGTAGTAAATATTAAAATAAATACATTTGGTTACTAGTAGGCTAATATAAAAAATAAATAAATGAATAAATGTGTGTTCGGCTTGCCATACTGCATGCTGTTCGCGTTGTGGAAATGAGCTCGTCTTGTACCTTGAAGGCGATGTCGTAGAACTCTCCACTGTTGCTGAGAGAAGGTCTGCTGGGATACACCACTCCGTTGGACTGGGTCAGGACTTTCTTTCCCTTCTCTTTATCGCTAATGGGAGATGAGCTCGGAGAATTTGAACTCCCCTTTCCTTTCACCGCTTTTTTCCTCGACATTATTAGAATAATTGTTCCCCGTGTGAACGTGCGACGAGTAATTTATAAAGCACGCTCTATGCAGCAACCAGGTTACTTTTCCCGATGTGTTTGTCTTAGCAAGCGTGAATTAACTTTTCAGCAATAAGCGAGCGCATGACTTCGGGTTTGCGTCAAATAATGAGTGCGCGCGGTGCACCTGCTTCTGTGGTCCAAAAATGTGCAAAGAAAAAACGTCTCAGCCTCTTAAATGCACTTGTCCTGATGCTCCGTCAGTATGAAAGGGAAAATTCACCTCACTCCTTTAAGCGGAGTAGTAGTGCACGCGCGTTGTCAACAATCAGTGAAGCGCGCGCGAGCGCTCAGTCTCCACTTGTGTGAATACAAAACCCTCTTAAAGGCGCAGTCTTATTTTGAACGTACATCAGGATTGGTTTTTAGCTTGGAGGATGGATCGACAAAGAATGAACTCGAAGATATCAGCAGGAATTAAAATAAATAAATAAATAAATTCAGCTTATTAGACTATAGGCTACTAAAAACTACAGCATTTTACAAGCCTTACATTAATATGGAAGCTTGTTTATGTCGTTGATTTTGTTCTTTATGGTGTCATTGTTATAAATAACAACGAAATAACATCAGAGAATCTTACAATATCAGTGCAAACTTTGTACCAGACAACAGAGACATAGATATGATTGTGCATGTGAAAAAATATAATGCAAATTGTGAGATGTAATTACTGCAGCAATGCATACATGTAGAAAAAGTAGTGTAGTGTATATACAGTATGTGTTGGGCTGGGTGTAAATTGAAGGAATGTTCGTTCAACAGTCTCAGACAGTCTAGTACATTTACATTTTACATTTATTCATTTTACATTTATTCATTTAGCTGACGCTTTTTATCCAAAGCGACTTACAATTGCTATATATGTCAGAGGTCACACGCCTCTGGAGCAACTAGGGGTTAAGTGTCTTGCTCAGGGACACATTGGTGTCTCACAGTGGATTCGAACCCGGGTCTCTCACACCAAAGGCATGTGTCTTATCCACTGCGCCACTACCACCGTCTAGTAGTCATGGAATAAAAAATAAAATAAAACTCAGAATATAATTGAAGTAACTCAGAATATAAACTCGCAATTGTGAGAAAAGAAGTGAGAATTGCTAAATAAAAAGGTAAATTACCTTTAATGGAAGCCTCTCATTAAGAAACCAGAACTAGATCGAAATGAATTAGCACAGACCCATTTCAAATCTTCCATTTATGTCTAAAATACTAGAAAAAGTTGTGTCTTAAAAAAAAAAAAAAAATTATATCTATGAAAAATTATAGTCTGGATTCAGGCCCTGAATCATAGCAAAGAAACTGCTCTCGTTAAAATTACAAATGACTTACTTCTGGCTGTATCTCAATACTAGTTTTACTTGATTTAGTGCTGCGTTCGACACTATAGATCATAAAATACTCTTAGATCAACTACAAAATTACACTGGTATTCAGGGACAGGCATTAAGGTGGTTTAGACTGTACCTATCAGACCATATTTTGTCTATTTAAACGTTTAAAAATATGAGATAATGTCAGTAGCTTATGGAGTGACACAAGGATCTGTGTTCGGCCCTCTGCTATTCTTAATATATAAGCTGTAACATAATAAGAAAACATGGAATTAGTTACTTTCCACTGTTTTGCCGATGATACTCAGTTATATATTTCAATCCAACCCGATCTCTCAAATTATCCAACTTGACAGTGTGTGTTAAAGATATAAAATATTGGATGACCTGTAATTTTCTTCAATTAAAAGATAAGACTGAGGTATTACTTATTAGACCAAAAACACTGTACACAGAATCTCTTGCGTTTAAGAGGATGTACCATGCACTTCATCCTTTACAGTTAAAGACGTGGGTGTTATATTAGACAGCTTGTCCTTTGAAAATCATATTTCATATGTTATGAATATGTACTTCCACCTCAGAAACATCGCTGAGCTACAGAACACGCTATCAGTTTTCTGATGCAGAAAAGTTAGCATGACGTCTAGACTACATCACTGTAATGCATTGCTAGCTGGTTGTCCTACATCCGCAATAAGCTACAATTAGTCCAAAATGCACATGTTCTTACTATAGTTCAAGAAAATATGATCATATAACAACAATTTTATCATCTCTATACTTAACTTCCGTATCAATTACTATACTAACACTGTAGCAACCACCCAAAACACCTTACCAACCACCTAGCAACACCCTAGCAGCCACCCAGGGTACCCTAGCAACCACCTTGCAACACCATACCAACCACCCAGAATACCCTAGCAACCACCCAGAACACCTTAGCAACCCACTAGAAACACCCTAGTAACCGTGCCATCTTCTGTCTTTAGGAAATGTACATGGGGGACCTACAAATATTTTTTGACCTAAAAACAGAGTGAAGTTGGCTCATTTTTCAGATCAAGCTCTAGGTCATTTCAATAGTACAGTATGCTACTATTAATGTGAAAGTAACCAGAAAAATAACAAGATATTTATGTTGCAACATCTTGGCTGGAATTTGCTGTAAATTGGGCCCGACTTTATGCCGACAGTCTAAAGTCTGACTCGTTATTCAAGTGACTCATGTGTGGAAAATATAACACCAGTTCTTCATCACAGACCCTTATATAATCTTCATATATAGCCACTAGTGACTCACATGACTTAAAATAACTCTCAATTGTAATAAGAAATATTCCTTAAAAAAACGATTATCTGCTGCCTCAAGATTTCCGGATCATCTGCTTCTGTCATGAAATGCATAGAGTTCACTAAAGGACAATCCCACAAAGGTCATTTTTAGCCACACCTGTCACTCGGATCAGTTGCTATAGTTACGTTGTAATTGATTTCTTCCTTTCTCAGGCTCAGTCTTACATATCAAACTTAACCTACAGGTAACGCCATCTCTGCTTTATGGAGACACACTGTCACTTCCCAATATAATGAGTGGTCTTGAGCCCT
This sequence comes from Leuciscus leuciscus, assembly GCF_965113295.1. Lineage (NCBI taxonomy): Eukaryota > Metazoa > Chordata > Actinopteri > Cypriniformes > Leuciscidae > Leuciscus > Leuciscus leuciscus. The sequence goes on along the minus strand of NC_138745.1, from coordinate 3,038,115 downwards.
TCACTGCTAATAAAGGATCTGTCCAGTGGATTTAACTGCTCAACCCACTGGGAATGAGGAGGATAATGAGCAGAAACACATGCTGACCAGTTTAGAGACTGTGGACACCAGCGCTCTCTAACACTGGATCATTATCACTGTCTGCGCTTTACAACCGATCCAGAAAACATGCTATATCTGCTTCAGAAGGATTATATTATATTATATTATATTATATTATATTATATTATATTATATTATATTATATTATATTATATTATATATTTAAATAGCAGTTGTTCTTCCATATCTTATCCATATCCCTAATCTAGATCTAGAAAGGATGCAGCCCTCTTCAGGAGAGTTTTGTTATGTCATGTATGTTATGTCATGTAAGTTATGTCATGTATGTAATATTATGTCATGTAAGTTATGTCATGTTATGTCATGTAAGTTATGTCATGTATGTAATATTATGTCATGTAAGTTATGTCATGTCATGTATGTCATATTATGTCATGTAAGTTATGTCATGTATGTCATGTTATGTCATGTAAGTTATGTCATGTCATTTAAGTTATGTCATGTTATGTAATGCATGTCATGTTATATCATGTAAGTTATGTCATGTATGTCATGTATGTCATCTTATGTCATGTAAGTTATGTCATGTATGTCATGTTATGTCATGTAAGTTATGTCATGTATGTCATCTTATGTCATGTAAGTTATGTCATGTCATGTTATGTTATGTTGTTATGTCATGTTACGTCATGTTATGTATGTTATGTTATGCTATGATGTTATATGTTATGTTGTCACGTTATGTTATATTGTGTGTTGTTTTGTGTTATGTCATGTTGTGTTGATATGTTATGTTACGTTATATTGTGTGTGTCGTTGTGTTGTTATGTTATGCATTATGTGTTGTGCAGTTGTTCTTCCATATCTTATCCATATTCTAATCTAGATCTAGAAAGGTTGCAGCCTGTTTCAACTGAAGTTAAATTGAAGAGGATTACATTACGTCACGTTACATATTATATATTTTAAAACATTTTGTTTTTACATCTCTTATTCATATAGTTCTCTCTTGAAATGCATTACTAGTTCAATAAACCAATAAATAAAACGTTTGACAGTTTTGCAGTTCTGTGTAACAGAAAAATTACAGGAGTAATACACTGAAATTAGGACTGTACATTTAGTTAATTTAGTATAATTTATTTTAAAGTATAATATAATATAGTCTATTATAATTAAAATTCATATTATAGTATAATTTATTAATGCAATGAAATATCAACACATTTAATCATGTCCTTGATCCATACATTCTGTAATAAATTACTTTACTTTTCTCAGCAAATATTGCCACATTAATTAGTATATTATTTTATACTATTCATTTGTTTACCAATTTTATTTGATTGACAGCTCTTCTTTGAAGAGTGCTGCTCTTTTCTCAGCGCAGAGATGATGTCTGTCTGTGTTTATGTTTCCACGCACTCTCAATATATATATTCTATTTTCGGTCTGTGCACACATCTATTTTTACATTACTCTTTTTAAGCTTGTTTTATCCACTAGTTTCTACCTCAAAGCAACACCGCATCACACACATAAAGCCCATTCTGCATGTACTGTCTGTATTCATTATTCATTTGATAATGTGTTTGTATTTATATCTAGTGTGTGTACTGTACTTTGACTCCTTAAAGGGGTGGTTGATTATGATTTCACTTTTCTAACTTTAAATTTATAGATTATCAAGACAGAATATGCTAATCAATGACTAGAAGATAACTACTCATAAGCTACATAAATTCATCAACTAACCATTCAGAAATGTCCTGTTGCTTCTACATGTTGTCACTTCTTCTTGAGTCTCTCCATCATTGTCTGACTCCGGTTTGAACATAAAAGGCTAATAGTTTTTTAAATGTTCAGTGCATGTGTGTGTGAGATAAAAGAACACAAGCTCTTGAAGCTCCGCCCCCTGTGCCGGGAGCAGCAGCTCATTTGCATTTAAAGGAACAGACACAAAAGGGTGCGTTTTTGCTCACCCTCAAAAAGAGACAACTTTAACATGCTATATAACAATATCTGTGGGGTATTTTGAGCTAAAACTGCACATACACACTCTGGGGACATCAGAGACTTATTTTACATCTTGTGAAAATGGCATTATACCACCCCTTTAACACATTTCATAAGCTCTTAAAGCTCTATAAAGACCTTATTTTATGAACCGTTACATTTTTATTACCTTAAAATTAGCCATTTCTATCATCGACATGTTTCTACAGCGGCCCTAAACGGACAAACGCGTTTCGTCACTATGTTGGTATTCGTGCAAAGAAACTAGCTAAAGTCAGTGAATAAAACACTGACACAATGATGAACAAGTAACAGTAATATTCGCAATAACATATCGTTTTAGTGAATAATTAAGTAAAGCTAATTTCTTAATTTATCTTTGTAAAGAAACCTCATTGCTGAACTGGCTCTTCTCTGCTGTCTCAGACGACGACATCACTTCCTGTCGGCCACCGTAACTTCTGTTGGGTGCGATTCGCAACATCACCACTAGATGCCGCTAACATTACACACTGCACCTTTGAGGATTATTGGAGAGGAATACACATTGCTTTACAAGATATTTTAAAATGTGTAACATCATTTGACAGTAAAACCTTATATTTTGGATATTTACCTCAAGAATGGTTAAAAATAGATCAATATTAAATGAATATACTGCTGGTGGCTGTTAAAAACACGGGAGCCCAACCCTAAACGCATGGATGGAAATCACAACGAACATTTACAAATTAGAGAAGATAACAGCATTTTTAGATCATAAACTGGAACAATTTGCTTTGTGCTGGGAAAAATGGACCAACTATGCAACATCTCAAAGACCTGATTTTATTTTCTAGAAAGTATACACCCTGTATGTACACCGTTCTTTTCTTATTTTTATGTTGTTGTTTTGTTTAAAAAAACAAACAAATTCCATTCCTGATGAGTAGATGTACAGCAAACACGACTGTATTGTGTATGTATGGGCATGTATTTGTATGTTGTGTGCGTATGTTTTTGATATGAAGATATTCGATGTATCTGATGTACATCTGATTGAAGTGTAACGTTTATCTGAGCAAAAAAGAAAAGAAAAAGAAGTCTCTTATGTACTTTGTCTTTGGCACCGTTTTATCAAGCCCAGATAGGATATACTTCAGTGTGTGACATACAGCTGGACGTGTGTGTGGAGACGGTTTAATCTGTGTCAGGCAGAGGCCAGTTCCTGGACTGGAAGTAGTTCCTGAGGCCGTCCAGGTTGACGGGGGGGAAGTAAGGTCCGATACGCTTCCTGATCCACCATTTCCCCTGAGCGGCGCTGATACTGCCAGGACGTGTGAACTTATAGCGGAAATGCTCTCCTCGAATCCACCTGGAACGACAAAGTGCCTTCAACTTCCAAATGCATGTTTTATCTCATTACATTCACAATCTACAGAATCAAGAGAACAAACACTCCGTCAGAGACTCTGTTCACTCATTTTATAAAATGTGGTTAGTGAACTTGTACTTCTTGTATTGAACTTTACCTGGGTTTCTCTCTGTCCTGGAATGGATTGTGTGCCATTAGGGAAAGAATCGTGGAGTCGTTTGCCAACAGTCGACCTGCGATGTGAATCACCCACTCGCTCTGCTCGTACGTCTGAAAGAGACAAAACCAGAGAAATGATCACATGATCACTGTATCTCAAAACCAGAGACATGATCACATGATCACTGTAAACCAGAGAAATGATCACAAGATCACTGTAATCCAGAGAAATGATCACATGATCACTGTATCTCAAAACCAGAGAACTGATCACATGATCACTGTAAACCAGAGAACTGATCACATGATCACTGTAAACCAGAGAAATGATCACATGATCACTGTATCTCAAAACCAGAGAACTGATCACATGATCACTGTAATCCAGAGAACTGATCACATGATCACTGTAAACCAGAGAACTGATCACATGATCACTGTAAACCAGAGAAATGATCACATGATCACTGTATCTCAAAACCAGAGAACTGATCACATGATCACTGTAAACCAGAGAAATGATCACATGATCACTGTAATCCAGAGAAATGATCACATGATCACTGTATCTCAAAACCAGAGAACTGATCACATGATCACTGTAATCCAGAGAACTGATCACATGATCACTGTAATCCAGAGAACTGATCACATGATCACTGTAATCCAGAGAACTGATCACATGATCACTGTAATCCAGAGAACTGATCACATGATCACTGTAAACCAGAGAAATGATCACATGATCACTGTATCTCAAAACCAGAGAACTGATCACATGATCACTGTAATCCAGAGAAATGATCACATGATCACTGTATCTCAAAAAACCAGAGAAATGATCACATGATCACTGTAATCCAGAGAAATGATCACATGATCACTGTAATCCAGAGAAATGATCACATGATCACTGTAAACCAGAGAACTGATCACATGATCACTGTAATCCAGAGAAATGATCACATGATCACTGTATCTCAAAACCAGAGAACTGATCACATGATCACTGTAATCCAGAGAACTGATAACATGATCACTGTATCTCAAAGCCAGAGAAATGATCACATGATCACTGTATCTCAAAGCCAGAGAAATGATCACATGATCACTGTATCTCAAAACCAGAGAAATGATCACATGATCACTGTATCTGAAAAAAACAGAGAAATGATCACATGATCACTGTATCCCAAAGCCAGAGAAATGATCACATGATCACTGTATCCCAAAGCCAGAGAAATTATCACATGATCACTGTATCTCAAAACCAGAGAAATGATCACATGATCACTGTATCTGAAAAAAACAGAGAAATGATCACATGATCACTGTATCCCAAAGCCAGAGAAATTATCACATGATCACTGTATCTCAAAACCAGAGAAATGATCACAGTAAACCAGAGAACTGATAACATGATCACTGTATCTCAAAGCCAGAGAAATGATCACATGATCACTGTATCTGAAAAAAACAGAGAAATGATCACATGATCACTGTATCCCAAAGCCAGAGAAATTATCACATGATCACTGTAAACCAGAGAAATGATCACATGATCACTGTATCTCAAAGCCAGAGAAATTATCACATGATCACTGTATCTCAAAGCCAGAGAAATGATCACATGATCACTGTATCTCAAAGCCAGAGAAATGATCACATGATCACTGTATCCCAAAACCAGAGAAATGATCACATGATCACTGTATCTCAAAACCAGAGAAATTATCACATGATCACTGTATCTCAAAGCCAGAGAAATTATCACATGATCACTGTATCTCAAAGCCAGAGAAATGATCACATGATCACTGTATCTCAAAGCCAGAGAAATGATCACATGATCACTGTATCCCAAAACCAGAGAAATGATCACATGATCACTGTATCTCAAAACCAGAGAAATTATCACATGATCACTGTATCTCAAAGCCAGAGAAATTATCACATGATCACTGTATCTCAAAGCCAGAGAAATGATCACATGATCACTGTATCTCAAAGCCAGAGCCGTTCAGACAAACATCAGTCACTGAAGACTTACAGCACAACTCAAGCATGTGTACAGTTCAATAACTACAGTAAGAAGCTTCGGTTACACTTTATCTTAAGGTGTCATTGTTACAGTGTATTTACATATTTAAGTAGTGAATAATTATAATTAACTACATGTACTTACTATAGGGTTAGGATTTGGTTGAGGGTTAATTGCATGTAATTATGCATAATTTACTGTTATTAATACAGTAAGTACATGTAACATATGTAACAATGACACTGTAGAATAAAGTGTTAGCGAAGCTTCCATTATATGCTGCAATGCAGCAGTTCAAAGGTCAGAAATAAAGGTTGCTTTGGATAAAGGCGTCTGCTAAATGAAATGTAAATGTAAAAATGTCAGAAATAAAGAGACGTTCACTTAAAGATCACAGTTATCAAACTCCATCATCACTGCAGGGAAAAACGCCCGTTTGTAATGAATAACAGCGATTCAGAAGATTGATGATCTCATTTGTCTCTATGTGTGTGTGTGTGTGTGTGTGTGTGTGTGTGTGTGTGTGTGTGTGTGTGTGTGTGTGTGTGTGTGTGTGCATGTTACATAAGGATTATAAATAATCTTAATGCTTTCTATTGACCAGGATTGTTGTACTGGGGTAAATTCATCTTCTGAAGAAATGATTAAAAGAAAGTGACAGCAGTGACTGTGACAAACAAAGACATTCATACTTCCACATTAGAACTGAAGAAAAACATAAAGTACAATAAAATAGCAAGTTTTTTGGCTTGGAAACTGACAAACATCAATGCACTCTTCTTTATATGTATTCATGTTGGTGTCATACAGGATGGTTTTGAACAACTTTTATACCTTTTTTTAGAAAACGTTTAAAAAGTGTAATTTGGTGTACAATGTAAAAAGAACATATTTTCCTTACACCTTAAATATGTGTGTACACATCCTAATCATTATTTTCAAAAAAGATTTTAAATATATTTTTCAAGGAATTTTTTTTTTTTAACAGATATCATGATTTATTCATTTTTCATGACATTTTTCACCCCGAACTAACATTTATAAATCATCAACAAAAAAATTGTTTGAATGAATTTTAATGCAGAAACTGCATAGAAGAGTGTGTGTAAAAACTGCCTTTATAATGTAGTTTTGACATCGATTTCCAGATGTTTAATAACCCAGAGTACGTATTTTTAATAATCTGAAACCTCCAAAGCAACTTATATAATGTAAATACTGTCAAGCACGCAAAGTTCACACATTCTGATTCAAAATTAAAGGTTGTTGTGGAACGAGCAGAACTGAAACATTTAGAGTTTATGTGTATAGTATTTAAAAGGGTTAAAAGAAACGTAATATTCAGTAATATTTTCGATAAAACACAACTGAGTTGATCTGAATAATGACTGCTTTACAGCAGAATTAGATTTTTTTCTCATATTTAATGAAGTCTGAATTATTGATTCTGTTATTTTTGTTTATTAATGTGAAGCTGCTTTGAAACAGTGTGTATTGTATAAAGTCTGACCTGACTTGACTTTATAATGTTTTGCAAATGTTTAATTTTATTTATCTGTATTTTACATACTTTCTAAATGTAATAATAAAAATGTTCTCTCTCTCTCTCTCTCTCTCTCTCTCACACACACACACACACACTCACTCTCAGACAGACAGACACTCACGCACACACATACACACACTCTCTCAGACAGACAGACACACACACACACACACACTCACTCACAGACAGACAGACACACACACACACACACACACACACACACACACACACACACACATACACAAACACACTCTCTCTCTCTCTCTCTCTCTCTCTCACACACACACACACACACACACTCACTCTCAGACAGACAGACAGACACTCACGCAAACACATACACACACTCTCTCAGACAGACAGACAGACACACACACACACACACACACACACACACACTCACTCACAGACACACACACACACACCTACACACTCTCTCTCTCTCTCACACACACACAAACACACTCTCTATCACACACACACACACAAACACAGACACACACACAGACACACACTCACTCTCAGACAGAGAGACAGACACACACACACTCTCTCTCTCTCTCTCTCTCTCTCTCTCCCCCTCTCACACAGACACACACAGACACACACTCACTCTCAGACAGAGAGACAGACACACTCTCTCTCTCTCTCTCTCTCTCTCTCTCTCTCTCTCTCTCTCTCTCTCCTCTCACACAGACACACACACACACACACACACACACACACTCATTCACTATATAGTGAAACGCTTCTGAAACAAGAAAAATGTGGGCGGGGCTTGATTGTGTCTGTGGAGAATTGATTGGATGGTTGGATGGTTGTGGTTTGCTATTGGCTGATCTCATGTGAGTGACAGGTTGCCCCGCCCACATCATCAGAGAAGAGAAGAGATGCTGCAAGAGGAACTTATTCTGATTCAACATTACCAGGAACATGAATTTTAAAGGGGTCCTATTATGCTTTTTTACATTTTCAACTTTCTTTAGTGTTCTTTAATTTCAAAGCACAAAGTCCCTCCAGCATAAATTATTCTCTATATCAGTGTCAGTGTTTCTGAACTCCTGAAACGCCTCCACTGTAGTCTTGAGTAGAGTCCTGCACGGGTTCGAGTACCCGCAAATTTTGCTCAAACGGGTGAAAAATATCCAACTGTGTTGGCTACGGGTGCGGGTCGGGTCAGACACGGGGGAAACACGGGACTAAACAATCAGTTTATTTGTGCCCACGCCCTCCCAGGATCTATACCTACTTTCACTTTTAAAAGTTCCTCATAACCGCGGGTGCGATCTGCTAGCAGTCGTCGAGATGCTGAGGAGTTGAAGAAAAGAATAGCTAGTGGAGATGGTAAAGTTGTCGACAAATTCGTCATCAAAAATCAAGTCGAGTGTGTGGGAGAAATTTGGAGTATTCTGAAGAAAACAATATTGCGAAAGGCTTTGCTGCATTTTCGTGTTGGATAGCCGCACATGTGGAACTTCATCGCTGAGGAATGTTGCGTCCTAAGACGTATTTTATTTGTAATCATTTTATGTGCTTTGTGGTGTTTCTTTTGTTTCTCCCCATGTCTACTGTCACCATGCTCATGCTGGCGATTGGGATCACCTGTTGCTGATTTGCTGCCCATTAACCTCAGCTCCACTGATTGGCTGCAGCCGGGAGAATGTCAGCATATAATGTGTGCATAACAGTATTTTTCAAATTTAACACTGTTCAGTATGTGTGGTGTGCAGGGCGTGTTTGAACCCAAAATTGTCAGATGAAGGCTAGACGAAATTGCGTGGCAGATATAGGGCTCTATCTCGCACCCAGCGCCATTGACTCTGTACAGCGACGCATGTATCATTCCTATTTTGCACCCGACACACAGCGGTCTTTTCCCTCCACAGACGCACGTCGGTAAATTAGGGAATGAACTTGCGCTCCCGGGGGCGGTTCAGCGAAAAGAGGAGGCGTGTTCCGGCGCAAACGTTCCCTGGTGCTATTATGCAGGTTTAGAAAACAATTCCGCCACAGACCAGGAAAAACTTAGTCTAAAGTCAGTGGAGCGTTATTCAGAGGCTATTATAAGGGCACATTGCTTGGCCATAATGTAGCGTGTGCACAACGCTCTTACACTTTCCTTCTCTCATCTATACAGACGCAGCAGTTCCGATTTTTAGAAAACCATACATTATTACAAGGAAAAATATTCCACATGAGGGAAATCATTGTTGTGTCCATGAAGATGTGAAAAAATAGGCATAAATCTAGCTTACACATTTACCCAAATTAACCGAAGCTAATTTGGGTGTGTTTCTCCATCCCCAATGTCACTTCTCTGTGTTTTACGGCCCTGACGAGAACGTCGGTCTCCTCGGCTGTGAACCGCTCCTGGCAAATCCGCCGTTATAATAGCAAACCGCCATGGAACAAGCGCGCCTGCTCTTAAAGGGAATGTGAGATGACGCTCTGATTGGTTTATTTCACGTTACGCCCAAACCACACCTATGAGTAATGAAGCTACTTCAGACCAACCCATTTTAGATTTGCGTCGAGATCCGCCCACAAAGTTACTTGCGTTTCGCGTTTGACACTTGCGTTTCAGATCGTTAAAATAGGGCCCATAGTGTTGTAGCCGCATCTGTTCGATTGGTAAAATGTTATTAGGCTACTCAGTTTTGTGGTAACGTTAGCCATGTTCATGTACCGGCCTTTTGACAGCTTCAGCTGAAGTTGTCCTTGTGTTAATGGTTGTGTAATAACTTCTGTATGACCTGGCAATAAACATTTTTGTAAGTGTGTCTATAATGTGATAGTCTAAACTGATTTTATTTCGGTTGCGGGTCGGGTGGTCGGTTCTATTTTAAGCGGGTCGGGTCGAGGGCGGATTTTAATTAGTGCTGCTGTCGGAAAACGGGTCGGATGCGGCTTTAAGCACTGCGGGTACGGGAGGGTGCGGATTTACAAAATCGGACCCGTGCAGGACTCTGATCTTGAGTTTCTTCCGGGAACGAACACGTCACAATATTCCTCATTTAAATAATTAATACGCCGAATAAAGGGGCGGGGCCTGGTTGAGTTAGTTAGTAGTGTGTTAAACTGGCGGTTAAGGGGCGGGACATTTCCCAAACACACTCGAAGCGCTCGACCAATCACAACACACTGCTCCAGCCGACCAATCAGAGCACAGTGTGCTTTTCAGAAGGAGGGGCTACATAGAGACAGGAAGTAAACAGAGCATTACTGACAGACTGGGAAGAGAGGAGCCGCAACAATGGAGAATATGAACATTCAAGAATGAAAACCTGTTCTAGTAAAGCCTAAAAACAACATTGAGACCACCATAAAAAAACAAAAACAATACAAGAATTGTCCATTTTGGTTTGATGGTGACTTTAACCTGTAAAGCAGCGAACCACATGAGCCAGTCCAGTCTGTAGTGATACGGTGAGATGAGGCACGGCCTTCTATCCAGAGCTCCAGGTTTGCACAGGAACTCGTACTCTTCCCAGATCACCCCCTCTCCGGTGTGGTTTACGCTCATCGTTCCCTGAAACACCACCTCCGTGCGCTCCTTCGTGATGCTGAGAGAGAGAGAGAGAGAGAGAGAGAGATGTCTTTTAACTCAGACTGTCTTATATTTTGGGAGAGAAAGAAGAATGTTCACCTGGCAGCGCAAACTGCTTTTAAACTACTCTCTGTACTTTCTTTGTTTGTATTTTTTTTATTGTGATATATTTATGCATTATATGAAAAAAATAAAAATCTATATATTTGTATATGTCTATTGCTTTGGGAATATTGCAGTATTTTACACAGTCATGCCAATAAAGCTCGTTTGAATTTAATTTAATTGAACTGAGAGAGAGAGAGGTAGAGAGAGAGGTAGAGAGAGAGAGAGAGAGAGAGAGAGAGGTAGAGAGAGGTAGAGAGAGAGAGAGAGAGAGAGAGAGAGAGAGAGAGAGAGACACAGAGAGGGTTAGGAGTGCAGCGGCTCTGCCATCTGCTGGTTAATGATGAGGTTTATATTAAAGGTGCTGTTTGTAACTTTTTCACTCAACTAAAGCATACAAATACCATAATATAGGGGCTTTCGCACCGGGTAGTTCCAGGATCTATCCACCAGGATGTTTCCCTGAGAACTAATGTTTCCTTTAGGGAAATTTGAAGTGACGTGAGACACACTTGTTGTGACTTTTATTTTGACGGCGCTGAGAACGCCAGAGCCTGAGCATTCTCCGTGTTCATTCGTTTACGATCTAGCAGTCCTGTCTAATACGTTATTAGATAGAGCTGTTATACATAGAAAGTAGACAGTAATGAAGAGTTATTAGCGTATGGCGTGTGGTTGATGTCCAGTGTTGCTGAGCAGAAATAGATATCATGTTTCTCTATGTCTCCTCAAAGTTGCGTTGGATTTTCTCCTCAGCGTAAAGATTAAGAGGTTGAGAGTCCCATCTATCACTGTTTTCCATGTTCGTAGAGTTAGTTTGTGGAGTTAATATATAGGCTATAATCTGTGTGTTTACACAGCTTTTTTTAAATGGCGGGTGCTGGTGTTTTGCGTACGTTCGGCCAATCAGCGAACACTAACGTCACGGGTAGTTCCTATAGAGCTGGTTTAGACCAACTCTGAAGTACGAGTAAATGAGTTCCTCCAAAAGGAGTTCCTAGAACTAAAATCGAACTATGAAAAGGTTCCTCTGGTGCGAAAGCACCTTATGTTTGCAGAAATTTAGGAAACATGCTGAGTTTCTCTGAAATACACTTCTACAGCCAGTTATTTTACTTTGGAAATGTGCGTTCCGTGTGGAAATGTGTGTTGTTGTTTTGGTCTGTGTGACTCCGCCCACTGCCAGTTCAGCCAATAATGTTTCGACACCCCGGGATGCCAGTTTGCAGGAAACGCAGCGTATTGCAGCCAGCAAACAAACTGGGTCCGAGGTCGCAGATTCTACCCAGCCTAAAAAGCCTTGGTATCCATCTAAAAATCTCTATGAACAAAAGCATATTAAAACACGGATAAATCCACTTAGGGCCCTTTCACATCTACCTTGTTTGGTCTAGATTTTCTGACTTTTCAGTTTGATCCGAATCAAAATGACAGGTGTGAACCCTCCCCGGACCACGATCCGGATCAAACTGACGAAAAGAGGTAGTCTCGGTCCGGATCAAACTGAACAAAGGTTTGGTTCGTTTCTAGTGTCAACGCATTGTCTGTATGGTTTGGACTTTCAGAACATTTACAGGAAGGTCCGGATGTTCCCGCAGGATTGCTTGCTCTTCTCCTCCTGCCGGCGATGATTAAACGTTCGCACAACGAGGACGTTGATTTGGCGAATGTGAACTAGCCTGGAGTATAGTTGGTCCTGCAGGTCGTAATGCCGTAATAATAACAGTATAGTGGCAACGATATGCGTCTGTTCATTCATTCTAGTCAAAGTTTCCCGCCGAATCGACAACACTCTGACGTCAGACACACATCCGTTTACAAACCAATCAATGTCGAGATGCAGCCCACACAGATGATGACGACAGGACGCAAGAGTGTCATGTAAAGTTCTGTAGTGCGCTCGCATAACTGCAATGTGAAACCAAACCAGAACTTAGCGAATGTATAAAATATATCAAAATATGAACTTTGGTTCGGACCTTCATGACTCTCAGGTGTGAAAACGCCCACAGTGTGTAAGTCTCCTCGGCTTTCATTGTCAATTGACCTATCGGTAAGCCCCTCCCCCTTAGTTACTGTTGCTATCTCGGACAAACAAACAAACGGAGTTGCTAACTGTCTTACAATGACAGCTGTCAGTGTGAAAACCTCGTCCCAAGATGTTTTTGATCAATTTTGAACACAGAATGACCACCTCCTGATACTCAACTGCCATTGGCTGATCTGCGTCGGAGGGGAGGGGCTTACCAATAGGTCAATTGCGCTCGTTCCTGTTGCGTCTCCTCAATCTGGCAACCCGCTAAGCGTCGAGTCTGAGCAGGAGGCGGGAGAAACAACCATCTCCGATATTTTGAATGTGGACTGCAGTACCGATTTCGACAGTGGCGGTTCTACATTGAATTACACCCTGGGCCAGACCCCCTTCGAGACCCCCCCCCTTTACTTTAGTAAAATAACGTTATGCATCTTTATTTAAGAAATGTTTGATATTTGGACTGGAAACAAGACAAAAATACTAAGTAAGAAAAGCATTTTTTGCAGTGTAATAACTGAACTTGTAACAGTTTTCTTGCAAAGCACAATATTATGGTGAAATTAGATCACGTGTTTTAGTTAAAACCGAATTATTGTTAAGCATAGCAAGAATCATAGCAAAAAGGCTAACAAATAAGAGTTATACCCACCAATTAATATTGCCCCTTCATTCATGACATGGATACCGTAATCATACAGAGAAAACATAGTTGCATACCTTTATCTTTCGCTCGTTTCTAAATTGGGCACCTGATGGCTTTGACCTTTCTTGTCCATCTCTTATTTGGCACTCGACATCGACAATCAACAGATTTCCCCTGATCCCCCCATAACTGTCACTCACGCTCACGAGTCACGACCAGAAGTCAAGACTAAACCAATTCACCTTGGTGGTGGTGACTAAGTAATCGTTTTGTATTACCTATTTTTATAAGCCATTCAGACAATTCAGAAAAACAAAAATGTGCAGGAAATATAGAGGCCTGTATTTATAATATTATGAATGAAATGTGCGTTATTTGGAAGAAAGTCGAGGTGTGACTGACTTAGATAACTATATGGATCCCCCGTCCCCTTGTCCGTTCCATTTGGGAGAGACTGTCATCCGCGCCCGCGCCTCCGCGCCCCCCTCCCCTTTCCAGCCCCTTTCCCCTTCTCAAACAAACAGCTTCTGTGCACGGCATCCTCTCAGCAAGCAGGGGCGCCTGCCCCTGATTTGCCAATTCCCCACACAGTGAAATGATAGATAATAGAAAACCGCTTCGGGGCGCAGATTTTATTTATTTTTTTATTTTATTTAATAATTTTTTTCTGCTCGTGCCGGCGGCGCCGCCCCCCCAAAAATGCCGCCCCGGGCGATTGCCCGGTTCGCCCGTGCCAAAAACCGCTACTGGATTTCGACCACTAGCTGTGGATATTACAGACTGCACCTTTAAGCTCAGACAGACACGGATGCGGTACCTGCCGAAGGCTCCGTACGTGTTGACGATCCTCAGCGGATCAAACGAGGTGTTCATCAGCTGTCTGGAGCTCAGCAGGTTCATCACCACCGGGACACTCAGACACGCTATCAGGAGACCCAGAGACACGTTCAGCACACGTCTGATCAACACCCCTGAGACGAGAGAGGGAGAGGGGGAGGGAGAGGAAGAGAGAGAGAGAGAGAGAGAGAGAGAGAGGGAGAGGAAGAGAGAGAGAGAGAGAGAGAGGGAGAGGGAGAGGGAGAGGAAGAGAGAGAAAAAAAGAGAGAGAGAGAGAGAAAGAGAAAGAGAAAGAGAAAGAGAAAGAGAAAGAGAGAGAGAGAGAGAGAGAGAAAGAGAGAGAGAGAGAGAGAGAGAGAGAGAGGGAGAGAGAGAGAGAGAGAGAGAGAGAGAGAGAGTTACACTGAGTGACTGGGACTGATTATACTGCTGCTCAAACCTACATTTACTCGTCCAGGACATATTCATTTGATCAAAAGTGGCAGTAAAGACATTTATAATGTTACAAAAGATTCTGTTTCAAATTAATGCTGTTCTTTTGAGCTTTCTATTCATCAAAGAATCCTAAAAAATAAAATGTATCAGTTTCCACAGAAATATGAAGCAGCACGACTGTTTTCTATTTTATAGTGATTTTTTTCAAGCTCGTCTCATTCTATACATTTTATTATGTTGAATCCACTGTTTTGAGTAATACAATATCATACAATAATGTGCATAAACAATTTTGCCTATACCACCCATCTCTATACACTACCTCTTCAAAAGACATTAATACTGTTATTCAGTAAAGACATATTCAATTGATCAAAAGTGACAGTAAAGACATTTATAATGTTACAAAAAATATATATTTCAGATAAATGCTGTTCTTTAGAACTTTCTATTCATCAAATAATCCTGGAAAATAAAATGTATCACGGTTTCCTGTTTTCAGCACTGATAATAATCATAAATGTTTCTTGAGCATCAAATCCTCATATTATACTGATTTCTGAAGGATCATGTGACACTGAAGACTGGAGTAATGATGCTGAAAATTCAGCTTTGATCACAGGAATAAATTACAGTTTAACATATATTCACATAGAAAACAGCTGATTTACATTAAAATAATACTTCACAAAGTATTATTTTTTGGACCAAAATATTTTTATAGATATAGACTTTTAGTTGTTTTCATTCCACACTTTTGTTTGCCTGTCTTTTTCCCACCACTAAGTTCCTGCCTGTATTCTGTTCATGGTCCGGTATTGTTTGTTCATGTCTCACCTGTTCGCCTGTTCCTGAGTTTATATTAAAGAAAGTGTTTGAACTACCTTCATCTCCATCTTCCTTGCTACGAGCTGTGACAACTATAGAGTTAGGGTTAGTTACTTGTAATTATGCATCATTTACTGTCATTACTATAGTAAGTACATGTAATAACATGTAACTACGTCACCTTAAAGGGGTGGTATAATGCCCTTTTCACAAGATGTAAAATAAGTCTCTGAAGTCCCAGAGTGTGTGCTTTTTAGTTTTAGCTCAAAATACCCCACAGATATTTTTATATAGCATGTTATCTTGTCATCATGTTGTCACTTTTTGAGGGTGAGAGAAAACACAGTTTTTGTGTCTGTCCCTTTAAATGCAAATGAGCTGCTGCTCCCGGCATAGGGGGCGGAGCTTCAAGAGCTTGTGTCCTTTTATCTCACACACACATGCACTGAACATTTAAAAAACTATTAGCCTTTTATGTTCAAACCGGAGTCAGACAATGATGGAGAGACTCAAGAAGAACTGACAACATGTAGAAGCAACAGGACATTTATGAATGATTAGTTGATGAATTTATGTAGCTGATGTGTAGTTATCTTCTAGTCATTGATTAGCATATTCTGTCATTATAATCTATAAATCGTGTTCAGGGGGGCAGGGTTTATGTAAATTCTAGGGTTAGTGATGTCACTGACCCGGGAGGAATGTGGTGTAGTCTCTACCAGCCGTTTGTTGTAGTCCTTAAAAAGCGATTTCTTTAAAAGCAAATATCTCCCTTTGCTTTGAGCTTTGAGCGTTGTAACTTTGCAGATGTTGTTTATGATCAAACAGAAACATTACACACTAACTAAAGCTAGAAAAGTCAAATCATAATCAACCACCCCTTTAAAATAAAGTGTTACCAAAAAAAGTCATTGAATAACTGTGAGTAACATCAGACCTTTGGTGGCCGGTGGTCCGTGACCTGCAGTTTCTTCGCTCTGAATCTTCAGTAAAGTCTGTCTGGCTCCTCCAGAAGGGCGGAAGAGAAAAGCCAAAGCAGCGTCATCGAAACAGGCCAGACTGGGAACTATAGTCAGCCAGTTCAGGAAACTCAGATTCCCACTTATGATCAGAGCAACCTGTTATAATAGATATAGAAATTTGGAGTGTAACGATACACTCATGTCACGATTCGATACATATCACGATACTGAACTCACGATACTCCAAGACACATGATAAAAGGTTAACAAAAGAATTTGATTAAAATGCTACATTTGGTATTACATTGTGTGTGTAAATGAATAGGCGCATGGCAAGCCGTTTTAACATTTAATCCTTAAAACCTACTAGTCTCTATTTTCATGCTACTAGTACTTATTTTTTAGATACTAGTATCTTTTCCATTAAGTATTAGTATTTATTCATTATTTATTATATACTAGTACCTATTACTAGATACTAGTATTTATTCAATAAATACTAGTACTAAGTAATTCGATACTAGTACCTTTTATATAGATACTAGTACTTATTCGATAGATACTAGTACTTATTCGACAGATACTAGTACTTATTCGACAGATACTAGTACTAAGTAATTCGATACTAGTACCTTTTATATAGATACTAGTACTTATTCGATAGATACTAGTACTAAGTAATTCGATACTAGTACCTTTTATATAGATACTAGTACTTATTCGATAGATACTAGTACTTATTCGACAGATACTAGTACTTGTTCGACAGATACTAGTACTTATTCGATAGATACTAGTACTTATTCGATAGATACTAGTACTTATTCGATAGATACTAGTACTTATTTGATAGATACTAGTACTTATTCGATAGATACTAGTACTTATTTGATAGATACTAGTACTTGTTCGACAGATACTAGTACTTATTTGATAGATACTAGTACTTATTCGATAGATACTAGTACTTATTCGACAGATACTAGTACTTGTTCGACAGATACTAGTACTATTTGATAGATACTAGTACTTATTCGATAGATACTAGTACTTATTCGATAGATACTAGTACTTATTTGATAGATACTAGTACTTATTCAATAGATACTAGTACTTATTCGATAGATACTAGTACTTATTCGATAGATACTAGTACTTATTTGATAGATACTAGTACTTATTCGATAGATACTAGTACTTATTCGATAGATACTAGTACTTATTTGATAGATTACTAGTACTTATTCGATAGATACTAGTACTTATTCGATAGATACTAGTACTTGTTCGACAGATACTAGTACTTATTCAATAGATACTAGTACTTATGTATTAGATACTAGTATATTTTGTAATTGTTACTAGTAACTATTCTTATTTTACTAGTCACAACTGCTTTTTTACTCGTCTTATGTTATGACTAGTCAGAACGGCCACTGGAGAGTTCAATTAAAAATCTACTAGTAAAATAAAAAATATTTTTCTAATCTAATAAATAGGTACTAGTATCTATTGAATAAGTACTAGTAACTAATTAATAAGTACTTGTATATAATAAATACGCACTAGTACCAATTTAATAGGCACTAGAATCTAATGAATAACTACTAGTATCTTTTAAAAAGGCACTAGTACCTAAAGAATAAAAACTAGTAGCTAATGAATAAGTACTAATACTTAATGGAATTTATACTAGAATGTAAAAAATAAGTAGCATGAAAACAGAGACTAGTAGGTTTTAAGGATTAAATGTTAAAACGGCTTGCCATAATAGGCTTGGACTTGGTTCTGATATCCCAATGCACAGGACAATAAAGACACCAGAATAAATATATGCATGATTCTGAAGCTGAAATACAGAATTATTTTAGCCAAATATGCTTGCACTGTCACTGACTAGATATATTTAAAATAATGTAGGCATCAGACATCTGGCATTATCAGGACCCACAAATATTCCCCCATTGCATTATTATACATTATATTCAACGTTATATACAGCAGTTTAATGTAGTACTGACTCTAAAACTTTTTCATGCACACTCATTTCCATTTTGACTGAACTATCCACAATACATATTGATGCATTTTTGTATTGTGATATATTGGTAATAGAAACACACTTCAGATGAAAACACAGGCACTTTTAGTGGAGCTCATCTAGTACGTGACCCAGTGATGCCACTAGATGGCGACAACGCTGTGATGAACTCCCTTATAGAGGA
This sequence comes from Leuciscus leuciscus, assembly GCF_965113295.1. Taxonomy (NCBI): domain Eukaryota; kingdom Metazoa; phylum Chordata; class Actinopteri; order Cypriniformes; family Leuciscidae; genus Leuciscus; species Leuciscus leuciscus. The sequence continues at coordinate 3,019,319 of NC_138745.1, read as the reverse complement.
GCATCAAACACTGAAATCATCTGGGAAATATGAAATATTAAAACATGAAACCGGCCTGGAAGAGGATCTGCAGGACGCCGTTGACCCAGACACATCCGGCGGCCCATGAAGGTGAAGAAGGGCACGACGAGCTCGATGAAGTGATTGCTCAGGGTCTC
>NC_138745.1:3011661-3016661 GCF_965113295.1 Leuciscus leuciscus | reverse complement strand
GTGAGTGACTGCGCGTGTGTGTGTGTGTTGTTATGAAGGTCAGTCGAAACAATAAAAACCACTATCAGCCTGAATCATGTGACATATATTATTCCATTGCTGGTCATCTATTACAGTATCTCGACCTGCCAATTCACTGATTGACTGAAAAAAAAAAAAGAAGATGATTTGAATGTCACTTTATAATATTCATATAAAAAGTATGTGTGTGTCTGTATATATATATCGGGTGTGGGGTTCCCCAAGGCTCTATTTTGGCCCCTTTATTGTTTTCTCTCTAGATGTTTCCATTAGGCTCTATGTTTGAAAAGCATGGCTTGTATTATCATTATTATGCAGACGATACACAACTTAATTTGCCCCTGAAGCACCAAAAAGGCTGAGACTCTCTTGGTGTCTGACTTTCCGATGTCAAGGCCTGGATGTCGTCACGTTTTTAAAATCTAAATGAGAGTAGAACAGAGATCATTGTGTTTGGCTCCCAAAAACGTCTCTTTAAAATCTTCTTCAGTTAAATCATGTGTAAAAATAACTTGGGTGTCTTATTTGATAGTGCACTTAAATTTGATAAGCAAATTAATTTAGTTAATCCAGTTTTTACCAACTAAGAGCGTTGGTTAAAGTGAAGACTTTTCTTTCTTTTAAAGGGGTCATATAATGGTACATGCACTTTTACAAGTTGATTGTACTGAAATGTGTGTTGGCAGTGCCTGTACACAACCATCATAAAATGATAAAAATCCATCCAGTGGTTTTTTTTAATCTCCTTATATGTTTCCACCCTCTCTGAAATCAAGCTGTTTGACCGTGTGACGTCACAAAATCGACGCCCCTCCCACGATTGTGATTGACAGCAGCGTTTCAACACTGACCCGCCCTCGCTCGTGAGCGAGCTGTCCGTCATCATAGTGCATTGATATGCTGGAGAAGAATGGTGTCTAAGCGATTGTGGCGTCCTGTTCTTCGGTGTAATAAGGAACACAGCAGTCATTTTGATGTTTTGATGGAATATTCCCAAAGCATTGACGCGGGGATTCCCTCGTTTGTGCGAATCATTTCACACCAGACAGCTTTACAAATGAGGGTCACTAAAGCTGGTTATTTGCTAAGAAGCTGCTCCTGAAAATAGGATCGGTACCAACTATTCGTGTTCCTGCTGCACCTCCAGAAGAAGAAGTGAGTGTAACGTTTTATTAACCTTTATATTAATATTTTAATCTTCGCAAATCGCCTGCTGCACGCTTCACGATGAATGCGGCTCAGGTTTACACTCAGAGTACATTACGGCATGTTTTCTATGTACAACGTTCTCAATATAATTCATAATCCCACGTTTATAATGAACACCGCGTTATGGTTATTGTGTAATTGTGTTAGAAACGGTGTACGCACACAACAGAGGGGCGGGGTGAGCAAAGCTCATTATCATTTAAAGACACATGCACTTAAACGGCGTGCTGAAAACAGAGCTGTTTTTGACCAGGTAAAATGAGTGTTTTCTTACAATACTAATGAGAATTTTTTATTAAAGTATATTACAAACTTTTAATTTATACCCTAAAGAATCATATTAGCTTGTACAAAAATGGCATCATATGACCCCTTTAACAAATTTTCTGGGTTTACACTGTTTTCACAGTAGGGGGCGCTATGACAAATCTTCTGAAAGATTACTGAATGTCTTGATCAAAGCACATGTGAAGAAGATGCAGAAACAAGTGATATCATATGTAATCATATGTATATGTAAAATAATGTGATCATCAACATTAAACAGCAAATCAAAACTGCCGAATGTTCCAGAATGAACTGTCGACCCGGGACGAGTGATAGGACAGTGAAGCTTTGAGGTGTTGATGAACTCCATCAGTGTTTTGATCATCATTCTGAATCCCATCCAAACGTTGTCTTTGACAGAAACACAATTTTCTCCGCTTTTTGCTCAAAATGTTGCTTTTTTTATTAAACTTACCCATATTCAAGTGTTGAAAAAAAAAGAACGCATGAAGCTAGAATAAAAAAAGTTTTTTTTTTATATGTTTTTTTGTTGCATGTTCAGATATTTATACAAAAGAATGTTGAAATTTTACATTTTAAATTTTAAAGGGGGTGGTATAATGCCCTTTTCACAAGATGTAAAATAAGTCTCTGATGTCCCCAGAGTGTGTGTGTGAAGTTTTAGCTCAAAATACCCCACAGATATTGTTAGATAGCATGTTAAAATTGTCTCTTTTTGAGGGTGAGCAAAAACGCACCGTTTTTGTGTCTTTTCCTTTAAATGCAAATGAGCCGCTGCTCCCGGCACAGGGGGCGGAGCTTCAAGAGCTTGTGTTCTTTTATCTTACACACACATGCACTGAACATTTCAAAAACTTTTAGACTTTTATATTCAAACTGGAGTCAGACAATGATGGAGAGACTCAAGAAGAACTGACAACATGTAGAAGCAACAGGACATTTCTGAATGGTTAGTTGATGAATTTATGTAGCTTATGAGTAGTTATCTTCTAGTCATATATTAGCATATTCTGTCTTGATAATCTATAAATCGTGTTCAGGGGGCGGGGTTTATGTAAATTGTAGGGTTGGTGATGTCACTAACCCGGGAGGAATGTGGTGTAGTCTCTACCAGCCGTTTGTTGTAGTTCTTAAAAAGCGATTTCTTTAAAAGCAAATATCTCCCTTTGCTTTGAGCTTTGAGTGTCGTAACTTTGCAGATGTTGTTTATGCTCAAACAGCAACATTACACACTAACCAAAGTTAGAAAAGTCAAATCCTATTCAACCACCCCTTTAAATAATTGTGAAATGATCAAAACAATGATCAAAAAGCACTGGCGGTGGCTGACAACTTTAAAAAAAACGCTGGTGAGGAAAGAGTTAAGCACTTTGAAACTGCGATTCAAGCTTTTCTTTCTTATTTCTTTTATATCTAGACTTGACTATTGTAACTCCCTGTATTTGAGAATAAACAACTCTTCCATATCTAGATTACAAATGGTCCAAAACGCCGACATATAACTCCTGTTTTAATTTCTTTACATTGGCTCCCAGTCCGCTTTAGAATTGATTTTTAAAGAGCTTTGCTTGTTTTTAAGTGTTTAAATGGCCTTGCACTCTCATACCTTTCTGACCTGCCAACCAGACTTTGGTAACTGTTCCTAAGTCAAAGTTAAAATCTAGGGAGTGAGTGAGCTTTTGCCATAGCCACACCTCAACTTTGGAAGTTTACTGATCCCTATTCGACCTGCACCAACAGTCCATATTCTTAAAGTCCCCCTGTAGTCAATCATTTTATCCCTTAAAACTCATCTTTGATCACCAAAATTGCATATTTATGCGTGTTTTCCTTCAAAAAATTTCTTCATGTCTTAAAATATCTTGAATGTAGCTCGACACCCTTGCCTCATTTAGTATACGCGGTTCTATGAATATGCAAATGAGCCCCGCCTCCACTCACTCACTCAGCTCAGAGATCCACTGGTTGACGATCACACGTTGATCTGATTGGTTACAAGGTAGTTTGTGACGTCAGAAACACCAGCGATTTCAAAGCGTGTGTTTGAGACTGTCTTTGGTTCACTGCAGTTTTAAGGAGGAAATACTCAGCAATGCTGTCGACTTATGAACTTACACATGGTTTGTCTTAAAGCAGATTAAAAACACCACATAGACACATAAACAACATTAAAAGCTGGATTTTCACCACAGGGGGACTTTAAGAACTAGTATCTCTACACTCTAGCCTATAACTTGTGAAGTCCTTTGTTGTATTGTATTGTTGTATAAATATATATATTTATATATATACAGTACAGGCCAAAAGTTTGGACAAATTACTATTTTTAATGTTTTTGAAAGAAGTTTCTTCTGCTCATCAAGCCTGCATTTATTTGATAAAAAATACAGATTTTTTTTTAATATTGTGATATTTTATTACAATTTAAAATAATTGGTTTTCAATGTATTATACTTTAAATGATCATTTATTCCTGTGATCAAAGCTGAATTTTCAGGATCATTACCATAAGGAAACAGTTGTGCTGCTTAATATTTTTTCATAACCTGTGATACTTTTTTAGGATACTTTGATGAATAAAAAGTAAAAAAACAGCAATATACACTACTGGTCAGTCATTTGGGGTCAGTAATTTTTTTTCTTTCTTTTTTTGAAATAAATCAATACTTTTATTCAGCAAGGATGTGTTACATTGATACAAAAGTGATAGTAAAGAAGATTTATATTATTAGAAAATATTTGTTTATTTTGAATAAATGCAGTTCTTTTTAACCTTTTATTCATCAAATATATTAGGCAGCAGAACTGTGTCCAACACTCATAATAAATCAGAATATTAGAATGATTTCTAAAGGATCATGTGATAGACTGGAGTAATGATCCTGAAAATTCAGCTTTGCATCACAGAAATAAATGATCATTTAAAGTATAATAAATTGAAAACCAATTATTTTAAATGATAATAATATATCACATTATTACATATTTTTTCTGTATTTTTGATTAAATAAATGCAGGCTTGATGAGCAGAAGAAACTCCTTTCAAAAACATTAAAAATAGTAATGTGTCCAAACTTTTGGCCTGTACTGTATATGTATATATATATATATACTTTTACGTTACTTTTTGTGCATAGAGTATTTATATGTGTAATGGGACACATTCATGATTTGTATGCCGCTTTTCTCCGTGTCCCACGGCACAGGTTAGCGGTGGTGTTTCGGCTTTTAAAAAAGCGTCCAGAAATGCTAATGCATCAAACACGCACAGGAATTTAACGGTTGAGCTAACGGTGTATGGAACTCATTTGCGCTCCTGTTTTAGGGCTACAACTGAACATCGTAATAAGCCGGAGGATTTATGTCCGTATGAAACCAGGCCGGTCCCCAATTAGAACACAACTGGTTTTTCAATCAGGACTTTTCACGTAAACTCTAGCATGTATTGAACGTTTGCACAAGCGTTGTTATGATAATCAGTG
>NC_138745.1:2994161-3001661 GCF_965113295.1 Leuciscus leuciscus | reverse complement strand
CACTGTTTTGAATGCAATGGATTATTAAAAGAAGCGATTGTACACTGATTTTTTTCTGCAAATGAATCCTCTTATTCAGTATAACTGACGTAAAATGCATATAAATATTCATATCTGTCAATAATATGTCTTAGTGAGATGATATTAGATGCTTAGTTTTATGATCAAAGCTCATAGTTTCAGCATATAATGCAATGCAATATAATGATTTAGATAAAAGTTAATACATTTTTCTACAAATTCATCCTCTTTAAATCATCGCCGTTAAAGCAAACTAAAATTAGCAAAAATTAAAATCAAAATCAGTCAAACACAGACAAAATGCACATCTAATGTAGAATATGTTGCATGCAGCAACTTCAATCCCTCATATAAAGCAGCGTCTAACTCGACAGCAGAACAGAAACGCCCGGTTTCTTCTCATTTCAATAACTCTCAGTTTAATTCCAGGTAATTAATGTCAGTCATGCATGAGACCAATGTTACTGTACAGACCAAAGCCCACAGGTGCACGTGACGGGAGCTGGACCAGACGAACGCTTCGGCCATGCTATCAGATGGGCGCTCGCTTACAGTTTAAATTAAAAAGTCATTAACTTCTGTTCGCTGCAAATCACTTGTAGAAAAGTTTAGCTGACAGTAGCCAGAGAAGCCAGAGAGAGTTGCTCTTGCCCAAGCCTGACACAGCCTTGAGGAACGCCAGGAGCTCCTGCCAACTATCCCAGAGAGGAAACGTCCAACACACACACACACACACACACACAACGCCTGAAACAGGAGAAATGTGCATGAAAACAGGAGGCACATTTGGGTTTACTAAAGTCTCTTCCAAAACTGTGTTTTATGTAATCCGTGCATGAAAAATAATAACCAAATGCACCTAAAATGTATTCTGGACCAAATCTGGGATGTGTTTCCCATATGTACAACGATCAAACTTGCTGATTAACTATAACTACTATAGTAACTAGAAACTAACCAGTCACATGGTCACACCTCTGGCGTTCGAACCACACTGGTTCAACAATTAAGAGTATTTGTGGAAATATCAAAGACCAGGAAAACATGAGTAATGCTTCATATTTACAAATGAATCGCCCACATGATATTAGATCCATCCTACATCACAATAAACATATGTTTAACATTAAGTGCCTTTCATTAACGAACTCATTTCCAATAAAAAAATAATAATACATGCAACACCAGCAACTACAAAAATAATCTGAGGTTAATGTAATGTTTAAGTGCAGTTCACTTAAATGTTATCTGAGCTGCCCAGACCATAATGCAATCTGCTTAAGTGGGTTAAGAATAAATGTGGATTATGAATGCTTCATTTAATGGACTTGGATAGTTGTAATAGTGAAGTCTGGAATGACTAAACAGTAGAAAACGTGAAACCCCTTTCACAAGCCGTTTGACTTCTGTAATGTGGAATGTTTTCTTATTCATTAGAGAATAATTATAGACCGAAAAGTGAGAGTTTTATACCAGAATGGCCTTTTTCTATTTTGCATTTTTCTATTTTTTATTTTTATCAAAAAAACATCAGAACTTAAAGCGGTGGTATAATACCCTTTACAGAAGATGTACAATAAGTGTCTGATGTCCCCAGAGTGTGTGTGTGAAGTTTTAGCTCAAAATACCCTACAGATATTTTTATATCGCATGTTAAAATTGTCTCTTTTTGAGGGTGAGCAAAAACACACCGTTTTGTGTCTGTTCCTTTAAATGCAAATGAGCTGCTGCTCCCGGCACAGGGGGCGGAGCTTCAACAGCTTGTGTTCTTTTATCTCACACACACATGCTCTGAAAATTATAAAAAACTTTTAGCCTTTTATGTTCAAACCGGAGTCAGAATGATGGAGAGACTCAAGAAGAAGTGACAACATGTAGAAGCAACAGGACATTTCTGAATGGTTAGTTGATGAATTTATGAAGCTGATGTGTAGTTATCTTCTAGTCATTGATTAGCATATTCTGCCTTGATAATCTATAAATCGTGTTCAGGGGGCGGGGTTTATGTAAATTCTAGGGTTGGTGATGTCACTAACCCGGGAGGAATGTGGTGTAGTCTCTACCAGCCGTTTGTTGTAGTCCTTAAAAAGCGATTTCTTTAAAAGCAAATATCTCCCTTTGCTTTGAGCTTTGAGCGTTGTGGCTTTGCAGATGTTGTTTATGATCAAACAGCAACATTACACACTAACTAAAGTTAGAAAAGTCAAATCATAATCAACCACCACTTTAATGCTGTCGTTATTTATTACTTATTATAATGGACTTACTTTTAAGAAGATTTTTTTTAGGTTTTTTTTTTTTCTTCTATCCATTCAGTGGATGTCAATGGTGACTAAATCTGCTTGTTTCCCTTCACTCATCAAATGTATTCTTTTGTGTTGTGAAAGAAAGTCATACAGGTTTTGGAACGACATGAGGACGAGTAAATGATGACAATTTTCATTTCTGAAGGAACTATAACTTGAAGATGGTTGGCATTTGGCTAATTAGGGATGCTAATGGTCCATTATTAAATTCAATTAAATTCAATTAAAATTAATTTAATTAAATATTTAACAAATATTTAATTAAATAGAGTTGGGTTCCTAAAGTAAAAACTCTAATAATTCACACATTGGCTGACTTTAAACGGCTTCAGCATCCAATAAAAAAATATAAAAAAAGTAATAATAATAATAAAAATAATAAAATAAATAATAAATAAATAAATAAATAAAAATATATATAAAATAATAAAATAAAACAAAATTAAATAAAATAAAATGAATTTAATTAAAATGAATGAAATAATAATAAAGTTATTTTATTGTATTTTATTTAAATTTTAAATTAATTTAATAAAAAAATTAAAAAGAAGAAAAAAAAGATGTAATAATTATAGATTAATTTAATAATATCTAATTATTTAAAATGTAAAGGAAACTCTGGAGTAATTAGAGATTAACTGACAGGCATAAAATGTTCTCTAGATTATCTGCACTATTTTAGTTGATTTAGTCTGCATTAATAACCTTATTTAGATATATATCTATTAAGTGCATTTTTAAGCAATGGCTTCATCCGAATCTTCAAGGCGAAGGCTTATGAATATGAACAGATGGAGGGGAAAGCGCTCGAGAACGTTTCCAACACGAGCGGTTTGACTCCTGGTGGAATGTGTGAACTTCAGTCTCTAAGTGAAAGATTCCCGACAAACACGAAGCAACTATCAAAAATAGCTCTCCGACAGATAATGCATGTGTGGAGTCGAGGGAACGGTGCGGACCGCAAGTCCAGTCAGAAACCCGAGCTGGAGATGAAGGACTCTTTGATGTGTGCTGGAAAACCTCCCTTGCTGAGAAGAAGAGAAGAAGAAAAGAAGTGATGGTGAACGACAGCTTGGCCACTGCTTCCAGCCGAGAGCTCGAGCAGAACACATCCACCAACCGCTGGCGTTCGCTTCACTGCTTCTCGGAAGAGAGAACAACTCGTGAAACGCTAACAACACTTTGGTCATTTGGCGAGCGCAGCAAATTACTGCGAGGAGTTTGTGCTAATGAAGCTTTTACCACAACACTTCTGATTTAATAGCGCTGTTAAAACACTGAGAAACAAGCAGTTGGCGGATTAAAGCATGAGCTTGAGCAACTGACCTCTGCAGATGTGTCACAGTTCAGGAAGAGGATCCAGCATGCAATGCACAACTACACCAGCGCTCAAAATACTGAAATTATTACGTTATGTTTATTAAAGAGTCTCTTCTGCTCTCCGAGGCTGCGTTTATTTGATCAAAAATACAGTAAAATTGTGAAATATTTTTATAATTACAGTACTGTGCAAAAGTCTTAGGCATGTTAATACACCCCCCCCCCCCCCCCAATTTTTTTTTAAGTCAGTGATTTATATCTTTTGCTGTAGTGTGTGAGTAGGAAATATCAGTTCAGATTTCCAAACATTCATTTTGTCATTAATTGTAATAATCCAGTGAGATTTGTGTATGCACAAGGAGTCTGACAACAGCCGGTATGATCTGATCTCACCATCATCGAGTCCGTCTGTGATTACATGAAGAAACTGAGACAGACTAAATCCAGAAGAACTGTGGGAACGTCTTCAAGACGCTTGAGGAAACCTTCCTGCAGAGCTACAGGACTGGGAAATAAAGTACTGGCACTCGTGTTAAAATGCTGTAAAGTGAGAATGCTTTCAAAAATAAAATCACAAATTGAATTTATTTATGATTTAACTTCTATTAACTAATTAAAATCAATATATGGTGTAACGACCCTTTGCGTTTAAAACGGCTTGTTTCCAGGTACACTTGCACATATAGTTCTTCAGGAAGCTTTGCAGGAAGGTTTCTTCTTCAAGCGTCTCGGAGACGTTCCTCCGCAGTTCTTCTGGATTTAGTCTGTCTCAGTTTCTTCTGTTTCTTCGGAGTCGATGATGGTGAGATCAGATCATACCGGCTGTTGTCAGACTCCTTGTGCATACACAAATCTCTCTGGATTATTACAATTAATGGCAAAAAGAATGTTTGGAAATGTAAACTGATATTTCCTACTGACACACTACAGCAAAAGATATAAATAACTGACTTAAAACTATTAATTAACATGCCTAAGACTTTTGCACAGTACTGTATGTGAATATACAGTAAAGTGTAATTTATTCCTGTGATCAAAGCTGAATTTTCAGCATCATTACTCCAGTCTTCAGTGTCACATGATCCTTCACAAATCATTCTAATATGAGGATTTGATGCTCCAGAAACATTTATGATTATTATCAGTGTTGAAAACAGTCGTGCTGCTTCATATTTATGTGGAAACTGATGCATTTTATTTTTCAGGATTCTTTGATGAATAGAAAGTTCAAAAGAACCGCATTTATTTGAAATATAAATATTTTGTCACATGATAAATGTCTTTGATGTCCCTTTTGATCAATTTAATGCATCTTTGCTGAATAAAAGTATTCACTTCTTTTTTTAAATTATATTCAACATTGATAATAATGAGAAATGTGATTCTTGAGCATCAAATCATCATATTAGAATGATTTCTGAAGGATCATGTGACACTGAAGACTGGAGTAATGATGCTGAAAAATCAGCTTTGATCACAGGAATAAATTACACTTTAACATATATTCACATATTAAACAGATATTTTGAATTGTAAAAATATTTCACAATTTTACTGCATTTTTTATCAAATAAATGCAGCCTCGGTGAGCAGAAGAGACTTCTTTTCTTTTTATTTTTTTATCTCATATTAATAAATAATGTCTTGCTAATTGCAAACCAATCTAATCAGCCACACAACTCAGAGAGCCTAAACTAAAACTACATCATCAACACTCGCAGACGCGAAGGAATTGAGGAGGTGACTGATAATCTGAGGAGATGACTGATAATCTGAGGAGATGACTGATACTGATAATCTGAGGAGATGACTGATAATCTGAGGAGATGACTGATAATCTGAGATGACTGATACTGATAATCTGAGGAGATGACTGACTGATAATCTGAGGAGATGACTGATAATCTGAGGAGATGACTGACTGATAATCTGAGGAGATGACTGATAATCTGAGGAGATGACTGATACTGATAATCTGAGGAGATGACTGATACTGATAATCTGAGGAGATGACTGATAATCTGAGGAGATGACTGATAATCTGAGGAGATGACTGATAATCTGAGGAGATGACTGATACTGATAATCTGAGGAGATGACTGATTGATAATCTGAGGAGGTGACTGATAATCTGAGGAGATGACTGATAATCTGAGGAGATGACTGATACTGATAATCTGAGGAGGTGACTGATAATCTGAGGAGATGACTGATAATCTGAGGAGATGACTGATAATCTGAGGAGATGACTGATACTGATAATCTGAGGAGATGACTGATTGATAATCTGAGGAGGTGACTGATAATCTGAGGAGATGACTGATAATCTGAGGAGATGACTGACTGATAATCTGAGGAGATGACTGATAATCTGAGGAGGTGACTGATAATCTGAGGAGATGACTGATAATCTGATAATCTGAGGAGGTGACTGATAATCTGAGGAGGTGACTGATAATCTGAGGAGATGACTGATAATCATTACTATTAAAGCAGCATTCGGTTTAGTTTCATTCATTTGCTGTATTGGTGAGTCTGAGGGGAAACGGCCTCAGGGTTTTTACAGTTGTAAGCACTTAAAGGCAATTATATTCTTGGCCTAGTTTACCCGAACGTGCAGCTTGCCTTCCCCATTCCTCCTCATTTACGGCGCTAATTGGAAAAACATTTTCATCTACATGGAAAAGCTCGGTCCTCTGGCAGACAATAGTTATGAGCCGGTCGCAGAGCCGTAAAAAACCCAGACAGAAGTCGTCTGACGGCGTGTGCTTTATTCCCCATTTATCCTCCTGAGACCAAGAAAACTTTGGTGAATTTACTATTTTCTCGTGTCATTACATTACTTAGAGCATAGGGGAAAAATTTTAAATATAATTTTTTTTTAATTATATGTAAGTTCCTCTGTAGAGGACACCAGGACTCAGTTTTATAAAAATAAAAAGGCATGAATAGACAAAAACAATGGATAAAAAAAAAATAAAAAAAATAAAAACATTTTTATGTTCCAGGATTTTATATACCAAACTCTGTAAAAAGATGATTCTCAACTATGTTATAAAAGATATAACAGAATGATTTGATATACTATTTTGCTTTATGCAATGGTTTTCCCATTGTATTTAATGTGCATATTAATGTGTTCTTGGGGCAACATGAAGCGTAATAAGTGGAGTAGTAACTGGCAATATTTTCATAATAATATCTAATATTTCATAGGTATTGAATTTAATTCATTTCACAATATTGAAATATCATTTCTTTCCCTATTCACTTGTTGTGTCTCTCAAAATGTGTGATAAACATGATTTGGTCCTGGTGTCTCTACAGTGGACATGTATGAAATCAATGTCTTGTTTCGTAACAAAGTCATTTTTTGATTTGAAACCCCAAAACATTTTCCTTTTTATTTATGACAAACAATTAAAAAATTGTCAGATTTAAATGATAATTACAAAATATAATCATATTTCCATAAGATTATCACTAAATTCATGTCAGTCATTTTTAAAGTCCAAAGAGACGCAGTTGTCATTGTGAAACTTCTGAACTGTTGGTGTGTCTGAAAAGCCCTGGATCTGCTCTTTACAGGACATCAGGACACACATGATGTATGATGTCACATGTATGATGTCAGAGAAATTCACTAAAATATAATGTCCACTACAGAGGACAAAAGTCTATTCCCGGGTCCCTGGAGGACATGACTGCGCTATTATTATACAGTATAACTCAAAGTCAGATATAAACTGCTCATTTCCATTCACTCGAATTCACACAGTTTTGAGAGTCAACTTAAAATAAAAAAGCATATTTCACTAAAAATATTAAATTCATTATGACTCAAATAAATTCA
>NC_138745.1:2974161-2981661 GCF_965113295.1 Leuciscus leuciscus | reverse complement strand
TGAATTATGGAAAAACATAGATCATTTATTTTGTGTTTATTCGAGTCAGGTTTATTAAGTTAGCCTGCAAGTGTTTTCATAAAATACAGTGGGCGAAAATGTGATTATTCAGGGAACCCATGAGCAGTTATGGCATTACGGTGTAATTTGTTAGTCAATTATGTTCAATTAACTGAAAAAGTTGCTGATGCGCTGCACAGACCAATTGGAGAAGTTGCGCAAAAGCTTCTCCACCAATGAGACGAGAGGAGGAGGAGCGCGAGAGTACAGAAGCCTCACAAAAACTTCTCTCTCACACACCAACAAGTAGTGAAATATTGCCAATTGCTCCGCCAGTGTTGATCGACGCAGATTCAAGAAATCAACAGGTTTATCTGGGATAACTAACGCGAGCGCGCGCTGAGCGTAAAGTTACGGTCGTGTTATTGCGCATCTTCAGAGCTCAGAGAGGATTTTAAAAATGTCAAAGGAGCCGGATAAAACTAGTTCTGGGACTGAAAGCTCTTTTATTGGAGATGCGGACTCGGATTCACCGTCTTCTCCATCCGTGTCCGATGAACAAGGCGCGCGAACCGGCACCGGCGAGCGCGCGGACAGCGAGGAAGACGCGCGTTTCCCACCGTGTATTCGAGATGCCGTGTCGCAGGTCCTCAAAGGCTACGACTGGTCCCTGGTGCCGATGCCGATGCAGGGAATCAGGTCTCTGAAGGACAAGCCTCACGTGAAGAGACCGATGAACGCGTTTATGGTGTGGGCGCAGGCGGCGCGCAGGAAGCTCGCGGACCAGTACCCGCACCTCCACAACGCAGAGCTCAGCAAGACCCTGGGCAAGTTATGGAGGTTCGTGCACGGGTCACATTTTACATGACATTATGCACATTATGTAGGCCTACTTACACAAAGAGTTATTAAACTACAGCGTTAGTATCGGCTCGTGCATGGCATGCACTCCTTAAACTACTTGTGTTACAGCCTATCCTAAATGCTAATATCTAAATTAAGATAGATAGATAGATAGATGGATGGATGGATGGATAGATAGCCTAGATAGATTGTCCTCGAAAGGAAATTTGTTTCCACAGATGCGTACATTACACAAACACACATAACATGGTCAATTATCGACATACCATAATACAATCAAAAATAATCACTGACATCACACACAAAAAAACACAACAAAACAGCAGCAGCAACAACAGAGAGAACATAAGTGACGTATCAATGGCCGATATCCTGTATTTAGAGCTTGTATAGATACAGATATGATATAGATATCGGAATAGACATTAACTGGTTTTATATCACTCAGTATCAATGAATCAATCTAAATAAGTTTATATCAACAAAACTCATTTTATGGGTTAAATCAGACTCTTTAAAGTAACAAGTAACTTTTTACAGTGTATCAGATTGTTAACACACAGCATTGGATTAGATTAAATAGACTTGTATTGTACACTCAAATGTTCAATCTTAGTATGATTTTAATTGAACTATAAAGCAGCAATTCAGACTCGTAATTTAACAAATTGTAACTGTTGGGATCAATACTAATTTCGGTAACACTTTATGTTACAGTGTTACATATGTTACATGTAGTTACTAGTAATAACTATAAATTATGCATAATTACATGCAACTAACCCTCAACCAAACACAATCCTAACCCTATAGTAGAAATGTAGTTGTACTGTGTAACAAAGACACCTTAGAATAAAGTGTAACCCTAATTTCTCATACAGGACCAGATATTTAATAATAATGATCTGGTTATTAAAACTGGAAGAGGTGCAAGCAATAATTCAGGATACAGAACAGAACAACAGAACTATGCAATTTGTTCTCAGTAACACATCGAATAGTTACTGGTAACACTTTATTTTAAAGTGATGTAGTTACACGTTACTACAGACTAGAGCTAACCCTAACTCAATAGTAAGTACATGTTGTTAATTAATATTACTCAGTGATTATTTGAGTAAGTACAATGTAACTACGTCACACTAAAGGGTTACACTTTATTTTAAGGTGTCCGTGTTACAGTGTAATTATACATTAAAGTACTGAATAATAATAATTAACTGCATGTACTTACTATAGAGTTAGGGTTATGAAAAGGGGTTTGGTTGAGGGTTAGTTGCATGTAATTATGCATCATTTATAGTTATTACTATGGTAACTACATGTAACGTGTAACAAGGACGCTAGTTACTTGTCACCACAGGGAAGCTCACTGTAAAGAGTTAGCTAAAGCACTACAGGCTAATCGAATGTGTGCTAGTCACTGCTGGGAACAGTGCTTGTATTAGCGACAGTGCTAGTGAGACTGACACAGTTTAAAGGAATAAATGTGTAGTTGCTTGTAAACCCTCTGTTTTTTAGCTGGACCAAGAACGTCTGCACCAGCTTAGAAACCAGCTAACATCTTAATCCAGATCTGAAATGCTTTCGCACACAGTTGCTTTAATGTTGTCCTCTTTTCCCCGGATTGTCCAGGCTGCTCTCGGAGAGCGAGAAGAGGCCGTTTGTGGAGGAGGCCGAGAGACTGCGAGTCCAGCACAAGAAAGACTATCCGGATTATAAGTACCAGCCTCGGAGACGGAAGAGCCTGAAGCCGGGTCAGGGAGAACTGGAGCCGGGAGCTGAGAAGATCCCGCATCCCTCGGATCACATGTACAAGATGGAAGCGGGAGTGAGAGGGATGCACAGTCATGGTGGTGAGTTATGCCGAATCCACTGTCCTGGAGACTGGGTTGTACCATATAAAGCAGCGATTCAGGCTAGTACTTTAACTGTTGGGATCAATACTCATTTCGGTAACACTTTATGTTACAGTGTTACACATAGTTACTATAGTAATAACTATAAATGATGCATAATTACATGCAACTTACCCTAAAATAAACCAAACACTAATCCTAACCCTATAGTAAGTACAGTACATGTACAGTGGACCGATATACATTTTTTGATTGTAGATGCCAATATCTATAAGAGCTGATGGCCGATTTAAAGCCGAACTTATAAAAATGGAATAAATGAATGTGTTTAGGTTGACTCAGCAATAATAAATAATATTTTTAACTTAAAAATACGTTTTATCTTTTTTTGGTTACCATCGTTTTAATTTAACACATTTGCTAAAATTCTATTTATTTTCAGTAAATTAGAACTATATACTTACAGTATATATTTAATATAGAATTAGTTATCATATATAATATACAAAATAATATTATATAAAAAATAAATAATTAGAAATATCATTTGAAAATAAATTAAATGAAAAAAATTATTAGAACTTGATTAAAAAACAAATCTGTGAAGTAAATAGAATTTTTTGTGATTTTGTAATCCTACTTTAGTATTTTTAATAAACAAACATATATGAATAAAAAGGAAGTAAACTGTAACCAAATAAAATCAAATAAAAACAGCTCTTTAATGTAATAATTGCAGGTTAACACTTTTTTACAGTGTATACATGAATATGAAATTCACATCAACAGAATATTTGAAAGATGGCAAATATCAGCCGATATATCGGTCGACTATATGCATGTTTATTTCTTTCCAACTCAATCCAAAAAAAACTTATTTGATGTTTCCATCCCAGTTGGAATCTCCAAAAATACTATTTAATATTGCTGAATTAACCTATACATTAATTTATGCCAGTAAAATTAAGTGAAAAACAGCTCTTTAAGGTTACAGTTATACATTAACACTTTTTACAGTTTATGACATGAATACAACATACAAATCGGCCAAACAGAATGATTAAAAAATGACAAATATTGGCAGATATATTGGTCGACTATATGTATGTTTATTTTTTACAACTCAACCCATAAAAAATTATTTGATGTTTCCATCCCAGTTGGAATCTCCAAAATTTGTATTTAATATAGCTTAAATAACCTAATGTATGCCAGTAAAGTTAGGTTAAAAAAAGCTCTTTAAAGTTACAATTGCAGGTTAACACTTTTTACAGTTTATGACATGAATACAACATGCAAATCGGCCAAACAGAATGATTAAAAAATGCCAAATATCAGCCGATAATCGGTCGACCACTATATTATATGCATGTTTATCTTTTTCCAACTCAACCCGAAAAAACTTATATGATGTTTCCATCCCAGTTGGAATCTCCAAAAATACTATTTAATATTGCTGAATTAACCTATGCATAAATGTATG
Source organism: Leuciscus leuciscus (assembly GCF_965113295.1). Taxonomy (NCBI): domain Eukaryota; kingdom Metazoa; phylum Chordata; class Actinopteri; order Cypriniformes; family Leuciscidae; genus Leuciscus; species Leuciscus leuciscus. The sequence goes on along the minus strand of NC_138745.1, from coordinate 2,977,455 downwards.
CCAATATTGGCCGATATATCAATCTTGGCGATATATCGGTCGACCACTATACTACTAACTCAACCCAACAAACCATATTTGTCATTTCCGCCCCAGTTCAAGCACACGGGCCTCCGACGCCTCCAACCACCCCGAAGTCTGATCAGCATCAAAGCGTGAAGCGTGTGACGGAGAACACGAGACAGAACATCGACTTCAGCAATCTGGACATCTCTGAGCTCAGCAGTGATGTCATCGGCAGCATGGGCCCGTTCGACGTGCGCGAGTTCGACCAGTACCTGCCGCTGAACGGCCCGTCCGAGAACAACGGCTTCAGCGTGTCCTATCACCATCACGGCACCGTCCCGGCGTGGAACAAGCCGTCCGGGTCACCCTCCACATCTTCACACAACCATCAAAGACCGCTCATTAAAACTGAACAATTGAGTCCTTCTCATTACGGAGAGTCTCACGGGTCGCCGACCCAATCTGAACTGAGTGACTGTCCCGACATGCAGAACTCAACGTACTTCACCACATTCTCCGGGTATCCCGCTGGCATTTATCAATATCCGTACTCCCACTTCTCCAGAAGGTCGTATGTGACTCCTGTTCTCAACAGTTTGTCCAGTCCATCTCACAGTCCCGGTGCAAACTGGGAGCAACCGGTTTACACGACTTTAACGCGGCCCTGATGCCTTCGGGAGAATTATGGGACTTTATGGAGACGAGTAGACGACGCTCTGGACAATCTGTTTTTTGCTGATACTTTATGTTTTATTTTGCCATTTCATAGACTTTTCTGGTCATTTTTGACCTTTAGATTTTCTGGAAACACTTTACAAAGGTCTCATTTGTTAACATTGACTAACATGAACTAACAATGAGCAATATATGTATTTTAAAGCATTTATTAACTTTTAGTTAGTCAAATCGAATTGTTCATTGTTTGTTCATGTTAGTTTATTAACAAATGTTAACAAATGCAACTTTGGATGCATTTAATTTAAATCACCATTGACTAATGCTTTAGAAGTTTTTCATTTCATTCAGTTCATGGTAACTAATGTTAAAAAATGCAACCTTATTGTACAGTGTTACCAATTTTCCTTACCATTTTGGGTTCACTTTTCAATATTGAACGTATTTGTTTGTACTATGGTCTGGATAAAAGTGTTTATGTTAGTTTTTTGGGAGTGAGATGCAATAGACTGAGTTCTGTTGTCAATATTCAATACGCTATTTAAATGCAATCATGGATTTTTTTTTTTTTTTTGCTAAATGCAATTAAAATGTAACATGAATGAATGTGCACTTCTGCCTGATGTCTTTACTGTTGAGAAAGCAAAGATAACTTAGATTAGAGTCCGAAATGAAGCTACTATATGAGTTTAATCCAAATATTGGAGAGATGCATGTTTACAAAGCCAAGAAACAGCGAGGGAGAGCAGAGAAGAGAGAAGGCTGATTCTGAATGACAGCGTCTCAAAGGGCTCTTTGTTTTCATTATAAAAGAGACATTAATTACGGGAGGGAACAAAACAAATACAAAGCAGAAAATCATTACCAATGCCGTTACATGAAAGAAGAGCACAAGAACAGACGGAGCCTCTGCCATTTGGATAAACAGCAACAAAAGCAGCAGAAAATGCAGAAATGGAGGAGAATAAGTTCTTCATGCTGTGGAAATGAGCCAGTGATTTTAAAGCAGATGGGTGTGGGTGGACCAGGCTTATTTTCCTTTCACTACACTTTATTACATTGATGATCTCAAAGTGGAGAATGCAATTATAGTGTTGACATGTCGCACGCATCATTTTGTTCGCTGACATTATTGGGTCATAAAACTGGACAATAAGCACTACAATTTTCATTCCTAACACAATTATGGTGTGTTATGTTAAGTTGTTATTGAATTCAGATTTTGGGGCACCAGTTTTGCACATTGATGATTGTGATTTATTTTGGAAGAAAAATCATGCGCTTAAAGTCCCTCTGTGGTCTATTATATTATCCTTTAAAACTCATCTTTGATCACCAAAATTATATATTTTAACGTTTTTTCTTCATGCCTTAAAATATCTTGAATGTAACTCGACACCCTCGCCTCATTTAGTATTTGCGGCTCTATGAATATGCAAATGAGCCCCGCCTCCACTCACTCACTCAGCTCAGAGATCCACTGGTTGACGATCACACGTTGATCTGATTGGTTACAAGGTAGTTTGTGACGTCAGAAACACCAGCGATTTCAAAGCGTGTGTTTGAGACTGTCTTTGGTTCACTGCAGTTTTAAGGAGGAAATACTCAGCAATGGTGTCGACTTATGAATTTACACATGGTTTGACTTAAAGCATATTAAAAACACCACATATACATATAAACAACATTAACAGCTGGACTTTCACCACAGGGGGACTTTAAAAGACCCCCAGATAAAGACAACCTAACACACATCAAAAACAGTTATAGATGGAAAGCTGACTATGATTACAGCGGGTCAAAGTTCAATCTATAACACATAAAGCTGAGTTCTTCTCTGGACTGGTGATTCAAGTGCTTCCAGTGTTAAGAACTCTTGATATATAAACAGTTTTCTTTCATACAACAACAAATTTACTAGTAAAAATGAACTAACTTACATTTTACTCACATTGGCAGTTACTTTGTCTGTTTCTGCTCCACTAGTGAAAATAGTGATAAACAAAATCTCTGAGTAACACACAGTAGTGCTGTTTCTTTCCTGAACAATCAGTGCTTTTGAACGAATCAGTTGAGTGATTGATTCAATGACTCACTCATAAATACGGTTATCCTGTTTTACTGAATGAACGAATCGGTTGAGTGATTGATTCAATGACTCACTGAATGAACGAATCGGTTGAGTGATTGATTCAATGACTCACTGAATGAACGAATCAGTTGAGTGATTGATTCAATGACTCACTCATAAATACGGTTATCCTGTTTTACTGAATGAACGAATCGGTTGAGGGATTGATTCAGTGACTCACTGAATGAACAAATCGGTTGAGTGATTGATTCAATGACTCACTCATAAATATGGTTATCCTGTTTTACCGAATGAACGAATCGGTCGAGGGATTGATTCAATGACTCACTCATAAATACGGTTATCCTGTTTTACCGAATGAACAAATCGGTTGAGGGATTGATTCAGTGACTCACTGAATGAACAAATCAGTTGAGTGATTGATTCAATGACTTACTCATAAATACGGTTATCCTGTTTTACTGAATGAACGAATCGGTTGAGTGATTGATTCAATGACTCACTCATAAATACGGTTATCC
>NC_138745.1:2956661-2969161 GCF_965113295.1 Leuciscus leuciscus | reverse complement strand
TTGAGCGGCAGTGTAGCGCTATAGTCTTAATCATCAAAGTTAGCTTGGTTTATGGCATATAATCTCAATTTGGCCAAATATCGGCCAATAAATCACTAATATCAGCCCTATTCTGCATCAGGAACTGATGGGCACATGCATCTTAATCTGTGATATGCTTCCACCTAGTGGAGGAAAATAAATCAAGAACACAACCGTCTTCATGATGTCAATCTGACACATGCGCCCTGCAAAGACAACACAAGTAGTATGTAGTATATGAAATGAACTGCCTATAGAATCATATTGATCATATCAGTTTTCTAAAAGGGTTTTTCCGATGAACGAAACCCCTGTAATGCAAAATGATTTTCTTACTCAGTATTTTTGTCTTGTTTGCTGGAACAAATATCTAAATATTCTTAAATCAAAGATTGAGAAGCAAAATATTAATCAAAATGAAGTGAGTTTATGCTTAAAACATGAACAGATATGTCAATGGGGTCAGAAAAATGAACTTGATTCAAAGTGAAAACTCCATTTTGATCCTTTTTAAAGAAATCTTACGTCATTTTCCTTCTCAAGTAAATATTTAGATATTTGCACTGCAAGACAAGACACAAACACTGAGTAAGGCATCATGTTTCTGTGGATCCTCTACTCCTCACAGCAGCTTTTGCTCGGATAATCCAATAAATAACATCATCATCATCAGTCAAACGCACTGGGAAGAGAACGCAGCCGTCTCGTGACGTTGCTCACCTTGTGATTTACAGATTAAATGTTACGTTTAAGAGCGATGAACAACATTCACATGCCATATTTGTACAGTAGCTCGTCTGACGACAGCAGTATGTCTGCTTTGGTAACACATAAAGACATTCAGGACAACTGAGGCCTCGTCCACACTAACACGCCATCGTCTGAACACGCATCTTTCTCTCTCCGTTCACACTGAGAGAGCGTTTTTATTCACGAAAACTACGCTTTTTGAAAACGTTCTCCAAAGTGGATACATTTGAAAACGTTCTCCAAAGTGGATACATTTGAAAACGTTCTCCAAAGTGGATACATTTGAAAACGTTCTCCAAAGTGGATACATTTGAAAACGGCGGTTTGTCGTTGTAGTGTGGACTGTGAAACCGGTGGTATTCGTAAGTTTAGTCATGTGACGCATCTTGTACCAATAGATGTTCAAGTGTATAGCGGTGTTGTGCCTGTTATGTGCGGTTCACTTTCACACTGTTGCTGAAATATGTAACTTCACACACTCTTCATATCACAGTCCTGCAAAGATGACAGAACTCACTCGCATTCGCGGTACTGTGTGAAACATGAGAGCAGTTTTAGCGTTTTAGCCTGAACATATGATGATGAGTGAGTTTGCTGGACGCATCAGTAAAAGATGAGATATTTTGCTAAATAAAATGATCCTGTCAGAAGAATTGCGCCATAACTATTTATTTTTCTGTCTGTATTGTCGCAGTGAGCTTTCGTGAGGGTTTACGCATGCGCAGTAAAGGTGAATTTAGCATTAGCTAGTGTGGACGGAGAGCGTTTTTAAAGGAAAACGCCGTTTTCAAATGTATCCGGATTAATGTAGACCTCGCCGCTGGAGACTCGTCCACACAGTCCAGAGTTCAGTCCGTTAGCACTCAATCAAGGGTCGTTTCAATGCTCTTCTGTGTCGTTCACTGGACTAAACTGCTGTCGCTCGTCCAGTCTGTCCCGCCGACATCAAGGCTTGTGCTTGAAATGAGCCTCGACTGGAGAGAGAAATGAAGGAGTGTGAGTGAAATCCAATCAATCAATCAATCAATCAATCAATCAATCAATCAATCAGTCAGTCAGTCAGTCAGTCAGTCAATCAGTCAATCAATCAACCAACCAATCAATAAATAAACCAATCAATCAATATCAATCAATAAACCAATCAATCAATCAATAAACCAATCAATCAATATCAATCAATAAACCAATCAATCAATCAATAAACCAATCAATCAATATCAATCAATAAACCAATCAATCAATATCAATCAACAGTGGTGTAAAGGTTTGGAATAAATGTAATACAGTGTACAGTGTAATTATAAATTTAAGTACTGAGTAATATTAATTAACCACTTGTACTTACTATAGTGTTAGGGTAGGATTAGGGTTTGGTTGAGGGTTAGTTGCATGTAATTATGCATCATTTACTGTTATTACTATGGTAAGTACATGTCACATATGTAACAAGGACACTGTAAAATAAAGTGTTACCTAATTAGTTACTGTACTTAAGTATCTTTTTGGCGACTGTAGTTTTACTGAGTATCAAATATATTAGCAACTTTTACTCTCTACTTGACTACATTTTTGAATAAGTAAATGTACTCTTTACTCCAATACATTTGTGAAGAGCAATGGAATTACTCGTTAAATTTTGCATGACACCTCACTTTATCTGCTGCAGTGTGTTTCTGCAATAAAGAAGCGTTACAGTGTCCTAACCAGACACGTTGCGATAAGATTCCAACGACAAATAATGTGTCTGACCACACTAGACGCCACGCGACTGCGAGATGCGTCAAAATCAATCAAAACCCACAGCCAATCAGAACAGCGTGTGGGCAGAGTCAGCCAATCAGAACAGTGTGTGGGCGGAGTCAGCCAATCACATTTACATTTACATTTAGTCATTTAGCAGACGCTTTTGTCCAAAGCAAATTGGGACTAAATTAAGCGAGTCATCGTGAAGAGGCAAAAACAACGCAAGAAGTGCTCAAAATACGAAGTTCAGGCATTATTCAGAGTAGCATAAGCCCGATAAGCGAGAATTTACAGGAATATATACATATATATACAATTTTTTACATTTAAAAAAAAAAAATTTTTTTTTATGAGGTTAAGTGCTCAATCAGAACAGCATGTGGGCAGAGTCAGTCAATCAGAACAGTGTGTGGGCGGAGTCAGCCAATCAGAACAGTGTGTGGGCGGAGTCAGCCAATCAGAACAGTGTGTGGGCAGAGTCAGTCAATCAGAACAGTGTGTGGGCAGAGTCAGCCAATCAGAACAGTGTGTGGGCGGAGTCAGCCAATCAGAACAGTGTGTGGGCGGAGTCAGTCAATCAGAACAGTGTGTGGGCAGAGTCAGCCAATCAGAACAGTGTGTGGGCGGAGTCTCGCGGCACCAGAGAGTAATCTTGACGGCACTCGCAAGAAAATGGATAAGTCGCTACATAATCAAATTCACAAATATTACACCATTTAAACATTATTAAAAATACATAGGCTGAGTTATTATAAACAATCTTTGTCAAAGAATACACTTGTTTGTTTACAGTTTGAACGTTCTTGTTTCCATTTGTTTAATTTGAAGATCTGAGGTGAATTATCCACTGTTGCTTTTACAGCCTCAAAGCTGGAGCACTAAATGATATTCAGAGTCACATTACACGCTTTTAACATTAAATAAAGCACATAAACAGCACCTGAGATTATCATCGCCTCACTTTGTGTTTGTTGTTCCAGCGCGACGTCACTGAAAAATAGAAACCGTTTCTAAAATAGAATCGTCGCGTGTCGCCGTCGCGGCTGGATAGGACACACACTCTCATTAACATGGAGAAGAGGCTTTTATCGCGCGGCGGCGCGTGTAGTTAGGACACAGTGTTATCGCCGTCATTGAAGGAACTATATCTTGTGTGTTTTGCCTTTACTCACCCAGACTGCTCCACACGGCTGCTTTACGTGAACGCGAGAGCATTATCTGGGAGTTTCTGAATCACAGGTGTTTGATTGACAGATGAGGACATGATGAGGCCCAAACCAGCTCGCAGTGCAAGACTTTACTGGACATTATTTTATTCATCCGCTATACTGATGAGACCTTTTAGAAGGATATTAGTTTACTTATGACCTTTTTGTGCACTTGAGCTTAACTGAGACTTGAGAGTTCATAGACGTTTAATTGACCTTTATGTATTGAAATATTTAGGTGTCCAGTTTTATTTAGATTTAAGAAAATAAACACGATTTCTCATCTTACAAATCAGCTGTTTCTTATTTTCATGGCATGTCTCTAAGGTGTCAAGTGCATATTTGAGCCTACATTTAGTATGAGTAAAACACTTCAGTACTGTTGAAATCAGATACTCTAAGACCTTTACTCAAGTAGGATTGGAATTGGTGACTTGTAACTTGTAATTTTCTCAAGTATGGTTCTCAGGTACTCTTTACACCTCTGTCAATCAATCAGTCATCTCTCAGTGAGGGTTTGTCTGTACCTGCGTACTCCTGAGGCATCATGGGCCGGTTGACCACTCTCTGAAACGCAGCGATCCAGTCCTTCTGCTCCGCCTCGGTTTCACAGGCGAACAGGAACTTTCTGTCCGGGGTTTCGATGGTGATCCCGAACTTCCAGTGTTGTCCTTGAGTCGAGGGTGGAAGACCGGACAACACCGTATAACTGTTCTCCTTACTGCCGATGAACACCTCGCCACGCGCGTACGCATCCTGGAACAGTCCATGTATTCGTTTTATAATATAATGTAATGTAATGTAATGTAATATAATATACAGTAATATACATAATATAATTAAGCATATTGTAAGGAAAAAAATATTTACAAATATGCATTTTTAAATTTCAAAATGACTTGCTACAAAATTATATTTTATTTTATTATATAGGTATATGTTAAATGTAGAAAAACATAATACTACTAATATATTATATTAGAATTAATAAAGCAAATTCTAAAAACTATTTCTTATTTTAAGATATACATTTATTTTATTTTAAAATAAATGTGTTTTTTATTACAGTAAAATATGTTTTATTACATAAATATATAAAATGTAGTACTACAAATATAATTAATATTATATAATTAATATCTAATGATATGTTTATTATTATGTTATGTAATATGTATATGTATGTATTATGTAATAAATATATAATTAATTATATTATAATACAAATAAATATATATTTTATTTTAAAATATGCCATTTTAAAAAACATTTTTGTTTTTTATTATATCATATTTTATTATAGGCCTATAAGTATATGTTAAATGTAGTACTATACACTACCACTAATATAAATATAATATAATATAACATAATATAATTTTTTTAATAAATGGTATTGTATGTATTTTTTATTATATCATATTATATTATATAAGTATGTTAAATGTAGTATTAACAGTTCTACTAATATAATATAAAATAATATAATATAATGTAATATAATATAATGTAACATAACATAATTAATAAAGCATATTATAACTAAAAATTATTTACAAATGCACATTTTTTAAATAAAAAAGTTTTTTATTACAGTAAATTAAAATTAACGTAGTTAAACGTACTGCATTTAACATAATAATATAATATAATACAATAAAAAATGTATTATAAAAATTTATTATATTAATATAATATTATTAATATAACAATATAATACAATGTAATTTTCTAAATTTTTTTTACTTTATATTATACATTAGCATATGTTATGAGTACGGTATACGTGTGTCAAGGTTAAGAGTTACACCAGAAAAACGTCTAAATATCAACTTCTACTCACCAAAGGATCTTTAAAGTACATTAGTCTCCTGTCGTCCATGGTGAACCATCTCTTCTTGAAGCCCTCTGTGTGCTGAAACACACCGTATGAGTCAATGTTAACGACAGCATTACTGAGGGAGATCGTACAGTCAGGGCTTTATTTTGTGACCCTACATTACCTGGCTTATCACTAAATAAATAAATAAGAGCATATGCAGTATTGATTTCACTTAAAAATGATGTATTGTGCAAGAAGTAAGTGTGATATGAAAATAGCACAGCTATGCAGCGCATTAGTACTGTGCCGCTCACCCTCGGGCCGGTTTTCTCCATGTATCCTTCCTTCATGAAGTTCCTGGTCAGTCTGGGTACCAACTACATCACACACACACACACACACACACACACACACACACACGAAGATGCTTTCTAAACATGCACTGATATTCGAAAAGGTACAGATTGTTATTAATATAAAAAAATATTAATACTTCATCATTTCGATTATATTATGATTATATTAGTATCTGCAAAATACAGATTTAATCTAAATCAGCATTATTGTCTTTTTTTCCCAGTTAAAATGTCTATCTTTATGATTAGTCAAGAAGCTAAATTGTGCACTATAAGACTTGCTGTCAATTAAATAGTTATGATTAAATAATCTGCGTTAACTTTATTGCATTCTGGTAAATTTATGCTTGAAAATATTCAAAATTATAAAGCTTTCAGAGATGTTATATGAGAAAATAACTCTAAATATCTTGCAATTTAGCTTCATTATTGTATAACATAATTTAATAACACTATTGTTTCCCCCCCAGGACATCTATATACAGTATATCTATATCTATATAATCTATCTATATATATATATATATATATATATATAATTGAGTATCAAAATTGTGTAATATAACTTTTTCCCTTGTTTTTCTGCATTAACCCTATTGCATTTTGTTTAATTTTATGCTTAAAAATAAACCATAAAGCTTCTCTGAAAATAACTCTTAATAATCTTGTGATTTAGCTTCTCAGATATTTACAAGATTAAAATACTGAACAAGAAGCTGTTAGTTAGCAGTGTGTAAATGAGAAACTGCTGTGATATAGTGCAGGCGTACAGTGAGTTTCACACTCATAACTCATTTTTATGAGGCAGTTGCTGGAATTAATTTGATTCACATACGTCCTCATCATTAGCTCCAGGAAACGCCACCTTCTGGTAATGAAACCGTGCAGCCCGGATCGCAGTGAACCAGTCCACCATTTCCTGCACACACACACACACACACACACACACACAGACACAGACACAGACACAGACACAGACACAGACACACACACACACACACACACACACACACACACACACACACACACACACACACACACACACACAGAGAATGCTTTATGTTCAGTAACTGCAGTACGAGGAGCAGACACACATCATGACGTCCACAGCTCGACTACAGCTGATATATCTCAGGAAACATCTCTTTATCTCCTCTAGAGTGTGAAAGTCCAGAACATCCAGTTTTAACCCTCTATCATATTTGATACGCACATTTCTGATCAAAACGTCCCTGATAAACCTGTCACACACACTCTCCTCCAGCCCTTCTGTCTCGGACTGAGAGTTTAACAAGTAAACAGAATAACTTCGGTGTAGATGGTGGTCTAGTGGGTTAAACCACTGAACTGGTTAACTGGTAAATCGAAGGTTGCTGGTTCGATCCCAGCAGTCACCACCAGTGTGTCCTTGAGCAAGACACTTTACTCCACGTTGCTCCAGGGGGATTGTCCCTGTAATAAGTTGCTTTGGATAAAAGCGTCTGCCAAATGCATAAATGTAAATGTAAACTTTGATAATGTCAATATTTTCCCTGAACTGAAGCAGGTTTACTTGATTATCATACATCATTTATAATAAAAATTATGAGTATTAAATATGATGATCAGGCTTTTGTTCATCTCTCAATCATCATTGTGTTGTTTTGCATTATATGTTTTAAAACTAGAGCTTTGATCACAAACTAAGCATTTAAATAGAGAGCCTAAGTCCCTCCCCTTCCGGTGGACCACCATGGGACCTTATTTCGGAAAAATATTGTATGGTAGTCAATGGCGAGAGACAACAAATATTTTGATCTCATTTTAATTGTGCCCTGAATTACACATATGATGTTTGTCAATTTAAAAGATAGATTTTAAAGTCAAGAAAGTCTCAGTTTGATGCAAAACTATTGAGGTGTAAGACTGTGAAAATTCGTCATTACAAAGACTACAAGACTACAAACCGCTGCTAAGTATAAACACACCGTTGCCATGAAAAACAAAGCGTTGCTATGGACGCAGGATTCTAACCGTAGAGACGGAACAGACTATTTTCTTTAGCGGAAGCAATACAATCGTTTTTAAATCAATAAACTCCTTTTTATATCAATATTTTGTGTCATATTATTGATTTATTTGGTGGGTAACCATGTAATAAGCGGGATAATGTAGAGCTAGGCGGTTGTCATAGCGATTACAAGCCCTTCAGGCTCTGCTTCACGTCGTGTCCCGATCGGCCTGTCGGGGTTGTGTTACGTATTGATATTTATATGTATTTTATGTCAGTATCTGCTGTACTGTTATAAAGATCTCATTGATTTACATTACAAGCATCAGAATGTCATCTTTCTTTCTCTCCATATAAATATCAGCATCTGCAGCAAATTTCATATTTTTGCAGAGTTTTCCTCCATATTCTCACTATATGAGTCTGATACAAAAAACACACATGCAAATTTCTCTTTTAGATTTAAAAGGGTCAGTAAACTGTTATTAAGAAGACTATTATTCCATCTGTCAGTCTTTACAGGGTTAAAACAGGCTTAGTTTCGGCTTCTAATGAGTGATAATTATTCATCAGAGATGTGTGTGAGATGGAGGAAGAGGAAGAGCTTTTTTAGCACTCAAACCACTGGCAGAAGCGCATTACTGACCAACAGCAGAACATCATCGTCTCCAGCTTTACACACACACACACACGACCCACACACACACACACACACACACACACACACACACACACACACACACACACATGACCCACACACACACATGACCCACACACACACACGACCCACACACACACACGACCCACACACACACACACACATGACCCACACACACACACACACACACACATGACCCACACACACATGCTGTTTCTGCCAGCGTTATCTTCAACGTCCAGATTACGAGATAAATCTGAGCGTTTACATGGCCAGCAGCTCATCTGATCTTCACTGGGAAAATATTCAAACGGGTCTTAATATTACAAAATGATGTCTGGCTTTGGAAAACTTTATCAAATATTATGAAAAAATATTTTGTAAGCATGTTGCGTAGTTGTGCATGGAATCAGTTTCTTATTTGTGATAATAATTGCAATGCAAATTGTGCAACATCCTTTCAGGCCGGACATTATGGTCACACTTTAGGATCCAATTCTCACTATTAACTACGACTTTTGCCTCAATAAACTCATTATGACTGCTTATTAATAGTTATAAGGCAGTTGTTAAGTTTAGGTATTGTAGGATTAAGGGATGTAGAATATGCTCATGCAGATTAATATACGTACTATTTTACAGCCAATATCCTAGTAATATGCATGATAATAAGCAGTTAATAGTGAGAATTGGACCCTAAACTAAAGCGATACCGAAATTTTATATGCAATAAAAATAATTTTAGGCCTAAATATTTTTGCGAGTGATGATGTTCCAGTAGTGGAGTCTTGTGTTGCTATTAATCTTATTAATCTTCTTCCCCAGCTCCAAAAAATAGCATTTACTGAATCTAAGATGGTGCGTTTACTGCAGTAGTGGCCAGAAGTGATGTCTGGCCTTCATTCAAAAATTATGAAAAAATATTTTGTAAGCTTATCGCGTAGTTGTGCATGGAATCAGTTTTTTATGTGTGATAATTGCAATGAAACATGACAAATTGTGCAACATCCTTTCAGGCCGGACATTATGGTCACACTTTAGGATCCAATTCTCACTATTAACTACGACTTTTGCCTCAATAAACTCATAATTACTGCTTATTAATAGTTATAAGGCAGTTGTTAAGTTTAGGTATTGTAGGATTAAGGGATGTAGAATATGCTCATGCAGATTAATATGTGCTGTATGAGTTATTAACAGGTGTGTGCTACCTTACTGTCTTCATGGTACACGAAGATGTTCCTGGTGCTGTTGTCCCGGAGATACGTGATCTGCAGACCGCAGGGGTTCCCGATCTTAGCCGGCTGGAACGCAGCATTCAGAGTCTCGATCCGCATTATAGCCTTCGGTTCTCGAGCCTGCAGACAGAAGACATGTGTGAGTGTGTGTGTGTACGTGTGTGTGTGTGTGTGTGCGTGTGTGTGTGTGTGTGTGTGTCTGTGTGTGTGTGTGTGTGTGTGTGTGTGTGTGTGTGTGTGTGTGTGTGTGTGACAGAAGGACAGAACTAACGTCATGTTTGTTGAAGTACTTGAGCGCTCCCTCTCTCTCAGACAGAATGAACTTGCGACTCAGGAACTGCCCGTTGTCTCGGCCTCGTTTCCACAGGTAACCCTCTCTGTACCCTGAAACACACAGAAGCAGCAGAAGCGACAGAGAGCATGAGGCAGGAGTTTCTTTCCACCGGCAGTGTTTTGTAGAGTCTATGAATATCTACATCCTTAAAACATTTTTGTAAAACAGGAAGTTGTAGCTTACTGTACATGACCGAAGCTCAAACAGAAAAAGGACAAAGAAACACATGTTTTTAGTATTTTTGCGGTCACACTTTAGTTTAAGGTCCAATTCTCACTATGACTTTTGCCTCAATAAACTCATAATTACTGCATATTAATAGTTAGTAATGTAGTTTGTGGGGTAGGATTAGGAATGTGCTTATGATCATGCACAATATGTGCTTTATAAGTACTAATAAACAGCCAATATCAAAATGCATGATAATAAGCAACTCATTCATCGTGAGAACTGGACCCTAAACTAAAGTGTTGCCTATTTTGCTACACTGTATATAGCTGTGTATATATATATATCTTTTTTATTAGTAACATTTGGAATAAGTACTACTATCAGTCTCTAATAAATGTGCACTAGTATCTACAGAATAATTGCTAGTATCTAATAATTACAAACTAGTATCTAATGAATAAATACTATTATGTAATAAATAAATACAAGTATCTATTTAATAGGTGTCACGGTTAGCTTAGATATGTAGATGAAGACAAGCAGATTAAGATCAATATACATCTATTTTAACAGGAGGAACTAACAACAAACTAATGCTAATACTAAAACTAATAGCAAACACAGATGATGGTAATTAACAGGACACAGGTGATACCGATCAACTAATGATGGTAACCAAGGAGACAGACTAGTGGCGGGAAACTGAACAAAGGAACATGTGACAAATGACAACTAACTGGAAAGTCCATGAACACAGACACAGTGGTGACAATAATTGCTAGTATCTAATAATTAATATACTAGTATCTAATGAATAAATTCTATTATGTAATAAATAAATACTAGTCTCTATTTAATAGATAGACGATTAGTGCCTAATAAATTACTACTAGTATTTAAAAATATGTACTAGTCACAATTGGAATACACACTAGTCAGAACTGAATAGTTGATATCTGAGTGACAGATCCCCATTAAATGGCAAACATTTGAAATGTGTTTCTAGAAACAATAGAATAGTTACTAATCGTCACTATTATAATCTATTTAATAGGTATAAGTTCCTAAAGAATGAGCACTAGTAACTAATGGAAGAGATACTAGTTCCTAAAAAGTATATACTAGTACCATGAAAATAGGTTAAATATTAAAACAGTTTGTCATTGGCCGCTTTCCTTTTTTCTAAAATGTTTCAGTTGGACATTCGTTTAACACTTTTTTAAATGTTACTATTTGTTTCGTTACAATTAGAGAACATTCAAAAGTAACATTCTCATAATGTTTGAAGAATGATGAAATGGAATGTTCAGATAATCAAGAAAGAACGTTTTCCACCTTAGAAACATTGCTAAGCTACGTAATATGCTATCAGTTTCTGATGCAGAAAAGTTAGTTCATGCATTCATGACCTCGAGACTGGATTACTGTAATGCTTTATTAGCTGGTTGTCCTGCATCCTCAATAAACAAGCTACAGTTAGTCCAAAATGCCGCCACTAGAGTTCTTACGAGATCAAGAAAATATGATCATATAACACCGATTTTATCATCACTGCATTGGTTACCTATAAAGCTCCGTATTAATTACAAGGTATTGCTACTGACTTATAAAGCCCTAAACGGCTTAGCTCCAGTCTATTTAACGGATCTTCTATCGCCCTATAATCCATCGCGCTCTTTAAGATCACTAAATTCAAGGCTTTTGGTCATACCTAGGATATCCAGAACCACCAAAGGAGGGAGAACATTTTCACATTTGGCTCCAAAACTCTGGAATAGTCTTCCTGATACTGTTCGTTGCTCAGACTCGCTCTCCCAGTTTAAAACTAGATTAAAGTCGCATCTCTTCAGCCAGGCATTCATATAATCCTACAGTTCAAACTACAATCCGGCCTCTATCCAATGCCAGAGGAGAACTGGCCCCCGACTGAGCCTGGGTTCTCCCAAGGTTTTTTTTCTCCATTAGGTCACCTGATGGAGTTTTAGGACACCATTAGGTCACTTGATGGAGTTTTTCGGTTCCTTGCCACTGTTGCCTTTGGCTTGCTCAGTTGGGGATATTTTGGGGGATATTTAATTTAATTTTATCAATCAATAAATTCCACTAGAAACAAACCTTGTTGTATTATTTTAATTTACTGTAATACTGTGAAGCTGCTTTGATACAATCTGTATTGTGAAAAGCGCTATACAAATATACTTGACTTGAC
>NC_138745.1:2929161-2949161 GCF_965113295.1 Leuciscus leuciscus | reverse complement strand
TCAGTTGTATTACATTTTCAACATTCAAGATGACTTTGTGAAATGAGTGAATGCAAACAGAGAAAGATAACAGCAGAAGTGGAGGAAATGAGTGAAACGTCCATTAAGATCTTCCCCGCCTCAAAAACCACACTCAAACCAATCAATTCATCTTAACTTGGGTTTTCTTAGTAAACAAAGCATAGTCTGTGAATAGTGCAGATTACTAGATTTTTACAATTAAGGTAAGACATTAAAGGCAGGATTTTTCTAAAAAACTTTTCCCCAAATTTGTTTAAACTGTCTTTATATACCAATACATAATTAAAATGTAAGTACTCTGAAAAAGAGAGTATAAAAATCGAGTTAAAATACCTAACTTTATCATTATGAATATAAACAACTAACATGGCTGTTAGTACTCACTATCAAGCTAGCATCTCGATACTGGTAAAGTTTAACATATATTGAGTTTGATTCGGTAACGAGCTAGTAACATAAGGCAAAGCTAAACACAGGTTGCATTGATACACGTTTTCCTATTACCATCAGTTACACTGTGATCAAGGCCGCATTAATGCACGGGCTTACCTGGGCTGAAGCCCAGGGGCCTCCCAAGTTCAGGGGCCTCCCATGTTCAGGTTCATGATGAGCTGAAAAGGTCATATTTTTTTTTTTTACTTGTCAGATTTTGTCGCTGTATGTCGCTAGTCGCTTGTGGGCGTTGGTAGTGCTGTCGCTCTAATGTTATTGTTATGGTGCGTTCACACCAAACGCGAATAGAGCGTCTGGCGCGAGTGATTTCAATGTCAATGCAAAGACGCATTTACGCGCGTCTAGATGTCCCGCGGCGCGAATGAGGCGGCCACATCTATACAAAACACCATCACGATTCACAAGTGATATTATACAACTATATAATTTTAATTTGACTAGGAATTAGGCTCAAAAGAACAGTATGCTGTTGGGAGAGTGTTTTTATATTACCACACAGCAGTGTTCAGGGATTAAATAATTTACTAGATTAACAATCGATCAATCTACAAATTAAACTCACTCATACTGTCATAAAATACTAAAACGTCATCCGAATTTGACAAATAATAAATTGTCTTGTCCCTAATATAGTCAACATAATGCAGGGGAAACTGTCAAATGATCTGCAGCAGTGCTAAACTTGCATCGTAAAACTACAGCACTCGAACTATAAATGTATGAATTAAACTCACTGAGACTGTCGACAGTTTCTTTTCCATGCATTATTTTATTATATCCATGTTTGTGGTTAGTTACAGTCAAATCATATAAAACAGTGAAATCGCCCTTGAACTCTTGAGCTCCACTGAAAGGCTTCTTTTCTATTGGTTGTCGCTCGCGAAAATCGCTTCTCATTTGCATAAAGTTGAAATTTAGTTGCTGTGTGTGGTTGTTAAATAAAGTGTCTTGTGTTTATGTGCTCAGTGATATGTTAATAACAATATTAAAATTAAAAACAAAAAACTCACTGTTGTAGGTCTCGGAACCTGTATATCAAGGGGACTCTATAAATCAAGGGGATGGGGGGCCTACAAAACCTCTCAGCCCCGGGGCCTAACATTAGGTTAAGGCGGCTCTGACTGTGATGAAGGTGAATTTCGTGTAAGATTCATAACATATACGGTGTTTTGCATGTAAGAGCTTCCACGATTAAAGCTCTGATGAGGACTAACATTACACTCCGGAGACAAGTAGCCTACCTTTCTACCTTACTAGCTCCTTTTTTTTTGCCTTGTTTGCCTTCGCTGACTGTATATGCAGGTACTGGGAATTCTGACTGCTCTTCCTAGCTTCCGTGCCTCTTCCCCTCCTCGAGTCAAACGGGTGTGCGCATGTGGGCGGCTCCTGTAGCAGCAGGGGTGGTAGCCATGGTAACGAGGGAGAGTGACAGTCGCCCAGCCAATCATTTCATTCGTTCCGAATGGACATAAGTAGCTGTGTTTATTGCAGCCCTGAGAGGTCTACAGACACTCGATTTTTATACTCTCTTTTTCAGAGTACTTACATTTTAATTATGTATTGTATAAAGACAGTTTAAACAAATTTGGGAAAAAGTTTTTTTTTTTGAAAAATCCTGCCTACCCTGCCTTTAAGTAAAGTTAACTAAGAAGTGTTAGTTAGAATCACTGTTGGATTTTACAGTGTAACAGACTGCATGTGAACAGAAGATTTCAGCACGTCGTGAAACAAACGCAACACACACAAACAGGAAGGAAGCGAACATCTACATCACTGTACCACATTTTCTCCAGCCATGTGAGAAAACACAGAGTGTGACAACTGCAAAACCCCCACAATGATGCGGATGATGATCTGATGATGTCAGAATGACCACAAGAAACAAGCAACACAACAGCAGACGCCTGCAAGTGCCCTCGACAGGGACCAGGGCCCTGTGTGTGTGTGTGTGTGTGTGTGTGTGTGTGTGTGTGTGTGTGTGTGTGTGTGTGTGTGTGTGTGTGTGTGTGTGTGTGAGAGTGTGTGTGAGTGCCCTCGACAGGGACCAGGGCCCTGTGTGTGTGTGTGTGTGTGTGTGTGTGTGTGTGTGAGTGCCCTCGACAGGGACCAGGGCTCTTTGTGTGTGTGTGTGTGTGTGTGTGTGTGTGTGTGTGTGTGTGTGTGTGTGTGAGTGCGTGTGAGTGCCCTCGACAGGGACCAGGGCCGGTGTGACTGTAGTGTTGGAGTCGTACCTGCAGTCTGTGAGCGAGGGACGGTGATAAAACGGAGGAACCTGCTGCTCGTATTTGGCCTTCGCTGCTTCATTCCCCACAGAGGAGATAAACTACAGAGAGAGAGAGAGAGAGAGAGAGAGAGAGAGAGAGAGAGAGAGAGAGAGAGAATGCATGCATGATTCACGGGCGCTTTACAATGAGCTTTCAGTGTTGGGTGTAACACAGGGTTTGAAATGTACTTTTTCACTCAAAGGCCAATTTGGCTAAAAAAAAATTAAGTTACCGGCCATTCAGAACTTCTACTAGCCAAAAAACAAAACAAAGAAATGAACTAGATTAACTATGTCACAGCATATATATATACACTACTTGTTTTTAAAATTAGTCTCTTCTGCTCACCAAGGCTGCATTTATTTGATAAATATGAGGTTCCGATTGTGCCAAAATGATGTCGACATGCTATCTGTCCATGCTGTGTGTCGTCTTCCATGTCTATGTGTCTGTTCACTGTCTATGTCTATGTGATTGCCCACATGACTCAACTTTTGTCTTTGTCCACTCAACTTACTCCTGTCATCTGTCCATGTCGTTTGACTGTGTCATCTTGCTGTGTCAATGCTGCATGTGTCGTGACTATGTGTTGTTTCACTCTGTCGTTGCTATGTCGTTGCTATGCGTCGTTTCCTTCTGCGTCGTTTCCTTCTGTCATTACCATGGTCGTTACTATGTGTCGTCTTCTCTCTCTTGCTTTATATTGTTGCTATGCATCGTTGCTATGCGTTGTTGCTATGCGTCGTTACTATGTGTCGTTGCTATGCGTCGTTACTATGCGTCGTTACTATGTGTCGTTGCTATGCGTCGTTACTATGTGTCGTTGCTATGCGTCGTTACTATGCGTCGTTACTATGCGTCGTTTCCTTCTGTCATTACCATGGTCGTTACTGTAGCTGTGTCTGAAATCGCTCCCTATCCACTATATAGTGCACTATTTAGGGTGTCGGCCATTTTGTAGTGGTGTCCGAATTCTGAGTGAACGACATCATTCCCTACATTCGTTCACTACTTTTACCCACAATCCTCTCTGAATTCGAGTGTACATCCGATGTACACTTGCTGAGACACTATTTCCCACAATCCAACACGATAAGGCGATAGAGCGAGAATGAAAAATAAATATGAAGGATGGCAACAATGTCACCATGGCAACGGCGCACGCGAGATAGAAAACAATCATTTGAAGGACACTTAACAATCATTTTACTGACTGGAAACCCCGCGAAAGTAATGCAAGTAATGTTTAAATAACGGAGGGGTTTTTTTTGGACAGTTTTATGTATGTATTTATTTATTTATTTATTTATTTATTTATTTATTTATTTATTCATTCATTTATTTATTATTTATTTATTTATTTATTTATTTATTTATTTATATACCGTTATATTTGAATAAACAAATGTGTTGTGTAGTGTTTTGTTCTCTTTTATTTTCACATATAAATGTAAAAAGTAAATAAATATGACAAGCAAGTCTCTTTTTTTTTTATCAAATAACGCAATAAACGTGAAAAATACATACAATTGTTACATACAATTCATACAGCCAAAAAAGGAAATATCAAAGATGGGTAAGTAATGTTTATGACGAAATTGTCCGAGCTCTCTGGCGCATGATAATTATGTCAGCGTCCGAATTCGCTCACTCATTTTCGTTCACTCTTTGCTGATGTAGTGCACTCAACTGCCATTCACTATGTAGGGATTAGTGAATGAGTGAACGAGTGAGCGGTTTCAGACACAGCTTATGTGTCGTCTTCTCTCTCTTGCTTTATATTGTTGCTATGCATCGTTGCTATGCGTCGTTGCTATGTGTCGTTACTATGTGTCGTTGCTATGCGTCGTTACTATGCGTCGTTACTATGTGTCGTTGCTATGTGTCGTTACTATGCGTCGTCTTCTCTCTCTTGCTTCATATTGTTGCTTTGTGTTGTTGCTATGTGTCGTTGCTATGCGCCGTGTCACTCTGTCGTTAGCTAACGTTAGCTCTTGCTAACGACAGAGTGAAACAACATAAAGCAACGACAGACAATTTTTCAAAATTCTTTGATGAATAGAAAGTTCAAAAGAACAGCATTTATTTAAAAATAGAATATTTTCTAACATTATAAATGTCTTTACTGTAACTTTTGATCAGTTTAACTCACCCTTGATGAATAAAAGTATTGATTTATTTTATTTATTTCCCCAAAAAATTTAATTAAAATTCTTACTGACCCCAAACTTTTGAACGGTCGTGTTTAATGTTACAAAAGCTTTAGATTTCAGATAAATGCTGTTCTTTTGAACTTTCTATTCATCATAGCATCATGAAATAAAAATGTAAATAACTGTTTTCAACATTGATAATAATCATAAATGTTTCTTGAGCATCAAATCATCATATTAGAATGATTTGTGAAGGATCATGTGACACTGAAGACTGGAGTAATGATGCTGAAAATTCAGCTTTGATCACAGGAATAAATTACAGTTTAACATATACTCACATAGAAAACAGATGATTTACATTATAATAATATTTCACAATATTATTGTTTTTGTTTGTATTTTTAATCAAATAAATGCAGCCTTGGTGATCAGAAGATACTTCTTTTAAAAACATTAAAAATCTTACAGATCTAAAACTTTTGACCGGTAGTGTATATATATATATCACGGCTCCAGACTCGCAATTTGCGACCTGTAACGGTCACCAGCTGGAGTGCCCTTGAGAGCCACCAGAGGGCACTCCACATAAGACTATTATCACTCACAAACTACATTTCCCATAACTCACTGCTCGGACTCATCATCACTTATCACTGATCACATTCACCTGTACCTCATTCACTGATTGCATTCACCTGTGTCACATCATCCTGTTAGTCTCAGTCTATTTATACCATGTTTATTCAGTCACTCACCGCGAAGTCGTGTTAAGTGTTACACTGCATTTCTGAGCGTTTCCCTAGTTTTCTTGTTTCTTGGTTTTTGATATCTTGCCCTGTTCCCTGGATTACTCTCTTGCCTCTGGTCCCTGCCTGTTTGTTTGTTTTTGTTTCTTTCTTTGTTTTGACTGCCTGCCTGTGTATGACCCTAGCCTGTACATTGGATTACGCCTCTGGATTTCCCCAGCCAATAAAGCTGCATTTGGATCTAACCTTCGTGTCTTGGAGCAGTTCGTGACAGAAGACTTCGCCACACCCAGATCCAGCAGCTATGACCTCCAGAAATCCAGCAGTACGGATCTCGCCTGATCTTCCCAGCATGAGCCGGGAGTTCGCTGGACAGATCGCGGCCTTGGCCCTGGATAGCCTCGATCTGTTCCAGTACACCTGGGGGTTTGTTCCTCTCGCTACCTCTTGCTCTCTGGGTGACGAGGCTATTAAGTTGTGTTACCGGCTGGGGGCTAAGGAGGTCGACCCGAGGGAGCTCCCTGATCTCTCCGGTCTGGATTGGAGAGAGGCACTCTCCAGATGTCTGGAGAGCTTCCTTCCGTGGCACGCCATGTCACTGTCTGCACTTCACGCCAGTCCAGCCGAGCCTGCACTTCACGCCAGTCCAGCCGAGCCTGCACTTCACGCCAGTCCAGCCGAGCCCGCACTTCACGCCAGTCCAGCCGAGCCCGCACTTCACGCCAGTCCAGCCGAGCCCGCACTTCACTCCAGTCCAGCCGAGCCCGCACTTCACGCCAAATCTGCCGAAGCCAAGGCAGTATGCGTCATGCCCGCCGCCCCTGAGACTGAGAGCGTCATGTCCGCCGCACCTGAGACAGCAAGCGACATGCCCGCCAAGCCAGAGCCCTCTTCACCGCTGGTCCTGTCCAGCACAGAGCCTTCACCGCTGGTCCCGTCCAGCTCAGAGCCCTCTTCGCCGCTGGTTCTGTCCAGTTCAGAGCCCTCTTCATCGCTGGTCCTGTCCAGCTCAAAGTCCTCTTCGCCGCTGGTCCTACCCAGCTCAAAGCCCTCGCTGATGCTGGTCCCGTCAAGCTCAGAGCACGCTGAGCCAGAGCCAGAGCTTCACGTCAGTCCTGCCGAGCCAGAGCCAGAGCTTCACGTCAGTCCTGCCGAGCCAGAGCCAGAGCTTCACGTCAGTCCTGCCGAGCCAGAGCCAGAGCTTCACGTCAGTCCTGCCGAGCCAGAGCCAGAGCTTCACGTCGTTCCTGCCGAGCCAGAGCCAGAGCTTCACGTCAGTCCTGCCGAGCCAGAGCCAGAGCCAGAGCTTCACGACAGTCCTGCCGAGCCCGAGCCAGAGTTCCACGTCACATCCGCCTGTCCAGAGTCTCGTCCCGCTGAGACCGAATCTGATCCTGATCCTGAGCCTGAATCTGTTCCTCTTCCTCTTTCTACGCCTGTGTCTTCGGACAAGATGGCCGACTCCACGCCTGTGTCTTCGGACAAGATGGCCGACTCCACGCCTGTGTCTTCGGACAAGATGGCCGGCTCCACGCCTGTGTCTTCGGACAAGATGGCCGACTCCACGCCTGTGTCTTCGGACAAGATGGCCGACTTCACGCCTGTGTCTTCGGACAAGATGGCCGGCTCCACGCCTGTGTCTTCGGACAAGATGGCCAACTCCACGCCTGTGTCTTCGGACAAGATGGCCGAATCCACGCCTGTGTCTCCGGACAAGATGGCCGCCGCCGAGCCAGTGTCTCCGGACAAGATGGCCTCCACCGATCCAGTGTCTGTTCAAGTCACGTCTGCCGAGCCAGTGGCTCAGTCGACGTGGCAGCGGCCATTTCACCGTCTGCACTTCACGCCAGTCCAGCCGAGCCTGCACTTCACGCCAGTCCAGCCGAGCCCGCACTTCACGCCAGTCCAGCCGAGCCCGCACTTCACGCCAGTCCAGCCGAGCCCGCACTTCACGCCAGTCCAGCCGAGCCCGCACTTCACGCCAGTCCAGCCGAGCCCGCACTTCACTCCAGTCCAGCCGAGCCCGCACTTCACGCCAAATCTGCCGAAGCCAAGGCAGTATGCGTCATGCCCGCCGCCCCTGAGACTGAGAGCGTCATGTCCGCCGCACCTGAGACAGCAAGCGACATGCCCGCCAAGCCAGAGCCCTCTTCACCGCTGGTCCCGTCCAGCACAGAGCCCTCTTCACCGCTGGTCCCGTCCAGCACAGAGCCCTCTGCAGAGATAGCCGCTGACATGCCTGAACCTGAGCCCTCAACAGAGATGGCCGCTGTCACGCTGTCTGTTCCTGAGCCGGTGTCTGTTCCTGTACCTGAGCCGGTGTCTGTTCCTGTACCTGAGCCGGTGTCTGTTCCTGTCCCTGTGTCTGTTCCTGAGCCGGTGTCTGTTCCTGTGCCATGGCCGCCTGAAGGGTCGTCTCCGCCCTGGCCGCCTGAAGGGTCGTCTCCGCCCTGGCCGCCTGAAGGGTCGTCTCCGCCCTGGCCGCCTGAAGGGCCGCCTGCACAGCCTGCTCCGCCCTGGTCGCCTGCACAGCCTGCTCCGCCCTGGTCGCCCGCCCTGCCGGAGTCTTCAGGTCCTCTTCCGCTGCACGGGCCTGGCCCTCCATCCCGCCCCCGGGTCCACCTTCGCTCCACCTCCCTCCTGGACAGTTTTAGGAGCGTCTGGAATCCGCTCCTTAAAGGGGGGGCTATGTAACGGTCACCAGCTGGAGTGCCCTTGAGAGCCACCAGAGGGCACTCCACATAAGACTATTATCACTCACAAACTACATTTCCCATAACTCACTGCTCGGACTCATCATCACTTATCACTGATCACATTCACCTGTACCTCATTCACTGATTGCATTCACCTGTGTCACATCATCCTGTTAGTCTCAGTCTATTTATACCATGTTTATTCAGTCACTCACCGCGAAGTCGTGTTAAGTGTTACACTGCATTTCTGAGCGTTTCCCTAGTTTTCTTGTTTCTTGGTTTTTGATATCTTGCCCTGTTCCCTGGATTACTCTCTTGCCTCTGGTCCCTGCCTGTTTGTTTGTTTTTGTTTTGACTGCCTGCCTGTGTATGACCCTAGCCTGTACATTGGATTACGCCTCTGGATTTCCCCAGCCAATAAAGCTGCATTTGGATCTAACCTTCGTGTCTTGGAGCAGTTCGTGACACGACCATTTTTCCTACCAGTGCGACCAATTATTTATTTAGGTCGCACTGGGACCACAACGTTGGACTCTGGAGATCCAGTGAAGAAATCCATTGAAATCGCCTCAGAATTAATAACATAATCACTGCGAGATCCAGTGAGAAACACTCCGATTCGGCGCAGAGTTCTCTGTTATAAACCACAGATATCAGATCAAACAGCGCTGACGTGGAAACAAGAGAAACACTTCTAGAAGGCTTTCAGTCCACAAATCAGCGACATTCACCATGGATTCAGGCTAATGTAGTAACTAACCATAACTATGGTACTGTGACAGAAATAGTCGAACACTTACAAGTACTACACATCTTTATCCAGCACTTCAAAACTATAATATCAACTATATATAAATGTTACTTTTAATGTGATGACCAACTCATTTTTTGCTCATCCTTCAAAGATCGTCCTAAAACTAAACATTTTAAGATGTAGGAAAACTCTTATTTAAACACTTATTAAAAAAAATTAAAAATAAATGACCATTGTAAACAGTAGGACGCTTATTGGCTTATTTCACTCGTTTTGCTTTTTAATTAATATTAAGACATTATGAATGATAATAATTAAAGTTAATTTCATCTACACCCTAAATTAAGCTCAGTGCTTTATTGGATTTCATACATAGATTCCTTATTCAGACAAAATCCTGTCATCCAGCATTTCCTCCCTTCCTCTTTCATCCTCATCCTTTTCAGGATATATCAATACAGTGCAAAGAAGATCAAAAACTAATGTGGGGTGTTAGAAAATAACAACGTCTTTTCTGTTAACCAAAAGCTTTTTAATCTTCGCTTTTGCTTCAATGCAAATGAAGGAGCGTGCCGTTATTTGTTGCGCAGTGATGTGTGTGTTCAAGTAAGCCAGATCTGAGCAGATTCTGTGCAATGCACTGTATTTAAAGGGATTAGCACCGATTAGCATGAAGCTTTGTGTCAGTAGAAACCCGGTCGCATGACCGTGCTTCCCTCCCTCATGTCCCCCTGAGACCAGAGATTTCAGTATTGTGTGTCTGGAAAAAAACCTCAGATGATGCAAAAATCTTCATTTATCGTCATCAGAGGCTCTTTTGTCCAGAGGCGAGAGACTCCAGCCAATAGGAGGGAGCTCGTCCCGCATGTCTTCAACCCGCCCATAGGGGGAGCTCACCATAAAACGCCGTCTTTTCAGTTTCGAGTCGACTAGTAGCCTAGCTGTATCATTTCTCCCGACACTGCCCTCTGTAACCGGTAGGCGTGGCTTGGGCCTCGTAGGGCAGCGAAGCAAGTGCATTCTGGGAGTTGTTGTCTTTCATCCACATGAGCCAAAAATACATTTTCTGGCTTTTCTTTCAAAATAATTTCACATTTCTACTACATAAATGACCCAATTTAAATACACATTCATCTTTCCAGCGGTGAAATATCCCTTTAATATTTCATGATGATCCGTATTTGCCCTAAATCTGTGCAGATTTGTCTTACACAAACTTCCCCAGAAAAGGGTAACACGCCAACAACAAAGTAACAAAGTAACACCCGATTTAACAGCGCTTCCCGCCACTGGTGATTTTTACCCGCATTTCAAACCCTGTAACAAATTATAAAGTAACATGCATTATGTAATCAGATATTTTTAATGTAACGGGTAAAGTAATACATTACTTTATAAATGTACTGAGTTACTTTTTCTTTTTTAGTAATGTCCGTTATTTTTCAGTTTAATTAATTTGCTTAAATACTGATTAAAAAAAAAAAAAAACACCTGGAAAAGACGAGCCTCGGCCAGATGAGAAAAAGTAACACAAAAGTAACGTAAAACACTACAAACTAACTAACCTTACTAGTAACTTGTTTTAGGGAGTATCGCAATATTGTAATGCCTTACTTTTAAAAGTAACTTTCCCCAACACTGGTCTTTACATTAGTTAAAGTTCATGCATTATTAAGATCAACAGTTGAGTTAGTTAATGCACTGTGAACTTCTACTAACTAACACGAACAAAGGTTAATAATAAATGCTGTAAAAATAGTGCATTAACTGATGTCAACAAATGAGACCTTACTGTAAATATCATATTTTCATATACACTTCTGACAGATTCTGAAGAACATGCAAATCTCACTGTATAAGTCTATAAAAAAAAATGTCATCATCGCCCGAGTGAAATGGGATCTGAGCATTAGTAAGCAACCCTAATTATTCAGAACTGTAATAATAGGCGTTTTTTAAACTGAATGCACCGTTTGCTTGTGCGCTTATCGATTATTCAGCGGTTTGATGGTTCTGTCAATCACGACTGTGAAGATTATCACAAACGTCAGCTCTCTTTAGGCTCATGTTGTGCACTAATGGCCTTCATCCTCAATTTCTCACGCAGGCCAAGAGCCAGTCAGTGTGTGTGTGTGTCGGGATTACTGCAGATCTGGATGGTGTTTCTGAGTAAACCTGCTGTTCCTCACCTCGATTTCTTTATCCTCAAACGCGTCCTGTTGCACAGACTTCACCCGGCTGAGACTGGGAATGCTTCTGTGGATGAGTGAACATCCCTGACACACGAACACTCCGAGAGTCACTGACACCCAGTCCGGCTCTGAGGAACAACAGAGGAACAGCCTTTACAAAAACCTGCACTAAGTGTAGCAACAACACAAGACTCCACGACTGGAACATCATCACTCGCAAAAATATTTAGGCCTAAAATTATTTTTATTGCATATAAAATTTCAGTAACACTTTAGTTTAGGTCCAATTCTCACTATTAACTAGTTGCTTATTAGCATGCATATTACTAGCATATTGGCTGTTTATTAGTACGTATGACCATATTCTACATCCCTTAATCCTACAATACCTAAACTTAACAACTGCCTTATAACTATTAATAAGCAGTAATTATGAGTTTATTGAGGCAAAAGTCGTAGTTAATAGTGAGAATTGGATCCTAAAGTGTGACCATAATGTCCGGCCTGAAAGGATGTTGCACAATTTGTCATGTTTCATTGCAATTATCACACATAAAAAACTGATTCCATGCACCAATACGCGATAAGCTTACAAAATATTTTTTCATAATTTTTGAATGAAGGCCGGACATCACTTCTGGCCACTACTGCAGTAAACGCATCATCTTAGATTCAGTAAATGCTATTTTTTGGAGCTGGGGAAGAAGATTAATAAGATTAATAGCAACACAAGACTCCACTCCAGGAACATCATCACTCGCAAAAATATTTAGGCCTAAAATTATTTTTATTGCATATAAAATTTCGGTATCGCTTTAGTTTAGGGTCCAATTCTCACTATTAACTGCTTATTATCATGCATATTACTAGGATATTGTCTATTAGTACGTATAAAGCACATATTAATCTGCATGACCATATTCTACATCCCTTAATCCTACAATACTGTACCTAAACTTAACAACTAACTATTAATAAGCAGTAATTATGAGTTTATTGAGGCAAAAGTCGTAGTTAATAGTGAGAATTGGATCCTAAACTAAAGTGTGACCAGAATTTCCATCCATTTGGATTAGACTGATTTAACATAAACAAACTAATAAACTTAACGTGATGAATATTTGTCAGTCATGCATAAATACAACGGGTAAGATTTCTGCAATAGTAGAAATAACTGAATGTGTTTTACATACTCAATAACCAGGTTTATATATTTTATCATCAATAAACTCAATTTGTTTAAATCTCATACATTTGAACTAACTGAATATTGCTCGTTTCACAGCTATGCTCATACTCTTTAACTAAATACATTTTAAACTATTCCAGTAAAGGTCATAGCTAAAAAGGTAATTTTCCACCATTATTTGTGCACTGTAAAAATTATATGATTATTAAGTTGTGACAACATATGTTTTTACATTGCTTTAACTCATAAAAATAAGTTAAGCAGTTTTCAACTTTTTTTATGTTATACAAGATTCAACACATTTTTTAAGTCAGTTTAATGTATTAAAGTTGAAATAACTTAAATATCCAAGTTGATTGCACGTAAAAAAAAAATGTCAGTGTCGGTTGCACTAATTTTATCCCTGCATATTTTGGAGAGTATGCAAATTAGCACACTGACAGACAGTAATATCATTGCTATATCATTTACTTTTAAAACATTTATCCATATGCAGTTGGGACCGTTAATGAAGGCCAAAACACTGAAGACTGCAGAGAAACAACTGGTTAAAAAGTAGGACTGTGTGTTTCTGTTCCTATCACGGTTAATGCTGAGGTCTAAGAGGCTTTATAAACTGCATGTACAAACCACAGAGGTTACTATAATAACTATACCGTCTACGCTGAAATGTCAAACACAAGCGAACCCACAATAAGAAGGCGACAGAAAGTCACACATACACACCCTGTTTGATCACACAAACACACACACCCACACACACTGACAGACTCTTCACACAACCACTCATTTGTGTCGTGATCTGTGTGAGTTTGACACACTTCAGGTGTGAGTGTTGCTAAACGCTGAGCTGTAAACCCTGAAGGCACGAGAGTTTCGGCTGTCGACTGACAAAACAGGCATGAACTGAAAGTCAGGTTTTTTGACTTCTTAAAGTGACACAATCCATGAGAAACTGTGAGTATCACACACTGCGTAGGATAAAACAGTGCAGTTATTGTCTGAAGGAGAAAGAGGGGCGATTGGAGAGACAGAGAGAAGGAGAGCGAGATACAGAGGCTTGTGACCAAATGAAATGGACTTTGTTTTGTCTTTTACCCACTTTGAGTTCTCGGCTGGCGTGTTATCTGATCGAGGTGTGGCTCTCTGCAACCAGAATACACACTTTTGTGCTCATAAAGTCACTCTTCATGTTACACAACACACACATGAGCACAAAAGCACGGATTAATTATTATTCACTGTGATAATTGACTCGTTACAAACCTGTATGACTCTCTTTCTTTCGTGAAACACAAAATTAGACATTTTGAAGAATGTCCAGGTTGCTCTTTTCCATGCAATTTACTTGCAAGCTTCAAAACGTACACAAAAGCACCATAAAAGAGCAACTTTATTCACTGCTTTAAGGAGTTGAGCATTTAAAGATGACAAAACGGCATTGCGCTTATAATAAACCGAACGTTGTCGTCATGTTGGTGAGGATGCTAGTATAGTAATTCTTTCAGTTATCTTTATAGTTATCGTTCTCAGTGTGAACAGGCTTTAAATCAGATTCATGCATAATTCAGATTCATGCATACCCCTTTTGTGAACCCGTCAAATGAATTAATGAAATAAACCAGACTGAAAATAATTCACCATTTCGGTAACACTTTACTTAAAGGATTAGTTCACCCCAAAATGAAAATTTCCTAATAATTTACTCATCCCAATGCCATCCAAGATATCCATGTCTTTCTTTCCTCAGTGGGAGAGAAATTATGTTTTTTGAAGAAAACATTTCTGGATTTTTCTTCTAACAATGGACTTCATTGGTTACCATCGTTTTTAAGTCCAAATCAATGCAGTTTCAAAAGTCTCTGAAGTGTTTAAACGAGCTGTACGCGATCACAGCTGAAGAAGAGGTTGTTGTCTAGCGAAACGATAGGTCATTTTTCCAAAAAAAATTTTTAATTTATAGACTATTTACCTTCAATAGTTGGGATTGAGCTGATCAGCAAACGGACAGGGAACTACGTCATCACGTTGAAAGGTCACGCCGGCGCCGGCAGAAGTACCGCCCCACTGTTTACAATGCGACCGTACGTAGGAGGATAGTTCAAATAGTATTGTTTGCTATTATATATATAGTAATAGTATTCAGTGAATATGAATAGTATATGAATAACATTCTGATGAATATGAATAGTAGTTCAAATAGTATTGCCGGCGCCGGCGCGACCTTTCAACGTGATGACGTAGTTCCCTGTCCGTTTGTTGATCAGCTCAATCTGAACTATTGAAGGTAAAAAGTCTATAAATTATAATTTTTTGTGTGAAAATGACCTATCGTTTCGCTAGATAACAACCTCTTCTTCAGCTGTGATCGCGTTCAGCCCGTTTAAACACTTCAAAGACTTTTGAAACTGCATTGATTTGGACTTAAAAACGATGGTAACCAATGAAGTCCATTGTTAGAAGAAAAATCCAGAAATGTTTTCCTCAAAAAACATAATTTCTCTCCCACTGAGGAAAGAAAGACATGGATATCTTGGATGGCATTGGGGTGAGTAAATTATTAGGAAATTTTTATATTGGGGTGAACTAATCCTTTAAAAGCCTATATATATAATGCATCATAGAAGTATTTTTAATGCATTAATTATGCCTTGTTATGCACCGTATAATGCATTGTATGATCTCATGAATAAGTATTGTAACCACAGTTTTATAATGCTTTATAGTAATACTATTCATTGTTACACCTTTAGAAAGCATTGAATGCATTGAAACACGTGACAAAACAACCGATTTCAGATGCAACAAGCAATCTGCGAATATTATAATGCATTTTAACTTTGGTTACAATTATTTATGCATATATATTATGCAGTATATACCTTTGTATTGCATTATACATAAAGGTTACCAAAATTTCTTCTTTTGTGTTCCACAGAAAGAAAGAAAAAGAGTAATTTGACAGAATTTAAATTTTTGGACAAACTAATCTTTGTTTTTATTTATTTCAGTCATTGAATTGAACTAGATGTACCGCATGGCGGTACAAAATATGACCGCCGCTCAGGCCTGCACTGGCTTTCCACAAAAATAAATGACGTGGAGCAATTTGGCTGTATTGCGTGTCTATGTATATACCTAAAAAAAGTAGTAGTATGTGCATGTCTGTTTGTGTATGTGTGTGTCTGTGTGTGTGTGTGTCTGTGCGTGTATGTATGTGTGTGTCTGTGCATGTGGATTTGTATGTGTGTGTATGGGTGTGTGTGTGTGCATGCTTGCGTTTGTTTGTATTCCTGCATGTGTGTGTGTGACAGTATCATCCTAAACCAGCAACCCTTCGCTCAACACCACCATCTACAGGCCGATGAGTGTACAGTCACTAAATGTGCACATAAATGAATTTATTTTATACCCCCCCATGGATGAAATTCTACGAAACTTAGCATACCCCCAGAGGATCTCAAGTTAATCATACACATGAAATATGGTGCAGTTCTGAACATCTCAACTGAAGATAGGGGCGATTAAAGCAGAATAATATTGCATTTTCATTTTTTATGGGAGGGGCGCAAATCACAAATGAGTGATTATGGGCTAGGTTGATGTGGGCCCTTAAGACCAACATACCATAAAAAGTTCTTCATCCTCGGTGCCACGGTTCAGGTAGTTATTTAGGAAAAACTGAATTTTTTGGGTTTGGGGGGGCCCAGCGCGGGGGGGGAGTGGCCCCCGGGGACCAAACGAAATTTTTCCGTAGAAGTCTAGTGGGGCTACATGCCCACCAAATTTCATGTTCCCCGGTGTTTCGGTGTCCCTGGTATCGTTGACGAAAAATTCAGTAGATGACAACAAAAAAAAAAAAAAAAACTTTGACAATCCCTATATGACCGCTTTCGCTAGCTACGCTAGCGGCGGTCATAATTAGAATGTGCTTCACATGATCATTAACTGCACTAAACAAACCTCCAAATGTGTTTTGACTGTTCAGACACACACAGAAAAACACATTTTGGACTGGTTTGTATCTGATCAGTGTCCGGTTGCATGAACTGCTCAGACTAGTTTTACAAGTGAGTCGTGTTATGTTTCATTCTTCAACACTGGTCATATGTCAGTTGCATAAAAAAGTAGATTGGTTTTGAATCTGAAAAGTAAGACTGATTACTAACCGCTAGTTGGCCAGACTAGTTATTAAGTCACAGTCTTAACATGATGACTATGTTTATGCAACTGTCCACAGATCGCGAGTGGAAAGATGTTAAAGCAAAGTGTAATGATGGATGATTTGCATGTCTCAGATGGCAGTGCATTGCAACGCTCTGACTTTTACTCACTGAGAGAACAAAAGTGAGAAGGCGTATATCGTGTGGTAGACCAGAGATTGAGTGCACTGGGTCAACGGCTATTCACTGCGAGAAGCGTCTCTCAGACCACTGGTTTCTCAATATAGATCGTATGTGTTGCTTTGAGGCTTCAGATATTCTGGGTACATGCCACATTTCTGAAAGATTTGATGTCGTCCTATATTTATATATATATATATATATATGTGTGTAAGTGTGCATAAAGGCAAAAAGTGTTTGTGATGTGAGTGCAAGAGAGTGAGAGAGAGAGATCACAATCAGTACAGTTTAACTTGGCAAACAAAAATTAAATAAATAAAATCAATTATGATGAATGTGTAATGATGCAATGATAATAAGTGATTCCTTTGACGCTTTTCACAATTTTTGTGAAGTTTATATCGCCCTGTGTTCATACAATCGACTGTAATATTCTTCTCAGTCGTCTATAGTGTGTGTTGGGCATCCCGGGGACGACGCTTTTCATCCTATCTAAAAGAAAAGACGTTCTCTGTGAATCTATGCAAGTTTTCTTCTACTTCGTCTATAATGTGGTGTCCCTCAGGGGTCAGTCTTAGGACCCTTGCTATTTTCACTGTACATGCTTGCCCTGAGCTTTATTTTTCAGAAATACAGCATATCTTATCAGTGTTATGCTGACGATTCACACTTTTATTTCCCAGTGAGAGTAGACAGGACTTGTTACATTTAAATTAACTGAAGTCTGTAAAGCATTTTGGGTTAACTTCTGTTGTTTTTAAAGGGATGGTTCGGAGTAAAATCAACCTAGGGTCCTTTGCACCATGACCCTCGAGCCAAACACCCCTCAGAAGCCTTTTTCCCTTTGGTTGAACATTATTAAAGTTAGAGCTTATTTAGAGATATCAGCCGGATGGATTAGTGCAGGCGCTAATGGATCCAAGGCTGTATCTGGTAAATTACCCCACTAATAATGCCCAGAATGGCATCAAACTTCTACAGTAGTACAAATAGGTTCTGTACTCATAAAACGAGGCATTGGAAAGTTTGAAAGTACATCAGGAGTTTATTTTAATAACACTTGCCTGACGGCTAATGCTACCGCTAACCTGGACGTCGACGTCACTTCCGTGATTTGGGAAAAGCATGTAAAAGTCCTGCAGAAAGCGGTGCATAAGGGTGTAGTGTAACGACAAATTATTATTATTTCCGAAGTGTTGACAACTTAGCGTTAACTAATAATTGTTGTAAACTGGTGCTACCAACAAAATATTAGTGCATTCCTGGAACTGGGCGTCGTTACACTTCATCCTTATGCATCGCTTTCTGCAGGACTTTTACATGCTTTTCCCAAACCACTGAAGTGACGTCGACGTCCAGGTTAGCGGTAGCATTAGCCATCAGGCAAGTGTTATTTAAATAAACTCCTCATGTACTTACAAACTTTCCAATGCCTCGTTTTATGAGTACAGAACCTATTTGTACTACTGTAGAAGTTTGGTGCCATTCTGGGCATTATTAGTGGGGTAATTTACCAGATACACCTTGGATCCATTAGCGCCTGTGCTAAACCATCCGGCTGATTTCTTTAAATAAGCTCTAACTTTAATAATGTTCGACAAAGGGGAAAAAGGCTTCTGGGGGGTGTTTGGCTCGAGCTCATGGTGCAAAGGACCCTAAGTTGATTTTACTCCGAACCATCCCTTTAAAAGCCATCCTTTAAAAATGACAATGGACACCTCGTCGGGCATTAACCCGCTTATACCATGGTCACTTGCCAAATAACACATTTTTAAAACATTAGTTTATATTTTAATTAGTTTTACAATCGAAATCTAAAGTTTTTACAAACAATAACTTGGTTTCCCTGGTTACGCCTGACGGTTTATTTAGCAACCGGAGATATTTATAGTCCGCTCAGCTCGTAGAACCCTTCAGTTTACTGCCTGTTGCTGTGGTTACTCACAGCTGATGTAGCCAGCACATTTATTTATTAATTTCGAACGGTAAACAGTCAGTTTCACCAGAACTCCTTTACTAGGTGTCCTCTATCACTTTTTAATGGACACCCCGCAGCCAATCAGAATCGAGTATTCACCCAGACCATGGTATAATATAGTGATATTTTGCAAGGTTGCTAGGTAGTTTAAAAAGTCCTAATCCTACGTCTTTATGATATTATGTGATATTTATTTATTTATGCTGTATGATCAGCTGATCACTTAGAAAATGAATAGCATATAGTCTAAGTTTAATATTTAGGGATTTTGGCCAATCCCTAACCCTGAAGGCGTGTCACTGGTCACGATTACCTCGGCAAAGTTTCGTCCCACGAAATCCAGTAATTTCAACAGAAATCCTCACAGTCGGGAGAGTGAAATAGATTCCCATGAAGATTTGTCCACGTTGACGACAGAAGACTGCTTTCCTGATTGACAGTTTCTTTGTATTGTCAATTTCATTGAGATTTCGCCACACCTTAAGTGTGAGAAATAGTAAAAGTGATTCTAGCCGGCTTCAGCTCAAGGCGCAGTTTGAATGTTCTCTATTTTAAGGAATTGTATTCACTATTTCACAATGATGTCTGTGAAAACCCTCCCATGATGCTCTCTGTCCGTCAAACTGAGCCAGACTTGTGTGGCCATTTAGTTTGATGTAATAACAGAAAGAACCAGTTACTGACATCAGGATAAATATGAACTAAAACTAAAACCATAAAAAATTCATTACTTGAATTGAAATAATTATTTAAAAAAGAAACTTGTCACCTTTCAAGTAGTTGCCAAAACAACTTTTCTCAGTTTTGTTTAATTTAAGCTGAAGTATTAAAATAACTTAAAATACTTCATTAAATAAATAAAAAACTTTAAATATTTTTTAAAAACACAACAAAATTACATAAATTACAAAAAATCTGAACAGAATATATATATATATACAACAAGGCTACTATCATTAACTAAAACTAGATTTTTATTACTTAAAATAAAATAAACATCAATTGAAATAAAAGTTGAAGTAATAAAATAATTAAAACTAAATAAACTAAAACAAAAAAGATTTCAATGTAATTGGAATCAAAATATCAAAAACAAAATTACTCAAAAAAATTTAAAATGAAAACTGAAAAAATAAAAATAAAATCTAATTCATAATATTAACAAAAACTATACTAGTATATCAGTGATACTTGCTGTCAAATCGATT
>NC_138745.1:2664161-2924161 GCF_965113295.1 Leuciscus leuciscus | reverse complement strand
AGAGAGAGAGAGAGGGACAGAGAGAGATAGAGAGAAAGAGAGATCCTTTTCTTTCACTCTAGAGAATTTATCAGCGTCTTATCGGTTCCCTCCCTCCTTATTCGACTGGAAACACAGCGACACCTAGCGGCGACTTCGGGAATCACTCAGAACATTTCACTTCTGTAAAAACATACATGATCAATAATAAGTTATGACAGCATATGTTTTTACATTGCTGTAACTCATCAAAATTAGTTAATACATTTTCAACTTTTTTATGCAAGATTCAGCTAGTTTGTGTAAGCCAGTTTAATGTAATTTAAGTTGAAATTACTTAAAAATTCAAGTTGATTGTACTTAAAAGTTAAACTTTTTTACAGTTGTTTTTTGTTCAATTCATTCATTTAAATTAAACCAATTATTTTTATTTAATCCAATTAATTAATTACTTTAATCAATTATTTATTTATTTTCAATAAAATGTAATTTTTTTATTTTTTTATTTAAATAAAATTGTACTTATTTATTTTAAGCAATTCATTTATTTAAATTAAACCTAATTATTTTCATTTTAATCCACTTTATGCAAATATATATATATATAATTTATTCATTCAAATAAAAAAAACCTTTTATTTTAATCAAATATAGTTAGTTACTTAATATTAATTTTATTATTAATTTATTTTTACAATTTTGTTTACAGTGTTTTTCTCTAAACGTTTCCACTGACCTCAGCACTGAAAATCGGACAAAACGACAAAGCTGTAACTTAACGGCCTTAACGAGGGACAGAACTAAGTCAGTCTTTTTTTATTTTTTTATATTCATGTTTAATTCCAGAACAGAATTAGCAGAATTCCTGGTGAAAAACTACAATACCCATGATCCTGCAAACCATCTCACAAATCAGAATTGTAACAAAACCAGTCAGGCCAAAAGAAGCAGGCACTTCCATGAAGCACTGCAAGTAACATAATCAAGTATTTAGAAACAATATAGGCTATTTGAAGTAGTTTGAGAGTGTAGTTTGCAATGCTTCATGGGAGTGGGCAGTTCTTTTGGGGCAATATTGGTGGAGAGTTTTCGCAGAATCGTGTGTAATGTAGTTTTTCACCAGGAATTCTGCCATTAAACATAAATATTTCCCCCTTCATGATAGCAACATTCTGTTACAACTGCACAAAGATAAATAAAAATATGGGATCATTAAGTGTCATTCTCGCCTGATTTTAATCTAATCAAATAAAATCATTTGACAAATGGCTAAACAACATGATCTGAGTTGTGTAGAAACACTGAAAAGTCAGAAAATCCCAAACAAATGTGTCCAATATGCTGGACGCTTGAATTAAGGAGGATATTATAAGCGTGTGTGTTTATTTAAGTGTGGTTTATGAACAAGATGTTCTTTATATGTCATGAATGCTCGACGAATGCGACCAAAACAATCCCTCGTGCTGTTATTGAGAGTGAAAGCGGCCAATCACCAGCGGCTTTTCAAATGCCACGCCCATTAGTGCAAGTTTGAGCCAATCAGACACAGTTCTCGAGCAGTGGGCTCGTACCAAGCGAGACAGACGTTTTCTTTAACCAATAAGATTCTTCATGGCTCTATGACGTAGGCGCCTCACGTCAGCTTGTTTTGCTCAAACTGAATACTGTGCATGTCAGTAACTGGACGTTGCTAATCGAGCATGTAATAATAATGACCTTAAAAATAATAATTAAGTTGCCCAACACGTAATTTTCTTTGAAAGCAAAATTGCCACAGTTTATGGACATACACCAGACAAACGTCTTTTGATTCGTTGCGGAGTGGGACGTTTTTAGGATGATCGAACCGATCCCAGAGTTCGGAACCGGAGAAAAGATTCGAAGACTCGGTTCCGATGGATCTCCGGATCTCCAGAGTCTCTCCTGCGCTTCCTTCAACCAGGACACGACGTGAGCGCGCATATGAATCCTCTCGGGATCCGTATGTTCTTAAAAACTAGACGAGTTTCCCAAAACGGGTCTCGGTGATCATGGCGATATATTTGCACAGTTATTAGTCTATGCCATCACAAACATGACATCTATCTAACCCTAACCTCTATCTATCTATCTATCTATCTATCTATCTATCTATCTATCTATCTATCTATCTATCTGTCTGTCAATCTATCTATCTATCTATCTGTCTGTCTGTCTGTCTGTCTATCTATTAATCTATATATCTGTCTCTCTCTCTGTCTGTATGTCTATCTATTTATCTATCTATCTGTCTGTCTGTCTATCTATCTATCTGTCTGTCTGTCTGTCTCTCTGTCTGTATGTATGTCTATCTATCTATCTGTCTGTCTGTCTGTCTCTCTGTCTGTATGTATGTCTATCTATCTATCTATCTGTCTGTCTGTCTGTCTGTCTCTCTGTCTGTATGTATGTCTATCTATCTATCTGTCTATCTATCTGTCTGTCTGTCTGTCTCTCTGTCTGTATGTCTATATTAATCTATATATATATATATATATATATATATATATATATATATATCTGTATGTCTATCTATTTATCTATCTATCTGTCTGTCTGTCTCTCTGTATGTATGTCTATCTGTCTATCTATCTATCTATCTCTATATATATCTGTCTGTCTGTCTCTCTGTCTGTATGTCTATCTATTTATCTATCTATCTATATATCTGTCTATATATCTGTCTGTCTGTCTCTCTGTCTGTATGTCTATCTATTAATCTATCTATCTTCATTCTCTCTCTCTGTCTCTCTCTCTCTCTCTCTCTGTCTCTCTATCTCTCTCTCGCTCTCTCTCTCTCTCTCTCTCTCTCTCTCTCTCTCTCTCTCTCGCTCTCTCTCTCTCTCTCTCTCTCTCTCTCTCTCTCTCTCTCTCTCTCTCTCTCTCTCTCTCTCTCTCTCTCTCCCTCTCTCTCTGTCTCTCTCTCTCTCTCTCTCTCTCTCTCTCTCTCTCAGGTCTTTGGCTGTCGGTGGTAAGAATGGCTACCGGCTGTTCTCTCTGTCTTCTGTTGACAGAATGGATTGCATTCATCAAGGAGGTATATATAAAACTGCTTTAAAATTGCATCCCAAACATTTGTCCACAGAGCCACTGATGTCACAGATATGTGATTCCTGCAGGATTCTGGGAAGTTTGTAAAATAAACAGAAGCGAGGCAAGGGTCAGGTCAGGTCAGGTCAGGTCAGGTCATCTTAGACCCGAAACATGAAGTGTTCAAACAAGTGTTCATCACAACCAGAGATAAATGAATCGTGGTTCTGCAACCCAGTCAAATCTGGAGGGTTCATATTTGAACACATGCTTATTTTTATTACTGCTACTGTCCACATTTGAAAATAATAACAAAGTCATACAAATCTTATATTTCCTCACTTGCCGAGCCTCAAAGCCATACATTCATAAATCACACTGTCATGATTTATTTTGATTAATTGTACAAGGCTGTTTTGAAATAATAAAACAACCATAGCCGTGTTATTTAAGAATCTATGAGATACTATTATAATTTGTATTAATATTTGGAATAATTTTTATATTTTTTATTGTGTGTGTGAGTGTGTGTGCGTGTACGTGTGAGTGTATATCGGTATATACTATATATATAAGAGAGCTGTCAAGTCGATTAATCACACCTAACATAAGTTATATATACATTATATATGTTATATATACATTATATACAGATATATGTATATTATATTAATCACGATTAATCAATTTGACAGCACTAATTGAAAAAATTGAAATCATGTTTTATCAATTTGGTTGTTATTGTCATTTTATAAATTTTATATTTTATATTTGTAATATGTCTAAGAAGTTTTTATTCATTTTTATTTATTATTTTAATTTAAAATGTTGTTATTTTATTTCAGTTAATTTCTATTTATTTATTTGAAGTAATGATAAAATGTCTTTTCATGGTTTTAGTTTGAGTTAACCATAATAACACAGAACCGTCTAGATAAAAAGTATTTGGAAACGTTAAGGTTGTCAAACGTCTGCGTCCGTAACAGATCTGGATTCATTTAATTGCAAATGCAAAAGCCACATAGTTGAATATTTTGTATCTAATGCCATTCAGTCA
Organism: Leuciscus leuciscus; assembly: GCF_965113295.1. Taxonomy (NCBI): domain Eukaryota; kingdom Metazoa; phylum Chordata; class Actinopteri; order Cypriniformes; family Leuciscidae; genus Leuciscus; species Leuciscus leuciscus. The sequence goes on along the minus strand of NC_138745.1, from coordinate 2,920,077 downwards.
CTTTGCATCTTCTGTGTGATGTTGAATCTCAGTGTGTAACGCTGTATGTGTCACTGCACGTGTGTGTGTGTGTGTGTGTGTGTGTGTGTGTGTGTGATCAGAGGAAAGCCCTGACGTGTGTGTTGCGGAGCGGCTCTTCTCCAGCAGTCTGATGGTGATCGTGAGCAGATCTACACCGTTCAGGATGAACATCTATCACTTCAAGAAGGGCACAGAGATCTGTAACTACAGCTACTCCAGCAACATCCTCGCCGTCAGACTCAACCGTCAGGTGCAGCACTCACTACACACAACTAATTAATACTTCTATTCAACAAACACACATTCAAAGGGAGAGTAAAGACACTTATAATGATTTTTGTTTCAAATAAATGCTGTTCTTTTGAGCTTTCTATTCATCAAAACATCCTGAAAAATAAAATGTATCACGATTTCCTGTTTTTAACATTGATAATAATCATAAATGTTTCTTGAGCATCAAATCATCATATTAGAATGATTTCTGAAGGATCATGTGACACTGAAGATGCTGAAAATTCAGCTTTGAATAAATTACATTTGACTATATATTCACATAGAAACAGCTGTTTTAAATTGTAATAATATATCACAATTTTACTGCATTTTTCATCCGATAAATGCATTTTCTCGAGTATTCCAAACATTTATACTTCCTTCTTTCAGAGACTCGTGGTTTGTTTGGAGGAGGCCCTGTACATCCATAATATCAAGGACATGAAACTCCTGAAGTCTGTCCTCAACACGCCACCGAACCCCAAAGGTGAAGCGTTAAAACTGCACACAGCTCAAGTACACCTCTGAGTTATTACTGTAATCACACCTCAAAACCTGCTTTATTAATGCTTTCCATTCTGCCAGGTCTCTGCGCATTATCTGTCAATCATTCCAACTCATACCTGGCCTATCCTGGGAGCTTCACCGCTGGAGAAATCACTCTGTATGATGCTGTGAATCTGGTAAGTACGGAAGCGTGTTTACGCCACAGAGTGAAAAATAAAAACGGTAATTCAGACTTTTTATATATTAGATATAAAGTCGCAATTGCGAGTTATAAACTCACAAATCTGAGAAAAAAAATCTATCTTTTTTTCCTTAGAATTGGACTTTATAACTCGCAATTCTGTGAAATTATGTCAGAATTGCGAGATATAAAGTCGCAATTGCGAGAAAAAATGTCTAAAAAATTATTTTTATCGATTATTAAAATCGACTTAATAACACGCAATTCTGACTTTATAACACAAAATTGCAACTTTATATCCCAAAATTCCGACTTTATATCTCGCAATTCTGACTTTATATCTCGCAATTCTGACTTTATATCTCGCAATTGCGACTTTATATCTCAAAATTCTGACTTTATATCTCGCAATTGCGACTTTATATCTCAAAATTCTGACTTTATAACACAAAATTCTGACTTTATTTCAAAATTCTGACTTTATAACATGCAATTGCGACTTTATATCTCGCAATTCTGACATTATAACACAAAATTCTGACTTTATCTCAAAATTCTGACTTTACAACACGCAACTGCGACTTTATATCTCGCAATTCTGACATTATAACACAAAATTGCAACTTTATATCTTGCAATTCTGACTTTATAACATGCAATTGCAACTTTATATTTCAAACTTCTGACTTTATAACACAAAATTGCAACTTTATCTCAAAATTCTGACTTTATAACACAAAATTCTGACTTTATAACACAAAATTGCAACTTTATAACACAAAATTCTGACTTTATAACACAAAATTCTGACTTTATAACATAAAATTGCAACTTTATCTCAAAATTCTGACTTTATCTCAAAATTCTGACTTTATATCTCGCAATTGCAACTTTATATCTCGCAATTGCGACTTTATATCTCGCAATTCTGACTTTATAACACGCAATTGCGACTTTATATCTCAAACTTCTGACTTTATAACACAAAATTCTGACTTTAAATTCTGACTTTATCTCAAAATTCTGACTTTATATCTCGCAATTGCAACTTTATATCTCGCAATTCTGACTTTATAACACACGATTCTGACTTTATATCTTGCAATTCTGAGAAATAAAGTCAGAATTGTGAGATGTAAACTCGCAATTGTGAGATAAAAAGTCGCTATTATCTTTTAAAATATTTTATTCTGTGGCGGAAACAAGCTTCCATAGGTAAGAAACCCTATGTTCTCCCATCTGATCTCCCACATGTATTGAATCCCCCATCTGTTGCTTTAAAAGTTAAGCAGAGCTGAAATCCTCTCCTCTTGGGTTATTTCAGAGGCAGGTGACGGTGATCTCGGCTCATGCCAGTCATGTGGCCGCCGTCTCTTTCAGCGCTTCAGGAACCTGTCTGGCCAGTGCTTCTGAAAAAGTGAGTCTGAGAAGGTTGTTTTCTCAGATATTCTCCATCTCATTATTCTCATAATGTTCTGATTGTGTAATAACCCAGGGCACTGTTATACGAGTCTTCAGCATTCCTGATGGAGACAAACTGTTTGAGTTTCGCAGAGGGTTGAAGAGGTAAGAGATTATTTATATAGTGCTTTGCACAATACATATTGTTTCAAAATGCTATATATAGTCTGTCTGACTATGTATAAATATATTCAGATCCCTTAACAATTGATGTTTCTTCAACTACAAGCACTTTAACTGTATATACCAGGGGTTGATTTTCATTTAAAATAACACATGACTTTTTGTTCATATTAAGACTCAAATGTCCTACAATGACTTCATAATTTAATTTTGCTACTCTCAAAAATTGAGAGAGAAAATTACAAATGTATTTTTAGGGCCGTCAATATGTGTGTGTATATCACTTTCATATATATATATATATATATATATATATATATATATATTTGTTTATTTATTTAAATAAATCTAGCAATAAAAAAACATTAAAGCCACACCGCGGAACTTTTGCGGGCGCTAGGGGCGCTAGACCTGTAACTTTCACGTCTAGCGCCCCTAGAGGCCACAAGCGCCGCAGCACTGTCGCAAAAGTCTGCTCCATGAGTATATCAGAGCCTATGGTCACGTGATGGCCGTAAAGCGATACGTTCTCCAGGTCACATGACCTGGCCAACGACGGTCCGTCTTCTCCAAACTTACATAGGCGGTATTTCAAGAGGGCAGCCCCGCTCGGAGCATTAATAGTGTCAAACGCTGTATATTGGCCTGAGGAATCATTTAAAATAACTTGTATGCGTCAACTCTTTAGGTCACAAAGTCCACGGTGTGGCTTTAATGAAGTATTTTTGAAAAAAATACTTTTTGTTTATTTTTATTTTTATTTAATTGACAATTTTTTAAATAACAATACAAAAGTAATCAGAATTTGAAAGCAGTGTTAAATTTTGCTGTCTTAAAAATGTCAAACTGTATATATGACATTTATACATGGATAATTATAGCTTCCATACATTTTTTGGAAGGATCACTAAATTTGGGGGTCCAATAAAAATAAAATAAAAAATTCTGGTATAGATATTAATGTTTTACACTTTAGATCTTAACATTTAAAATGGCATTTCCAATCAAGCTGTAATTTTGACATATTAAGCAATGTGTGAAAATATGTAATTGTGATTGTGCATAAATTGTAATACAAATGAGTTGGCTATTTAATTGCAAAAGTGTTTGAATGCTACACTACATTGAAACATTTTAAATGGAAAAATCACTGAGAGTGTGTGTGTGAAAAGAGTGTTTTATGATGTGTTCAGGTACGTCAGCATCAGTTCCCTGTCGTTCAGTGCCGACGCACAGTTCCTATGTGCCTCCAGTAACACAGAGACTGTTCATATCTTCAAACTGGAGCATCATAGTCCCAGGTACATACAACATCCAATCACAAAACATGTATACAGCATCACAGATGATGTGCATTAATACAGTAGAGCTTCACGATTAATCGCTAAAGATCGTGAGCTCGATTCAAACACCCACGCAAACTTATTCCTGTATGACAGCGATTTGGCTCTGTCTATTAAAGCTTTGACAAGTCCGATCACAGCGAACATTCAGATCTGTGTTCTGAGCCAGAGAGAGCCGTTGTCATGTATCGGTACAGTCTTTTAAACCACACAGTATCATAATTTCTGTGTTACAATCACTCAAATTATCACGGAAGTACTGGAATAAAAGTTTATGCTTAAGATATAAACACTGACTGATGTCTATCATGTGATCAGAATTAGGGCAAATCACCTTTTGAAAGTAACTTGATGCTTAAAATAACGATAGTATCAGTTACATCGTTACACCAGTAGGTGGCGACAAGTGACTGTTAAAAATCTGTCATTGAATCATTCATTCAAGAGATTCGTTCAAAAACGCTGATTCATCCAGTAATGAAACATTTGAAGGTTTTATGACTCATTGAATCATTCATTCAAGAGATTTGTTCAAAAATGCTGATTCATCCAGTAATGAAACAAGTGAAGTCTTTATGAGTGAGTCATTGAATCATTCATTCAAGAGATTTGTTCAAAAATACTGATTCATCCAGTAATGAAACAAGTGAAGTCTTTATGAGCGAGTCATTGAATCATTCATTCAAGAGATTCGTTCAAAAGCGCTGATTCATCCAGTAATGAAACAAGTGGAGTATTTATGAGCGAGTCATTGAATCATTCATTCAAGAGATTTGTTCAAAAATGCTGATTCATCCAGTAATGAAACAAGTGAAGTCTTTATGAGTGAGTCATTGAATCATTCATTCAAGAGATTTGTTAAAAAATATTGATTCATCAAGTAATGAAACAAGTGAAGTCTTTATGAGCGAGTCATTGAATCATTCATTCAAGAGATTCGTTCAAAAACGCTGATTCATCCAGTAATGAAACATTTAAAGGATTTATGAGTCATTGAATCATTCATTCAAGAGATTTGTTCAAAAACGCTGATTCATCCAGTAATGAAACAAGTGAAGTCTTTATGAGTGAGTCATTGAATCATTCATTCAAGAGATTTGTTCAAAAATGCTGATTCCTCTAGTAATGAAACAAGTGAAGGATTTATGACTCATTGAATCATTCATTCAAGAGATTTGTTCAAAAATGCTGATTCATCCAGTAATGAAACAAGTGAAGTCTTTATGAGTGAGTCATTGAATCATTCATTCAAGAGATTTGTTCAAAAACGCTGATTCATCCAGTAATGAAACAAGTGGAATATTTATGAGCGAGTCATTGAATCATTCATTCAAGAGATTCGTTCAAAAGCGCTGATTCATCCAGTAATGAAACAAGTGGAGTATTTATGAGCGAGTCATTGAATCATTCATTCAAGAGATTCGTTCAAAAACGCTGATTCATCCAGTAATGAAACAAGTGGAGTATTTATGAGCGAGTCATTTAATCATTCATTCAAGAGATTCGTTCAAAAACGCTGATTCATCCAGTAATGAAACAAGTGGAGTATTTATGAGTGAGTCATTGAATCATTCATTCAAGAGATTCGTTCAAAAACGCTGATTCATCCAGTAATGAAACAAGTGGAATATTTATGAGTGAGTCATTGAATCATTCATTCAAGAGATTCGTTCAAAAGCGCTGATTCATCCAGTAATGAAACAAGTGAAGTCTTTATGAGTGAGTCATTGAATCATTCATTCAAGAGATTCGTTCAAAAACGCTGATTCATCCATTAATGAAACAAGTGGAATATTTATGAGCGAGTCATTGAATCATTCATTCAAGAGATACGTTCAAAAACGCTGATTCATCCAGTAATGAAACAAGTGGAATATTTATGAGTGAATCATTGAATCATTCATTCAAGAGATTCGTTCAAAAGCGCTGATTCATCCAGTAATGAAACAAGTGAAGTCTTTATGAGTGAGTCATTGAATCATTCATTCAAGAGATTCGTTCAAAAGCGCGGATTCATCCAGTAATGAAACAAGTGAAGTCTTTATGAGTGAGTCATTGAATCATTCATTCAAGAGATTCGTTCAAAAGCGCTGATTCATCCAGTAATGAAACAAGTGAAGTATTTATGAGTGAGTCATTGAATCATTCATTCAAGAGATTCGTTCAAAAGCGCTTAGTCATCCAGTAATGAAACAAGTGAAGTCTTTATGAGTGAGTCATTGAATCATTCATTCAAGAGATTTGTTCAAAAGCGCTGATTCATCCAGTAATGAAACAAGTGGAGTATTTATGAGCGAGTCATTGAATCATTCATTCAAGAGATTCGTTCAAAAGCGCTGATTCATCCAGTAATGAAACAAGTGAAGTCTTTATGAGTGAGTCATTGAATCATTCATTCAAGAGATTCGTTCAAAAACGCTGATTCATCCATTAATGAAACAAGTGGAATATTTATGAGCAAGTAATTGAATCATTCATTCAAGAGATTCGTTCAAAAACGCTGATTCATCCAGTAATGAAACAAGTGGAGTATTTATGAGCGAGTCATTGAATCATTCATTCAAGAGATTCGTTCAAAAACGCTGATTCATCCAGTAATGAAACAAGTGGAGTATTTATGAGTGAGTCATTGAATCATTCATTCAAGAGATTCGTTCAAAAACGCTGATTCATCCAGTAATGAAACAAGTGGAGTATTTATGAGCGAGTCATTGAATCATTCATTCAAGAGATTTGTTCACAAACGATGATTCATCCAGTAATGAAACAAGTGAAGTAATTCAAATTAATTACATCTTTACATTATGTATTTAATATTAAAATTTTGTCTAGTAAGTTATATGTTATTTTGTTTAGTTGTTCTCAGAATCGCGGGAGAATTGTGCTCTCTATATTAAACGAAAAAATCATGATTGTCAAAAGTTTAAAGAGCAGTGTAATGGTCTTCCACACTGGTTATGGTCATGTGTGCTCTCATGATCCTCAGCACGGATTCTCCCTCCTGGTCTGGATATATGGGGAAGATGTTGTCTGCCGCCAGCTCTCTCCTGCCCTCTCAGGTGTCGGACATGATGCATCAGGACAGAGCGTTTGCTAGCGTTCACCTCAGTGCGGCGGGCATGAGGAACATATCCGCTCTCTCCATGTGAGTCCCAAACACGTCCCGTAAGAGATATGGAGATGTGGAAGCTCCTGAATGTTGTTGTCTGTGCTGATAGGATCCAGAAGGTTCCTCGTCTTCTGGTGGCTTCATTAGATGGTCATCTCTACATCTATAACCTCGATCTGCAGGAAGGAGGAGACTGTTGTTTAGTCAAGAAGCACCGGTGAGCCAGAGGATCACACATCAGTCACTGGGTTCAAAAATCATGAATGTGTATTATTTACACAATAAATCATAAAATATAACATCGATTTAGTTTTTTGTTCAATTTGATTTATTATAAGCCATAACAAATATAACTGATTTAATTTTTTGTTCAACTGGATGCACAAGCCACAAAATATATAATTTATTTACAGTTTTTGTTAAATTTGATACACAATAAGCCATAAAATATATCATTTATTTTGATTTTTTTTTTTTTTTGATACACAATAAGCCATAAAATATATATATTTTTTTTTTGTCCAATTTGATACACAATAAACCATAAAATGTATAATTGATTTACAGTTTTTGTCCAATTTAATTCACACTATACCATAAATTATATAATTGATTTGGTTTTTTGTCAAATTATATTCACAATAAACCACAAAATATATAATTTATTTTTAAAAATTGTTAAATTTGATGCACAATAAGCCACAAAATATACAATTTATTTATAGTTTTTGTTAAATTTGATACACAATAAGCCATAAAATATATAATTTATTTAATTTTTTTGTTAAATTTGATACACAATAAGCCATAAAATATATATATTTATATATATATATATTTTGTCCAATTTTATTCACAATAAACCATAAAATATTTCTTTTAACATTTTTTTGTCCAATTTGATACACAATAAACCATAAAATATATAATTGATTTACAGTTTTTCGTCCAATTTTATTTACAATAAATCATGACATATAAAATGTATTTACAATTTTTGTCCAATTTGATTCACAATAAACCATAAAATATATAATTAAATTAGTTTTGTGTCAAATTGATATACAAATAAAGCATAAAAAATATATAATTTCTTCAAAACTGTTCAAATATTGTTGCCACCACACAAATTGCTGTTTCTTGCGCATGTTGTTTTTTATCTAAAACCATAAAATATATAATTGATATAGTTTTTTATCCACAATAAACCATAAAATATGTAATTTATTTAGTTTTTTGTCTTAATTTTATTCACAATAAACCATGAAATATAACATTTATTTACTATTTTGGCAAATTTGACACAAATTGCTGTTCTTGTCCATGTTTTTAATAAAACTTTGTATGTATTTTGTAATTTAAGCAAAGGTGTGTGATTCAGTGAAACATATTCAACTGAAAATAAAACCTCTTGACTATATAAACGAGGCTCACTCAACATCAAATGGTCAGATCTCAAGCTGATTCTGCATGTCATTGTTCCCACAGACTGTATGAAAGTGCGGATGAAACCCGAGCGGCGTCGGAGCTGGAGCCCGGAAGTTTATCCTACGCAGAAACTGTTTCCACGAACACCAATCAGGACTCTAGTTCCCTCACGGGTTCGTCCAATAGGAATATGTGACCCTGGACCACAAAACCAGTCACATGTCGCACGGGTATATTTGTGGCAATAGCCATTGTATGGGTCAAAATTATCTTTTATTTTTATTTTTAAATTTATTATTTAATATTATTATTAAATTAAATATTTGTATTAAATATTTGTATTTATTTATTTTATGCCAAAAATCATTAGGATATTAAGTAAAGATCATGTTCCATGAAGATATTTTGTAAAAAAAAAAATTGTCAATTTTTAAATATATAAAAAAATATTTTTGTGAGTGAATGCAGCAAAATCGCGACAAACTATAAATAAATATTTTTTTTATAAATGCACAACTTTAAAGGAGATTTTCTCAATGTTTCGATTTTTTTGCATCCTCAGATTCCAGATTTTCATAGTTGTATCTCGGCCAAATATTGCCCTATCCTAACAAACCATACATCAATGGAAAGCTTATTTATTCAGCTTTCATATGATATATAAATCTCAATTTCAAATGACTGGTTTTGTGGTCACATATATCAAATGTCTGGTTCTCACAGCACTTCCTGAAGACTGAAAGATAAATGATGATCCACTTTTCCTCCAGGCTACTCTGAGGATGGAGGAGTGAAGAGAGGAGAACTGATCCCAGATCACGAGTTTGCGGATGAATCGCTCCGTCTGGATGATGAACAGGAGTTTCCTCCGGTTAGCTTTCAGGACACCTGAAGGATGCAGATCACTCATAACCATCATAGCTGTGGATAAAGACATGTTTATGGTGGAAATAAACAAGAGAACACCATCAGATTCAGTGTGACCAGATCAGGCTAACCTTATACAAGTACAATCACACTTTAACTAGAGCAAATGTGTGTGTTATGCATTTGCCGATTCTAACTACAACTGTGAAATCATATTTTGCCACAGATGTCTGTATACATGCTTAATATATAATGATGAAGAACAATCCTCTTCACCTCGTCAGTGGATGCAGAACTGATATGCTTTCACTCGAAACAGTGTTAGTTACCTACAGTATAAGAGTAGCAAACCTCTAATGAGAGATGTGTTAAATACAGCTTGTCGATACACTGAGTTGACAGATTACAGTAGTTTTAGGGTTTATAGTTTCAAATTCCATAATTATTTCATAAGATACGCAACAAATCATATCCTTTAATGTTCCTCTTTCTCACTCTCAGGTCTTTTTAGTCAATCTCACAGTAATAAAATAAAGCTGCCGAAATGAAAGTAAATGTTTGTGTGTTTGTGTTGAGGATGTGCTGGACATGTAGAAATTAAACACAAGGGTTGCAGAAGTTATGTAATATTGCCGTCTGAATTATGTATTATAAAGATACTATAGTTTTATAACAGATAACAGTAGCTTAGATCAATGCAACTATAAAACAAGTGATGAAATGATAGTGTTTGTTGTGACAAAAATGTAATTTAGACACTATACAGCTATGTTTATATATAGTTATAATAGAACAAACTCCTAATAATAGATCTATAGACTAGAACCAAAATGGCGTAATTGGATGTATTTTCAGTGAAAGACACTTTTTCTACAACTTTTCACACTCTCAGTTGTTTATATTCAGTTTGTCTGCTGACGCTCGTCATTATGGACGCCCATTTCTGCCACATGTTTGGGTAAATCATAACTATGACATGCAAAGTCGTTCAGTAATTATGACATCAAAATATAAGAAATAAATATGAAATAAATATATTAAATAAAAGGTAAAAATGTACTTTTTTTGACTTTGTCGTGATTTTGACTTGAAATTATGAAAAAAGTCAGAGCAAACTTCATAATAATGAGAGAAGTCAAAATGATGAGATAAAAAGTTAAAATTGACTATGTCATAATTATAATAAAAACTCATCATTGTGACACTAAGTCATTCAGTGATTGTGACATAAAAAGTTAAATATATTAAATAAAAAGTAAAACTTTTTATGTCATAATTGAATTGAAAATAAATAATGAGAAAAAGTAAAAATTATGAGAGAAAAAGTCAAAATTGTGACTATCGCTGTCATATTTTATGACACTGTCATTCAGTAATAATGACAAAAAAAATATTATTATGACATTAAGTCATTCAGTGATTGTGACAAAGTTAAATATGTGAAATAAACATTTCAACTTGACTCATAATTTTGACAAGTCATAATGATGAATAGAAATTACAAAATTATGATAAAAAAAGTTGAAATTATGACTGTCATAATTGTGACTTTTTGTCATAGTTTTGATTTATGTTATAAGTATTACTTTAAAGTCATAATTTTGACTTCATGTCATAATTATGCATTTTTAATATCAGAATTGTGGCCATTTAAATAATAATTTTGTCTTAGTATGTCATAATTTTGACTTTTAATGTCTTAATTATGACTTAGTATGTCATAAATATTAGTATTTCATTTTCTTTCTACCTTTATGTCATAATTATGATGTCCAAAGGCATGATATTGTTCTGATTTGTGGCAGAAATGGCCTTCCATACATCCGTGTATGTACATCAGGTTTGATTTTTGTATTTAATAAGTTAATGTGAAAGTGGAGTGGTGAAAATTACATTTTAAACCGTTTTGAATAAAATGGCAGACTCTTTTGTCTCGACTAAGACTAATATCATAGGTGATGTTTTGAGAATGCTAATAAAACAGGGCTAATATTTTCACACATGACGTCACGTGCGTATCAATATATTAGGTTTGGAATTGTAATAACTGTGGCAAATGATGTCTTTCAGCAGCACATGTACAACTAGATGACTGCATGATAATAGCAGTAACTTGGTAAGTTCCCTAGGTAGCACTAGCACTAGCACTAGCACACTCTGTAGGGCGGGATTTGTGACGCGGCCAGTGAGTCGTGGCCGCAGTGCATGCTGGGATAGTGGCGTGCGCACACGGCTCCTCCCCACGTGTTTGACTGACTGAGTGACTGCAGTGATCAGAAACATGGCAGTAGAGACAGCGTCTCTCATCCACACACACTCACACTCACACACACAGCTAAAGGAGCTTTGAGTTCACAGCGCGAGCACGAGCGGCCAGTGAATCACAGGTCAGATCTCAACTTTACCGTCAGTGTTTTGTTGGTTTAGTGGATCAGCCGAGGCCTGGGTGTGTGTGTGTGTGCGCGTGTGTGTGTTCACAGCATGTTGGCAGTGATAATGTTGTATCAAAAGTTTCATACGCACAGATAACATGTATCTGAACACACACAGACTGCAGATGTCATGATGTTCTGCGTGATCTGCGTGACGCGAGGCTGATGTTGAGTCTGAAGAGCTAACGCATGTTAGCATGATGTTTCGTTTGCTGACTCTGGCAGATTCCCTGAGCGTGGATTATTCTTTAACATTTTACTTTTAATTGAATGTACCTTTCGTGTATGCTTTAAAGCCGTCATGATCGTGTTGCTCGCCCTTGCATCATCACTGAACAGTTGCCAGCTAATTATCATGACAATAGTGATTGATTGACAGTTACAAATGAGTAACGGTAGATTATATAAGCCTGGCTATATATATATATATATGTGTGTGTAATAGGAATGCACGATATATCAGACATCATATCAGTGTCGGCCGATATATGTGATTTTTATAATGTTGTAGCCTAGTGATCGGCCGATAAGATCATTTGGTCGATATATTAAAGCTGATAAATAATGTATGATCTCCTTCAGCTGAGACACTTCAGATAGAACATGATGGTTTTGAATTGCTTGAAATATGATTGGAATCACTTTAAAAAAGGAAAATACAGTAAAGTGCAACATGTGCAGCGCAAGTCTGTCATATCGGCTACATAACATTATCATGAGAACATCATTATAAGTATGTGTTTGGGACATTGGCTTTAATGGTGAGACTTGTTCTTGTAATCAGGCTCTCAAAAATTCTATACACATTTGGAATTAGATTTATTGGCCAATATATCAGTAATCAGCTTTTAACTATATTCATATCGGTGCATGCAATATATATGTATATATATATATATATATATATATATATATATATATATATATATATATATATATATATATATATATATTAGTTTATCTTAAAAGAAAATTTTATATTTATAGTCTATGTCGTAAATATGACACAGTTATTACATGTAATTATTTGTCTATAAGTGTATTTATGTATAATAATGCGTGTGACTGACTATACATATATATTAACTACCACAATATATGGGTCAAAACACATGGACAATTTATGTTATGAGACCCAGAATTGTGTTTTGATCCATATGTTTGCTAGCACAGTGTTTTGTTGTGTGTACAGGTCTGAAGTCTTCCAGCAGTGACTCCTTCCTTCTGTCTTCATTATGGCCAGCGGAGACGATGACGATCCTATTATACAAGAGGTAGATATGGACATGTTGAGCTTCTCCAGGATGATCAAACTGCAGCGTCATCTATCATAATTCTCTCTCTCTCTCTCTCTCTCTCTCTCTCTCTCTCTCGTTAGATTGACGTGTACCTGGCCAGGAGTCTTGTGGAAAAGCTGTATTTGTTCCAGGTAAGAATGGAAGATATGATATTATGTTGGGAAGGTTGACGCACCTGGGCCAGGTCTGCATCACGAATGATTATCATTTTCACGTGTTTTTAAGCACGCACACAGAAAGCCGCTTCTCAGACAGCGTGCGAATACTCAGTTGAAATCTCTTTCGTGTCTTCTTGAGCTTGAACGGACATATTCACACAAAAGTACGTCAAAAAATGCCGGTCTCAGCGACTGTCCTAGTAAACATAAGCCGTGTTTCCCTTAAAGATTTGCGCAAAACTTTTGTGATATTTTGTAAATATAGATTAAAAAACTATTGCGCAATTATGGTGTTTCATTAACCGATGTTATGTGACTAAAACGGCAATTTTTTTTACTTTTTTTCGAGAAGTCATTCCAAACATCATGTCCATGGATGTTGGAAGGTTTATGTAAATCGCCATTGTTTAATGGAAGGACTCGTAAGTGTGTCTTCCCAGCATTAATGGAAAGGAAAGACCCTTTTACATGTGTGCAAGTTTCCCTCAAATCTGCTTCAAACTCTTGATAAATTGTGGCCTTTCTTTGTTTATAATCCAGTATTCCCATAATTCTTTTGTCTTTTATGAGTTTGATAAAGAACTCTCTCTCGTCTTCTGTCCAAACACACCGTGCTTCTTTAAAGAGTGATCGACTGTTACGTATGTCAGGTGACTGTAAATGCAGAAAAACTGTTTCCATTGCAGTTTGGTGAAATATTCCTTTTTTTGAATTGCCTGAAAAACCTCCTCATGCGAGCGTATAAACTGTTTGCGAAAGTGACGTGTTTCCATTGGGCATGTTTTCAATACGCAATTTCTATTTGCACAATTTGAAGGGTAATGGAACCGCGGCTACACTGTATAGTCTGTTATAAATCGCATGTGTATCAGTATATTGGATCCGTGCAGCTCTTAAAGTGACAGCAGCCTAATAAACCTGCTGTGGTTTTTTGTTTTAATTTCAATCAAAGAAAGGACAAAGAAAAAAAATCACTCTCTGGTTTTGACTGAATAACTTTAATAAGGATTGCATAATTTTTTATTTATACAGTGAAGAGAATGCAGTGCTATTTAACATTTTCTCTACCTGAAAATCACTGTTAAAATTTCCTGAAAAACATGAAAAGCAGTGGTTACTTTATTTGTATGTTTGTTCTGTTGTATTTGTGCTATTTCTTGTAATTTGATTACTTGTATTTGTTTTTATTTTATTACTGACAGTTGTCTTTTTATTAAGGTTATGGGTCAAAAAATCTCTCACAAAATCCACACATTTAACACCCTAGAAATGACATAACAGCTTATATAGTGTTTTGACCTCGATATTGTTCACCCTGCCTCCTTTTCATCATGGTTTTATAAATTATATATATGAGGATGATGAAGTAAGTTTTGTTGGAAAATATCCATGAATGAAATAAACATAATCAATCAAAATCAATCAATCAAAACCTCGACAACCCAACTGCATTTTACCGCAAACTTGCGACTAACGTTAGTTAACTTACTAAAGAAGGCGCAATCGCTTGTTTGCTAAGGGTCGGGACTCCAGCATTAACTCACTGACAACATTGTATTCAGAATATAAAATGTTTTTTTATCTCGTATGTATGATCTCGTTTTCATGGAGACAGACGCGCTGTGCACGGAGGGGAGGGTACACACATGTGTACACACCTGTGTATCGCTTGTCTGAAGTTTAAAATCATTGGTTACCCGTAAGCCAATCACATAACGTTTGGTTATGGCGTGTGTTATGCGCCGGCTCAGCCGCATCGAACTTCCACTGTAAACACATGTATGTGTGTGTGTGTACTTGTGCAACTATCTTTGTGAGGACCAGTTTGAGTTTTAGACCAGTGGAGTGAGGACAGAGAGAGTAAAGTGAGGACATGTTGGCCGGTCCTCAGTTTCTGAGAGCCTTTAAAGGCCTGTTTGAGGGTCAAGACTTGGTTTTAGGGATAAGGTAATGAGGTCAAGGGTCAGGGGTCAGGTTAGGCACTTATGTGATGGGTAAGGTTAGGGTAAGCGGCTAGAGATTACATTGTGTCAATGAATGTCCTCATAAAGAGATGTATGTATGTATGTATGTATGTGAGTATGTATGTATGTGAGTATGTATGTATGTGAGTATGTATGTATGTGAGTATGTATGTATGAGAGTATGTATGTATGTGTGTATGTATGTGAGTATGTATGTATGTGAGTATGTATGTATGTGAGTATGTATGTATGTGAGTATGTATGTATGTGAGTATGTATGTATGTGAGTATGTATGTATGTGAGTGTATGTATGTGAGTGTATGTATGTGAGTATGTATGTATGTGAGTATGTATGTATGTGAGTATGTATGTATGTGAGTATGTATGTATGTGAGTATGTATGTATGTGAGTGTATGTATGTGAGTGTATGTATGTGAGTGTATGTATGTATGTGAGTATGTATGTATGTGAGTGTATGTATGTGAGTGTATGTATGTGAGTGTATGTATGTGAGTGTATGTATGTGAGTATGTATGTATGTGAGTATGTATGTATGTGAGTGTATGTATGTGAGTGTATGTATGTGAGTGTATGTATGTGAGTATGTATGTATGTGAGTATGTATGTATGTGAGTATGTATGTATGTGAGTATGTATGTATGTGAGTATGTATGTATGTATGTGAGTATGTATGTATGTATGTGAGTGTATGTATGTGAGTATGTATGTATGTATGTGAGTGTATGTATGTGAGTGTATGTATGTGAGTGTATGTATGTGAGTGTATGTATGTGAGTGTATGTATGTGAGTGTATGTATGTGAGTGTGTATGTATGTGAGTGAGTGTATGTATGTGAGTGTATGTATGTGAGTGTATGTATGTGAGTGTATGTATGTATGTGAGTATGTATGTATGTGAGTGTATGTATGTGAGTGTGTGTATGTATGTGAGTGTATGTATGTGAGTGTATGTATGTGAGTGTATGTATGTGAGTGTATGTATGTATGTGTATGTATGTATGTGTATGTATGTATGTGAGTATGTATGTATGTATGTGAGTATGTATGTATGTGAGTGTATGTATGTGAGTGTATGTATGTGAGTGTATGTATGTGAGTGTATGTATGTGAGTGTATGTATGTGAGTGTATGTGTGTATGTATGTGAGTGTATGTATGTGAGTGTATGTATGTGAGTGTATGTATGTGAGTGTATGTATGTGAGTGTATGTATGTGAGTGTATGTATGTGAGTATGTATGTGAGTATGTATGTGAGTGTATGTATGTGAGTGTATGTATGTGAGTGTATGTATGTGAGTGTGTATGTGAGTGTATGTATGTGAGTATGTATGTGAGTGTATGTATGTGAGTATGTATGTGAGTGTATGTATGTATGTGAGTGTATGTATGTATGTGAGTGTATGTATGTATGTGAGTATGTATGTGAGTATGTATGTGAGTATGTATGTGAGTATGTATGTGAGTATGTATGTGAGTATGTATGTGAGTATGTATGTGAGTATGTATGTGAGTATGTATGTGAGAGAGATGCGTGAGTGACAGCGAGACGGAGGGAGAGCAGGGAAAGGAAATGCAGCTGAACGAATACGCTGCGTGTTTTAAATAGCATAAAAAAAAAATAATAATAATGAAACGCAATATGTGGCGGCCGGTGTTGATTCTGTGGCGCACCGCCACGACTTAGTCTATGTGTGGAAAACTCTGGCATGTCCGGCACTTTATTTGTACCATTTTGTTTTATTACTTTATTTTCCTTTATCTATTTAAAAAGTCCTTGAAGGTCCTGGAATCTCCTTTGACAGTGTCTGTACTAACCCTGAGTGTTGTACATGTTTTTAACTGTTTCTTCTAGTATCCAGTGCGTCCTGCATCTATGAGCTACAATAACGCCACTCATTTGACAGCCAGGATTAAACCCAAGCAGCAGAAAGTAAGTTTTCTCTCCTCGTTTCTGAAGTCACTCCTGTTTAAATGCACAGATCTCCTGTTTAAAAGCTCAGATCTCCTGTTCTTCTCTCGCTGGTCCAGGTGGAGCTCGAGGTTGCGATGGACACCATGAGCCCGAACTACTGTCGCAGTAAAGGAGAACAGATCGCGCTTAATGTGGACGGCACCAGCTCTGAGGACACCAACGTCTATTCCACGTGAGGAACATCACTCACTCTCACTCTCACTCTCACTCACTCCCTCACTCACTCACTCACTCACTCACTCACTCACTCACTCACTCACTCACTCACTCACTCACTTTCTCTCACACTCACTCTCGCACACACTCTCGCTCTCTCTCACTCATTCACTCTCACTCATTCACTCACACTCACTCACACTCTCTCACTCTCTCATTCTCACTCACTCACTCACTCACTCACTTTCTCTCGCACACACTCTCACTCACTCACTCCCTCACTCACTTTCTCGCACTTACTCATTCACTCACTCTCTCACTCTGTCACTCACTCACGCTCACACTCACTCTCTCTCCCTCATTCACTCACTCTCACACTCTCTCACTCACTCACTCACTCACACACACACACACACACACACACACACACACACACACTTTTCTTTTTCAACCGTCCCATCTCACATCGCTTTATACAGTTCTTTTATTTTATTTACTTGACTTTTCAATGCTGCAACATTTCAAACTTTGTTGTTATAAGTTGTCCTCTTTTGGTTCTGTTTAAAGGAAGATGATGGACAAGCAAGTGTTCTCCTCGATCCAGGCGACCACAAATACGTCCCGCTACGCCGCAGCCGTGTTTCGCAAAGGTAAGTTATTAAGTGGAGAAAGAAAAGTCTCAGGCTTCCCCGGACACAGTTATTATTTTATTACTCGTGCTTTGCGCCGGTCTCGCAGGAAGTGAACATTTTGAAAGCAATCTGTGCTTTATTCACAAATGATTTATGCAATATTCCAATTTTTTTTAAATGTGCAACTTTGTAAGGGAAAAAGCTATTTTCATAATTCAGAAATCACTGACAAAGACTTTGACATTTCTGCCACATGTTTTGGTAAATCATAATTATGACGTAAAATGACTAAGTCGTTCAGTGATGGTGACAAAGTTATGTCAAAATATATGAAATGCAAATTTTTACTTGACACTCATAATATTGACTTATGTCATTATTTTGACTTGAAATTATGACTGTCATAATTATGATTTTTATCATAATTTATTTGTCATAATTACAAAGATTTTAACTTTCCTCCTGAAATCACTGTAAACATGTGAACACATATGGACTATATGATTACACAGACACCATCTTGTATAATACAGTTGTTATGACCAGAATAAATTGAATGGACGCTTGTGAAGTGCCATGATGTCTGAATATGATCATTTTCAGATGGTCACAGTATTGAATGAAGTTACAGAGACATGCGGTTTTGCATTGATGTGGTTAAGTGCCATGTGATGTAAAGTGATGTCCTGTCCTGTGTTGGTGTCAGGAGAGCTTCATCTCACTCCACTGCAGGGAATCCTCCAGATGAGACCCAGCTTCACATATCTGGATAAAGCTGATACTAAACACAGAGAGAGAGAGGCGGCCAATGAAGGTAGGGACGGGGTTTGGGCTCGCTCTCTTACACGATCACATAGAGCTGTGAGATATACCTAAAAAATGTGTCACGATATGATGTTTCATATCGTTCGGTATTGATAATTATTGACATTTTTTATAAACCTTTTCTTTTTTTTCTTTTTTTTTTTTTAAGTAGAAAAGTTTTAATTTAAACCACTGTTTTTTTATTTATCTATTCACATTATTAAGGCAAAAAACTAATTATATTAGTTTTAGCAGTCAAAAAGAACATTTTAACAAAAATATCTTTGTCTTATATTAAGATAAAAAGGTAAGTGTTAAAGAAACTCTTAAACTTAAATAAAAAGTAACAATGTGTGTAATGTAAAAGTGTAAGTAGAACAATCAAGGCAAACTGAGGCAGATCAACATCTGTAATAAGTAGTGCTCTTTCGATACAGCAAAAAAAAAGAAATACCAGAGAAATTTCCTTGATTTAATTTTTTTTAAAGAAACATTATTTTTAAATAACTGAGTTTTCCTTCATCTTGAAACTTTTAGTTTTATAAATGAGGGTAATCTTTGAAGGATGAACAAATAATGTTTTGGTCATCACATTAAAAATAACATTTAAATATGATAATATTTGAGTTTTGAAGTGCTGGGAAAAGATGTGTGACGTACTTGAAAGTGTTTTACTATTCCTGCCACACTTCCATGGTTACAGTGAGTGTTACTACAGTAAATCCACGGTGAATGTTGCTGATCTGTGGACTTAAAGCCTATAACTAGTTCATTCATCCTGGTTTGCACGTCAGCGCTGTTTGATCTGTTCATAACTGAGGAATTTAAATGTTTCTCACTAGATCTCGCAGCGATGTTGCTACTTCAGTGGCAAACTCAAAGGCTTGCTTCACTGGATCTCTTCATGCTGGAAACATTGCATTGATGTTGGGCAACATTGTGTGCCATCTTTAACTTCGCAGTCCACTTACGAATCACGGTCGACTGGAACGGTTCAGTCAACATGATGTGGAGTGCGCGGTTCATGGTTGCCTAGCAACGACAGACGGGGCTTTATGTTAGATACATTATCATTGTTATTAACTAACAAATGTGTGTGTTTACAGCTGGAGACTCTTCTCAGGATGAAGCAGAAGAAGATGTGAAACAAATCACTGTAAGACTTCATGCCACTGTTTTCTAGTTTGAACCGAATGCTGTCAGTCCGTGTGTTGTGCTCACTCCTCTCGTCCTCTACCTGGCGTTTGAACAGGTGAGGTTTTCCCGCCCTGAGTCAGAACAGGCCCGTCAGCGCCGCATCCAGTCCTACGAGTTCCTGCAGAAGAAACAGGCTGAGGAACCCTGGGTTCACCTGCACTACCACGGGCTCAAGGTGAGTCTGATCACATGACCCACGCTCACGCTTCACTGACGTCTGATCACATGACCCACGCTTGACTGATGTCTGATCACATGATCCACGCTTCACTGACGTCTGATCACATGATCCACGCTTGACTGATGTCTGATCACATGATCCACGCTTCACTGACGTCTGATCACATGACCCAGGCTTGACTGACGTCTGATCACATGACCCACGCTTGACTGACGTCTGATCACATGACCCACGCTTGACTGACGATGTCTGATCACATGACCCACGCTTGAGTGACGTCTGATCACATGACCCACGCTTGAGTGACGACGTCTGATCACATGACCCAAGCTTGACTGACGTCTGATCACATGACCCACGCTTGAGTGACGACGTCTGATCACATGACCACGCTTGAGTGACGACGTCTGATCACATGACCCACGCTTGACTGACGTCGTTTTGACTGACGACATTGTAATTCGTAATTCATAGTGTAGGAAAAGATTCAGTTTCAGCAAATGTTTCAAGTCTTTAAAGCTGCCGTCGGCAACATTTTTTTGATCATATTCAGTGTAATCGACACTATAATCCGACAGAACAACATAAATAAGGTGGTTTTAGAAAAAAACCCGAGCTTCTAACTCCACCTGGAGCGTGTTATTTGTTTTGCAAAAATCCAGCGCTCCCGCTTCATCAGGTCCAATCAGCGCAGGGGGGGTGTGAGATCTGACTGTCAATCACAGGTCGTGCACACGCCACAGATCCCCCTCACTCGCGCACGTTAATATCACATGCACACGCCACGCCTGGAGATTGCATGAAGCGTGATGGCGGAGAGAAAATCTACTAACAAGCTTCCAATTCCTCGGTTATCTATGGATAGATTAGCCAGGGCAGCCTACCTCCGAGTCCATGGTGTTGATAGATGCTGAAGAGACGGACGCGTTCACAGAAAATCAGGTACACACGCACAGTGACGCACTGACGAGCACGACCTCGATGGGAGGGTGCTCGCTGGTAGTGGGGAGGGGCATGAGAGTTGTAAACATTCAAAATTTTGGCTAATCGACCCAATCTGCCAGACTTGCCGACGGCAGCTTTAAGTATTTGGTGTTATTTGATTTAAAAAAAAAAACAGATTCTGGACGACTGTTTGAAAACATGTAAATACCAATGACAGAAAGTTGCGATGCCTGTCTTTGTTACCCTTTGTTAGCGCCACCTACTGTGTGTAAAAGAGACCGGCCGAATGAAAATGCTGTGTTGTTAAAGTCCCTCTATAGTTACAAATTCTGTCCCTTAAAGGAGACATATCATGCTTTTAAATTGTTCCTTTTTACATATAAATCATACATTTGTAGTCTATATAAAGCGGAACTGCAATGCTTGGGTCTGAATTCCTCATTATTATAGCTCCACAGGCCCCTTTTTTACCCCTTTTCTAATGTGCTTCTGAAAGCAACTCGTTTTGGTGCGGTCTCTTTAAATAATATTGAGACACTTCATACCCCGCCCCCTCTCCAGGTTGTAGCGGTGACACTCGGTTCAACTCCACCCCGTTCGGCCATTTTTGTAGTCTGGTAGCAGAGATAGGATTATCTAGCGCACAGAAACTTTTATACACACGTTATTAACAAAATGTCAACAACGGAAGACTTGTCCAGCCAGCCTTACATGTTCGAGCCAGAGCCGGAGCGAGATGAAAATGAAGACGACGAACCTGCAGAACAACGTCTTCATATGGATGTATCGCAATGGTGTGTACTGTATTTACACATGAAACTTTGGTCTTCCGACCTTTTACCACCGTGTCGATTTATTTTCATTAATATGTCCGAGGGAGAGAGAGCAAGACAGCGTCTAGTTTGGAGACGGTGATGTCTTGTTTACACTTTCGCCTGGCTCTGAAGAGAGAGAGTGAGCGCGCGCGCGACCGGGTCTCTCTCTCTGCTCGTTCTTTCAGTTAAACATGCTCCTGTCACAAGCGCGGCAGTTCATCTAAATTAGACGGTGTAATGAAGCGTGTGGGTTACTACATCCAACAACCGAACATTTTAACTTACCCTCTCGTAACTTCTGCATCCTTTAGCTTGGACTACAAAATTGCAGCGAGAAATAATAATGGCGGATTGCTCGAAGTGTTGGGCCGGAAGTCAATGTCCTTATTTGGCAGTTCCGCTGCAAATACTGTGACGTGATAGTTCAAAAAACGTCATAGATAACAGAAAAATCTGAACCGGTTGAAAAATATGACCAAAACAGAATATAAAGATATCAACGAAGCACCTGAAGAGAATAATTTCATCTTTTCTGTACTTCTAAACACTCCAAATATACAACAAAATGCATTTAAGGGCTAAAAAAGTGCATTTAGCATGATATGTCCCCTTTAAAACTTATCTCTGATCACTCAGACTGCATATTTAAAAGTTTTTTCCTTAAAAAAACATCATGCTGTAAAATATCTTGAATGTAACTCGACACCCTTGCCTCATTTAGTATGCGTGGTTCTATGAATATGCAAATGAGCCCCGCCTCCACTCACTCACTCAGCTCAGAGATCCACTGGTTGACGATCACACGTTGATCTGATTGGTTACAAGGTAGTTTGTGACGTCAGAAACACCAGCGATTTCAAAGCGTGTGTTTGAGACTGTCTTTGGTTCACTGCAGTTTATAAGGAGGAAATACTCAGCAATGGTGTCGACTTATGAACTTACACATGGTTTGTCTTACAGCAGATTAAAAACATCACATAGACACATGAACAACATTAAAAGCTGGATTTTCACCACAGGGGGACTTTAAATTTCATGGATAAGAAGCGTTATAAAGTAATCAGGCATCTATTTAATGCGTCCACAATAATACAGTGCATAGAATAGAATAGAATGAGGCATTTATATAGCGCTTTCATATGTACTACTGTACACCCAAAGCGCTTTACAATCATATCAGGGGATCTCTCCTCAACCACCACCAGTGTGCAGCATCCACTTGGATGATGCGACGGCAGCCACAGTACAACGGCGCCAGTGCGCTCACCACACACCAGATATAGGTGGAGAGAGGAGAGAGAGTGATAGAGCCAATTCAATGTAAGGGGATTATTAGGAGGCCATGATTGGTAAGGGCCAATGGGTGGAATGTGGCCAGGACACCGGGGTTACACCCCTACTCTTTACGAGAAATGCCATGGGATTTTTAATGACCACAGAGAGTCAGGACCTCGGTTTTACGTCTCATCCGAAGGACGGTGCTCTTTGACAGTATAGTGTCCCCATCACTACACTGGGGTGTTAGGACCCACACAGACCACAGGGTGAGCGCCCCCTACTGGCCTCACTAACACCTCTTCCAGCAGCAACCTGGTTTTCTCAGGAGGTCTCCCATCCAGGTACTAACCAGGCTCAGCCCTGCTTAGCTTCAGTGGGCAACCAGTCTTGGGTTACAGGGTGATATGGCTGCAGTGCATGTTTATTACAGTGAATTTATTAGCATTACAGAATACCTGCATGTTCTTTATATATTATATAATGCATGCATTCTCATTTATTCTGCTTGCATCTGTAGGACGGACGTTCTGAGCATGAGCGCCAGTATCTTTACTGCCAGGCCATGGATACCACAGAAAACACGGAGCTGGTGAAAACACCGCGGTTAGTGCGTATGATACACACTGTTGATGTTAGCTGTGATGTTTCGCTAGCGGTGTTCATCTCATGTGTTTGTTCTCTCCGCAGTGAATACCTGTCCATGCTCATGCCTCCTCTGGCGGAAGAGAAAGTGTAAGTAGAGGAACTGTCTGTATGCAATGAAGTCTTGTAGTGCTGGGCGGTATACTGGTTCATACCGAATACTGGTGTTTATTTTCAAAGGGTTAGTTCACCCAAAAATGAAAATTCTGTCAGTAAATACTCATGTTGTTCAACCCCGTAAGACTTTCGTTCATCTTCGGAACACAAATTAAGATATTTTTGATTAAATCTGAGAGCTGTCTCACTCCTCCATAGGCTTCTCTGTTATTGAAACTTGCCGGCCCAGAAAGTTAGTAAAGACGATTGTTAAAATCGTGACTACAGTGGCTCAACCTTAAAGTATAAAAAATAAACCTAAAATTCTCGGGACAGCAGCATGTGTCCAAATTTTAATCTTAACCGTTCTATTTCATCAGATAAGATCTGTAAACAGGGCTTTAAGTGTAAAATACCGAACTTGTCCTTTAAGTTTATCAAGCGACGAGAATACTTATTGTGTGCAAAAACAAACTAAAATAACGACTTTATTCCACTCTTCATGTTCTTCTGTGTGTCTCTGAGTGAGTTCACGTAGTGTAACAGCGCTTCTGGGTTATACTTCAGAACGGAGGCTCACTATTGGCCGACGCTGGTCATGTGTGTGATGCTGGCCAATAGTGAGCCTACGTTGAAGAGTTGAATAAAGTCGTGATTTTTGTTGTTTTTTTGCGCACAAAAAGTATTCTCATCGCTTGATAAACTTAAGGTTGAGCCACTGGAGTCACTTGGACTAATTTATCAATGTCTTGACTAACTTTTCTGGGATGGCAGATATCGATTACCTATCAGCCTATGGAGGAGTGAGACAGCTCTCAGATTTCATCAAAAATATCTTAATTTGTGTTCCGAAGATGAACGAAAGTCTTACGGGGTTGGAACAACATGAGTATTTACTGACAGAATTATCCTTTCTGGGTGAACTAACCCTTTAATATACCTCAATACTGGTGTATAATCGCTCAAACACCGTTGGGAACGTGGCGCAACACTGTTTGAGAGGGGCTCTTCACTGCTCAGCTGTGTGTTACTGAAGCGTGACGGTGAAGATGGACAGGTTAAACTATAATTAATAGCTGGCAAATTATATTAGTGTTTCCCATGCATTGATTCACAATATCATCAACACTGCCCGCCACAAATAGATTTTCTAAAAGGCTTTGGCACGGATGAATAAACATGAGCACTGCACGTTTATGTGCACAGCCTTGCAAACCTGTATTAATACTAGTGTGGGATTTTTCTACAATATTCACTCATTACAGTCGATCTACTGCAGTATTTCCTCTCAATCAGCAGATAATGTGATCATATACCCGATTAATACCGTCATATACAGTGAAACCGGTATAATTTAAAAAAATACTGTGATATACATTTTTGGTCATACCACCCAGCACTAAGATCTTGGTATTTTTCGAGTTATCTATGTTTGTTATATTTTAATATTTTATTGATTGTGTAGCGCTATAGTCAACATTGTAGTATTATTATGTGCTTTATAAATAAATTGGAATTGGCGATGTTTCTGATGTGATTGTGTGTCTGGTTCTCCAGCGTGAAGCCGATGGGTCCCAGTAACGTGCTCTCCATGGCCCAGCTCCGTACGCTGCCTCTGGGGGATCAAGTCAAGACGCTGATGAAGAACGGTCAGCTTGGCTTACGCTATCGTTTATGTCCGTCTCTATTAGCGCTGCACGATTAATCACAATTACATGAAATCGCTCTTAAATTGATTTGGCTTATCGTGATTATGAAATGACAAAGTCTGATTGTGTGTAATGTGCGGCTTGTCAGTGCCGTACGGCTCAGGAAACGCGGCTCACTCTGAACGCACTGAGTTTGAGTCGCTTATAACGAGCATTTGAAAAAGCAACACGAGTCAAACATCTTTCCAGACATGAGATGCATTTATGAACCTCTTGTCCAACAAAAGACAACATTTAATAACACGCTTTTCCTCCAAACTCACTTCATGAGGACAGCTGAGCTCCTCCTCCTGTGAGATGATGAGCTTCTGACACAGAATAAGGCAGTCGTGTGTTTATTACTCATGTTTAATCAAAGCGTCTCAATCTTCTGCTTATTCAGAGACAGAGAGTGTGATGCCGATAGGGGTTTCCTGGAATGATGTGTGTGATTGTACTTCTGCAGGGAGTGTGTGTGTTTGTGTGAGACGCCCTCTGGTGTTCATAGGGTTATGTGGCGTGTGTGTGAGACTCTGGTGTTCATAGGGATGTGTGTGTGTCGCCCTCTGGTGTTCAGATGGAGCATCTACCGATCAGCCGCTTCACTGACAAACTGCACATAAAATAATCGCAGCCTTTGCCAAATCGCGTGCAGTTTCATTGAGATTAATCGTGCAGTGCTACTGAACAGTATATCTAGATAAAACAGATAAAGAGACTTTTACAATCTCAGTCACAGAATCTTTTAGTTGTTCCGAGGACATCTGAAAACGAGGGAACCGTGCCTTTGCTGTTCAGTTCACCACAGTATATCAGATTATCATCAGCCCTTAGTGAGTTCAGAAGACATTTAAAAACATTTTTAATTTTAATTCATTTAAGAAATTTTTTCATGTTAGCTTTTGATCACGAGTGTCGAGGTGCTGTCGTCACAGGTGTCGCTTTCTAAGAGTTTGCAGATGTTTTAGGTGCATTTAAGAGTCCGTGGGTCTAACAATCTGACAGTAGATATTTTGCATATTCTTTATTTATAGTTATCTGTGTGTTTCTTATATTGTAATATTTTATTGTTTGTGTAGCACTATGGCCAACATTGTATTATTATTATGTGCTTTATAATTAAATTGGAATTGTAATATGGCATTATGGCGTAGTGCGATTGTCAAATCTTGCAGGCTGCGGTTTAATCATATGAATGTATGCGCTACAGTGTTCAAGCATGAAAACGTGAAATATATATAACAGAAGAAAACTAGATAGCGCAGTGTTAGTGTTGTCCCTCATATCGTCTCTATATAGATGTTGTTCTTTGTCTGGCAGTGAAGGTAATGCCGTTTGCTAATCTGATGGGTTTGCTGGCATCGGGGACGGACTCGACCGCAGTGCTGCGATGCATCCAACAGGTGGCGCTGCTGGTCCAGGGAAACTGGGTCGTGAAGAGGTCAGGCTTTTTACATTACACCTATGCTGATGCATGACGTTCTAGTAGATGAGGCGCTCCCATGGGACCCGTTTAATTTTTTTAGGAGAGTATATTTACCCATATACTTATGTGACCCTGGACCACAAAACCAGTCTCGAGTTGCACGGGTATATCTGTGGCAATAGCCAACAATACATTATATGGGTCAAAATTATACATTTTTCTTTTATGCCAAAAATCATTAGGATATTAAGTAAAGATCATGTTCCATGAAGATATTTTTTACATTTCCTACATATATAAAACATGTATGTGTGTGAGTGAATGCTGCACAATCGAGAACATAAATGATCAACTTTAAAGGAGATTTTCTCAATGTTTCGATTTTTTTTGCACCCTCAGATTCCAGATTTTCAATAGTTGTATCTCAGCCAAATATTGTCCTATCCTAACAAACCATACATCAATGGAAAGCTTATTTATTCAGTTTTCAGATGATGTATACATCTCAATTTCAATAAATTGACCCATGTGACTTTTTTTTGGTCCAGGGTCACATATCTGATATAATGTTTTTTGGTCTCCCTACATAATTTATCTTCGGAATACATAGTTGCAATAATATTTTTGTCTTGTTTATGTCTAAATTTCTGCTTGGGGATAAATAAAGTTTTATCTTATCTTGTCTTAAAATAATCTTGCGATTTGTCTTTGCCAGTGATGTGCTGTATCCCAAAAACACCTGTAGTTCACACAGCGGCGTTCCTGCTGAAGTGCTCTGCCGCGGACGAGACTTTGTGGTGAGCTTTATTTTTTACTCTAATATATATATATTAGCTTAAAGTCCCTCTGTAGTCAACAACTTTATCCCTTAAAACTCATCTTTGATCACCAAAAATGACATATTTAAAAAGTTCCTTATGCCTTCAAATATCTTGACTGTAACTCGACACCCTTGCCTCATTTAGTATTCATGGTTCTATGAATATGCAAATGAGCCCCGCCTCCACTCACTCACTCAGCTCAGAGATCCACTGGTTGACGATCACACGTTGATCTGATTGGTTACAAGGTAGTTTGTGACGTCAGAAACACCAGCGATTTCAAAGCGTGTGTTTGAGACTGTCTTTGGTTCACTGCAGTTTTAAGGAGGAAATACTCAGCAATGCTGTCGACTTATGAATTTACACATGGTTTGTCTTAAAGCATATTAAAAACACCACATAGACACATAAACAACATTAAACGCTGGATTTTCACCACAGGGGGACTTTAATATGATTCCTGTCTCTGGTTTGGATGGTAATGACAAGCATATCATTACATCATGCTATATAATAAGTGTTGCTATCCTAATTTTATCTTTGCGTCCTCAGATGTGGAGATTCACTCTAGAGCGAACCCTGATGAGGAAAGAAGTCGCTGCCATCATAAAGGTTTGTGGAATTAATTTAAATCAGTACTTGAGTAGAACAGAAGATGGCGCTGTAAGATGTTTAACATAAACACTTATGAAGCCATATCTAGATGTATGTACTTTAACCCTATAAAGCCTACTATATCATAATTGATACACAAATAGCATTGAAATTATACTCAGGTTCACTGGATTATCAAACATCATATTTTTAGAAAAATTTATTAAATATGATGATCAGGCTTTTGAGAGGTTTATTTGTTCATCTCTCAATCTTCATTGTATTGCATTGCATTATATGTTTTAAAACTACAGAGCTTTGATCATAAACTAAGCCTTTAAATATCATCTTACTAAGATATTATTGGCAGATATTGATATTTATATGCATTTTACGTCAGTATCTGCTGTACTGTTATAAAGATCTCATTGATTTACATTACAAGCATCAGAATCTCATCACTTTTTGTCCATAGAAATATCAGCATCTCAGTTTGAGTCTCTGAATGAACTTGAGCTGTTTCTCCTCCATATTCTCACTATATGAGTCATGATGTAGCAAATATGACACTCAACAAAAAACATTCAATATTCTGTCTAAATTTTCAATACATTGTTCAAATTTTTTTAAGTAGAAAAAAAAAATATATTTTTTAGATATATTTCAGGCTTTACAGGGTTAATTATGATTTTTGTGCATTAATCAAACATGTATGTTATTCAGCATGTGATATTGATGTTGATGATCTGCTATTCTGTTATAAAGATCTCTTACTTTTTGTAAGATATAAATATAAATATCAGCATCTGCAGCAAATTGCATATTTTAGCTGTTTGAGTCTGAAACAGCTATTTTTTCCTCCATATTCTCACTATGAGCCATACAAGCCTGATGTAGCAAATATGATACTCCACAAAAAACATTAAATATCCTTTCCAAAGTTTCAATAAATTGTATTAATAAATCAATAAAATGTTATTCAGCATGTGGTATTGCGGTTGATGTCGGTCATGTGATTCCAGCTTCCTCCCGAGGACGTGAAGGACTTCTTGGAGCAGATGTCGGTTCCTCGAGTAAACCGAGGCTGGGAGTTTCTGTTGCCCACGGATCAGGATTTCGTCAGAAAGCATCCAGATGTGGCTCAGCGGCAGCACATGCTCTGGCTCGGCATTCAGTCCAAGTATGAGATCACTCTTACTAACCGCTGACGAGTCTGTGCACCTGTTGCATTTAAAGAGATATGAAGACATTTTAGAATTGAATCACCATATTTTCTTTATTCTATGATGCACTAAAACAAAGACTGTCTGAGCTTCTGTGGTGATAATCATTACTCCACTGTAGCGTTCATGTTTTACAAACTTCCCATGATAATCAACTGTTAAAAGCCGTGGAATATAGCGCACAAGTCATGTGGACTTTTCTATTTTGCAGTTAAAATCATGTGCACTTTCATTGTACAGAAGAGCATCTTTTTGTGTTTCGTAGAAAAAAGTAAATGGAGTGAACCATTCGGGTTCTGGAAGATAACATCCCATTCATTTTCTTCATAGGATTATTGATTATTAACGATAACTTATGAACTGTTATAGAAAGCTACGAGGTTGTTAAGTGATGGTATTTGCTTTGTGTTGAAGCCGTCAGCCTGCATTAATCATCATATTTAACCGCAGAACATTACACTACATTACCCATGATCAGAGTTTCCGCTAGAAAAAAATGGTGCCGGTCAAAGTGACCGGCAGAGATTTCGTTTTCCGGACATTTTGATGATATGCCGGTCAAATATTGCCTCTTAATTAGTCAAGTTGAGGAAAACTGGAGGCAGGCTATGTAACTTAAAAAAATGACATAATCAGGCCGTATAGAATGCAACATGTTTATTAGCCTAACTTTCAAATAGACGGAAAAAAAACATGAACGTCCGATTGGCGTCAATCAACGCCAATTGTTTTTACTATGGTTTCACATTCATAGTTTAACAAACCAATCCCCCTTCCCCACATAAAATATCTGAATATCTCGCGGTGTAAATAGCCGCATTTCCATTACAGATTTGCACAAATGTTTTGCGCTATTATCTAAATATCGATAAAAAACTATTGCGAAATGACGGCGTTTCCATTAACCGATGTTATGCGACTAAACGTCATTTTTTCTCTCACGATAAGTCATTTTAAAAATCACGGCAACAGACGTTGGTTTATATAATATCACAGCCACCGCATTAGACATTATTATTATGATTAATGGAAGGAGACGTGGCGTGTTATCCAAGCATTAATGGCAGGGAAAGACCCTTGTACTGCGAACGACACATAAGGAGTTTCTGGGTGTTTCGCCCTCATTTCTGCTCCGAGGTTTTGATTGTGGCATTTATTTGAGATTTAGAATCCAGTATTCCTATAGGCTAATTATTGTTTCTTTTATGAATTTAATAAAGAACTCTGTCTCGTATTCTGTCCAAACGATCCATGTAGGCTACTTTTGTATCCATTCGTTTTTCCTTTTTTAACCTGTAATTGAAAAACGAAAAATGAACGGTTGTTGTCTTTTTAAAACGCAAAGTTGAACACCAAAATTTTAATTTGAACTGGCTACACAAACTGCTGCGCAAAAAAGTAAATACCGACGCATTTTCTGATTTTTGTTTATGACTTTTTGCCCCTTTATTAAACATTTAAAATATTCACAAATTAATATGGAAAACATGTCGATTTTACTGGTTTTCAAAGGCCAAATTAGAACCTGGAATTGATGTATTTCCCGCAGTGCTGAATGAGAAGAGCCATTAATATTATTAATAAACTATTGTTTTCTAAGTGTCGGCTAAAATCACATCTCCATCTCCGGTGTTAAGCAGATGCGCTTTTAGAGAGAAATGCATTTTTCGGATTACATAATCAGAAGGTATTAGCTTTCGATTCGAATTTGTTCGTTTTAAAGTGGACATTTCAAGCTTTAGCCTACATAGGCTATATTTTGTTTCAGTTCTCGCGCTCCAGTTTATGGAGATCATGAAAGTGCGTCTGATTGTTTTATTTTATTTTACAAAAGCACAACGTTTTCTTGTTATTGTGAGTTTACACAAATAAAAGTAGTTGAGAATAATGTATTATTATTTTCTGTATGACCAGAAATGATAGAGTATTTTAAGTTGTTTCCACTGTTAATAGGAAAATGCAAGTGGTCGCGCCCGCGCCTCCGTGCCATGCAGTGCGCGCTCCACACTCAGCTTTGTTCCTTTTTTGCATAAAAGCGTCTTCTAAATATAGCTTATTAAATGTTATAATATAATAAAATAATATAAAATTATTATTATTTGCGTAGCTATACATGGACCTCAAACACACCGCGTCTTCTAAGTCAGGTACGTGACTGCAAATGCGCAAAAACTGTTTCCATTGCAGTTTTGCGAAATATTCCTTTTTCGAATTGCCTGAAAAACCACCTCATGCGAGCATAAAATCGTTCTTGCGATAAACGGGAGTTTTTGCGAAATTAACGTGTTTCCATTGTGCGTATTTTTAATTCGCAATTTCAATTTGCGCAATTTGAAGGGTAGCCTAATGGAAACACGGCTAGTGTCTCTCCACAACTTGCAATGCGCATAAGCCGAGTAACCTTGTTCTCCGCAAGGCGACTTCGCTGCTTCGTCTTGATCCGATTCTGCTTTTTCTCCGGCGGTGGTGGAGCTGTCTGGACATCTGAGGCTTCAGGCGTTCCTGATTCACCATCGTCCGTCGCGTCTGGCCTCTGAAAAAAGCTTTTACGGCTAGTCTGCCTGGGCCTGGCCATATTTGAAACGTCTCACTCATTCGTTCGTTGTTTAGGTCTATA
The DNA here is from genome assembly GCF_965113295.1 of Leuciscus leuciscus. NCBI lineage: Eukaryota > Metazoa > Chordata > Actinopteri > Cypriniformes > Leuciscidae > Leuciscus > Leuciscus leuciscus. Next base: position 2,887,802 of record NC_138745.1, on the reverse strand, counting down.
TTACAGCCGTTTTAGGCGTGCGCTTTATTTGAAATGCAGCATGCGATGTTGTTTAATAACTTTCAAACGGTAGAGCCTGTTCCTTTATAACATAGCCAAAGGTTGGTGTATTTTTGTTTTATACATTTTAGGCTTATTCTCAAATTCAGATTGTGTTAGGGGGGCGGGATTATTAGGTAATTTTAATCGGACAATTTGACCGGAGAGATTTAATTTTGTCGGACATTTCTTTTTTTTTTCGGCCAATGTCCGGCAATTACCGGACAACGGAAACCCTGCCCATGATTCCTCTGCAGAGAAATCTCCACCAATCAGAGAGTCACCAAACAAATTGTGCCAAAAGAACCGCCCACTTCCATGAAGCATTGCAAATGACGTAGATTAATTTTTTTATTTGAACGTGTCATATGCAATGATTTATGGGATTGTAGTTCTTTTCTTCACTAAATATTAAGTTCACAGTTTTGTCCGATTTTCAATCATTTCAACTCCTTTTTTTGTTGTTGCTTCAAATCAAAGTTTGTAATGCGTTTCTCCTCATTGCTGGTTGGCTTTTTTATGGCTTTTTAAAAATCCCTATCCACCTTATTCCTGACGACCTCACTGCGTGTTGCATTATGGGAAGCACTTCTGGTTTGGGAAACTTCCATTCATAAAGACTGAAACGAATCATTTTAAATCATAAGGTTGCCCTACAAATAAAGCTGATCGTCAGTGTGACTGGATGATCTGTCAGCTTCCCTTCATGATTTATTTTCAGAGATCATGAGAATAACGTTATACTTGTTATTTTAACGTGACGTTTTAACTACGGCAAGAGCTCTTTTCAGTCGCTGCTTTCTTTTTTCCCTTTGCAATCCGCTGTAAAAGTATGAAAAAGGACAACATATCCCGCACATTTTTGGTCTGTTCTCCTGATTTAATTTACGATATATTGCATTAATAATTCACTGGATTGCACGAAGAATCTCTCGTTGTTCTCCTCAAATCCTCACGTCTCTTTCCAGGTTTGTTTTCACAGGTAAATGCAATTTATAATCAGTCAAAATGGCGGAAATCACTTTGAAATAGTGTCACGTAATGCTGAAGTTAATGAACATTTTTGATTAAGGCAACATAAGTTACATAATACAGATATATTACTATATATTACGCACTTTTGGGGTTATTTGGTCTGTTGAAATACCTTGTTGATGCTTTTACACTTTTAAATTTCCTTTTAATGTTGGATGGTTGAAGGGTGAGTAGATTAATGTCATCTCATTGTGACACTTCTTTAACGTATTGCGTTCATAGAGCGAGAGTTTCACTGATTGTTTACAGTTTAACAGAAGTTACACCCATAATTCGTGCAAAGCATCATGGGGTGCAGGAATAATGTGGATAGGAAAATGAATGGATAAAATACAAGACTATACAGGGTTAGAACTACATGAGGGTGAGGACATTTAGATTTTATTTTGTGAGCTAGTGCTTTAGCTAAATGAAACGAATAACACAGAATATTATAGATATTAAACACAGTTTGGTCTTAATAGGAGGTGAGAATCTCAGTCTGCTAGTTTCTAAATTAACACTATATTACAGGTTGGAAAAGGTGTTTAACTTCTCCAAAGACGACTTTGTGCCTAAAAAGGACGCTCAGATGGGTATGTTCCATATCTATATTTACACACACTTTTATAACTATAAACACTAGTGCTCAGAAGTTTGGGATTGGTCTTTTTTTTTTTTTTGTGAAAAATCTTCTGCTCACCAAAGCTGCATTTATTTGATCAAAAATACATTCAAATTGTGAAATATTATTATAATGTAAATCATCTGTTTTCTATGTGAATATATAGTAAAGTGTAATTTATTCCTGTGATCAAAGCTGAATTTTCAGCATCATTACTCCAGTCTTCAGTGTCACATGATCCTTCAGAAATCATTCTAATATGATGATTTGATGCTCAAGAAACATTTATGATTATTATCAGTGTTGAAAACAGTTAATATTTTTGTGGAAACGGTGAGACATTTTATTTTTCAGGATTCTTTGATGAATAGAAAGTTCAAAAGAACAGCATTTATTTGAAATAGGATCTTTTGTAACACTATAAATGTCTTTGCAGTCACTTTTACTTAAAGGATTAGTTCACCACAAAATGAAAATTTCCTAATAATTGACTCACCCCAATGCCATCCAAGATATCCATGTCTTTCTTTCCTCAGTGGGAGAGAAATTATGTTTTTTGAGGAAAACATTTCTGGATTTTTCTTCTGACAATGGACTTCATTGGTTACCATCGTTTTTAAGTCCAAATCAATGCAGTTTCAAAAGTCTTTGAAGTGTTTAAACGGGCTGTACGCGATCACAGCTGAAGAAGAGGTTGTTATCTAGAGAAACGATAGGTCATTTAAAAAAAAAAAATATATAATTTATAGACTTTTTACCTTCAATAGTTGGGATTGAGCTGATCAACAAACGGACAGGGAACTACGTCATCACGTTGAAAGGTCGCGCCGGCGCCGGCAATACTATTTGAACTACTATTCATATTCATCAGAATGTTATTCATATACTATTAATATTCATATTCACTGAATACTATTACTATATATATAATAGCAAACAATACTATTTGAACTACTATTCATATTCATCAGAATATTATTCATATACTATTAATATTCATATTCACTGAATACTATTACTATATATATAATAGCAAACAATACTATTTGAACTATCCTCCTACGTACGGTTGCATTGTAAACAGTGGGGCGGTACTTCTGCCGGCGCCGGCGTGACCTTTCAACCTGATGACGTAGTTCCCTGTCCGTTTGTTGATCAGCTCAATCTGAACTATTGAAGGTAAAAAGTCTATCAATTATAATTTTTTGTGTGAAAATGACCTATCGTTTCGCTAGATAACAACCTCTTCTTCAGCTGTGATCGCGTACAGCCCGTTTAAACACTTCAAAGACTTTTGAAACTGCATTGATTTGGACTTAAAAACGATGGTAACCAATGAAGTCCATTGTTAGAAGAAAAATCCAGAAATGTTTTCCTCCAAAAACATAATTTCTCTCCCACTGAGGAAAGAAAGACATGGATATCTTGGATGGCATTGGGGTGAGTAAGGAATTTTAGGAAATTTTCCTTTTGTGGTGAACTAATCCTTTAACTAAATGCATCCTTGCTGAATAAAAGCATTAAAAAAGCATTACTGTATGTCATCATCACACACTAGTTTGTCAGTGTTTCACATGCGTGTGTTTGTCACGACAGACCCCGTTCACGTCAGCGGAGACGAGCGTGTGAAAGCGGCGCGAGAGAACGCGAGAGAAACCCACGGTGTCCTGCAGAGAGAGCTGGACGCCCGCAGACTGAAGGGGTCGCGACCCCCGGGTGAGGTGCGGGTGAAGCAGGAGCCGGTGAGTGACTCTGAGGAGCCCATGGACACGCTCACGAACGGCTCGGTCAACGGTTACCCCGCCTCGACCTCGCCGGTGTCGGACCCTCATAACGGACACGGCTCCGCTCACGCGTTCACCCCCGAGCTGCAGGAGTTTGTGCAGAACACCTTCAGGAAACATCACGTCCTGTGCCTGAGCGAGGTCAAGCGTCTGTTTAACCTGCACCTGGCCAGTTTACCCAGCGGCCACTCGGTGTACGGTCACGTGACCGACCGCATGCTGACGGACGCCATCCTCCAGAGCCAGTGCAAGCAGATCCTGGTGCCTGTGAGTACATGTGCAGCACACTCACTGTAGATGCACAGTATCGGCTCGTTTAATGCGTGAATCTGGAAAACTAATCAAGATGTGTCAATATTACACTTCTGCCCAATACACAGTCCTGTGATGATCAGTGAAAAATCACTAGTGTGCTCTTACATTTATTTATGTAGCACATATAAAGCTAAGCTACATCACTGCGACTTCATTTGGCCATTATTTTCCTAAAGACTTGATGTAAATATTTTTTAAGTTTTTTTTTAATTATTTATTTTTTGCATTAAAATTGTGGTCAAAATAAAGGTTCCTCTGATTGGTAGAGAATCCTTTTAAGCTTTTTCAGAGCCTATATATATATATATATGTGTGTATATGTGTGTGTATATGTGTGTGTGTGTGTGTGTGTGTGTGTGTGTGTGTGTGTGTGTGTGTGTGTATATGTCAAATATCATATGTTATGATTTGGTTCCCAAAGAAATAACCAAAGGTAATCAAAGTCAGAATACACATTTTTGATTAAATAAAACCATGTTTTTTGCTTGTGTCAGACTCAGAGTTACAATTTTCAGTTGTTTTGTTTGTGGCTTTAATTGCTTGTTAAGTCCATTAATGTCCGTGTCTGTCCTGCTCCTTAAGATAATGTTTGATTTTAAGATGTTCTTCAGTCCTTTGTTCCTGAAGCTTATTGGATTAAGGGTGTGTGTGTGTGTGTTGAGTGTGTGTGTGTGTGAGACAGTCTAAATGTTTATGTGTAAATGATGTTTTCTTCTCTCTTTAAGGTTTAACAACACACACACAGATCCTGATGTCAGGATATAATGTCAGATCCAGTGTGTAGTAACTGTTTCTCATCTGTGGTGTGTGTGTGTGTGTGTGTGTGTGTGTGTGTGTGTGTGTGTGTGTGTGTGTGTAGTTTCCTCCTCAGAGTGGATCCACAGCGGATGAGCAGAAGGTGTTCGGTCTGTGGGAGAGCGGAGAAACCTTCGACAAGGTGCTTTAGTCACTGTGAACTTCATTCTTGATATCCTCACACTGTGTGTGTGTGTGAGTGAGAGAGTCTGTGTGTGTGAGAGTGTGATTCTGTGTGTGTGAGTCTGTGAGAGTCTCAGTGTGTGTGTGTGTGTGTGTGTGTGTGTGTGTGTGTGTGTGTGAGTCTGTGTGTGTGAGTCTGTGTGTGTGAGTCTGTGTGTGTGAGTCTGTGTGTGTGAGTCTGTGTGTGTGAGTCTGTGTGTGTGAGTCTGTGTGTGTGAGTCTGTGTGTGTGAGTCTGTGTGTGTGAGTCTGTGTGTGTGTGTGAGTCTGTGTGTGTGAGTCTGTGTGTGTGAGTCTGTGTGTGAGAGTCTGTGTGTGTGAGTCTGTGTGTGTGAGTCTGTGTGTGTGAGTCTGTGTGTGTGAGTCTGTGTGTGTGAGTCTGTGTGTGTGAGTCTGTGTGTGTGAGTCTGTGTGTGTGAGTCTGTGTGTGTGAGTCTGTGTGTGTGAGTCTGTGTGTGTGAGTCTGTGTGTGTGAGTCTGTGTGTGTGAGTCTGTGTGTGTGAGTCTGTGTGTGTGAGTCTGTGTGTGTGAGTCTGTGTGTGTGTGAGTCTATGAGAGTCTGTGTGTGTGTGAGTCTATGAGAGTCTGTGTGTGTGTGAGTCTATGAGAGTCTGTGTGTGTGTGAGTCTATGAGAGTCTGTGTGTGTGTGAGTCTATGAGAGTCTGTGTGTGTGTGAGTCTATGAGAGAGTCTGTCTGTGTGTGAGTCTGTCTGTGTGTGAGAGAGTCTGTCTGTGTGTGTGTGTGTGTTTGAGTCTGTGAGAGAGTCTGTGTGTGTGTGAGTCTGTGAGAGTGTGTGTGTAAGAGTCTCTGAGTCTGTGAGAGTCTATGAGAGAGTCTGTGGCTACGTTTACACGGAAACGATCTGAAGAGAAAACGCAAAAGTGATCACTTTTTATTCTGCGTTTAGACGAGCGTTATGGGGGGGAAATCTGCGTGCATACGGTGACGCAAAAGTGTCTCGATGTAGTATGCACTCCAGACGGCTAGGTGGCAATGTGAAGCACTGATCGTGTACGTGTGTCACAGGTGTGTGTGTGTAGTGATTCCACTGGTGTGTGTGTGTGTGTCTGAACACTGGTCTCTGCTCCTCAGCACCGGCAGGTTCTGTTCGAGATCTTCATGAAGAACTATCGCGTCAGGAGGAACGTGATCCAGACTCGCCTCACGCAGGAGCTCGGGGACGCCGTCACCAAAACTGATGTGGATCGACTGCTCAAGGTGACGCGCTTCAGCTCTCACACACACACACACACACACACTAGGGCTGTCAAAATTGCTCAAAAATGACGTTCGAATATTCCCTCTAAAAAACACACGAATATTCGAACTATTCGAACATCTGGTTGCGCATTTTTTCAATGACGCGCATTACGTCAATAACAGGACAAATTAATACAAAGAGACATACATAACTTGTATAGGTAGTTAATTTAAGTTTAAACATATTTGACAATGTATTACCAACACAAAACCAAGTAAATAAACTAATGGCCAAGACCGCAGACCTCAGTCTCGCTCACTCGCAGGCACTCTCTCTCTCTCTCTCTCTCTCTCGCCCTCGCGCTCACGCTCTCTCTGCTCATAATAACGGTTTAAATGAACAACAATAAGCACATGTTGAGTGCTGATCAAGAGTTTTGTGCAAGCAATTTAAGGTCGCGACTCTTGCCCCAAATATAGCAGGCTTCATTCAGTGATTGAAACAAATGTATTAACATTAATTGAAGTTTTACAGTATAGAACCGACATTGAACGCTCCGAGCGAGCTGTGGTAAACATGGAACTTTTCTGTTTAACTTTAAATAAAATGAGGCACACAATTCCGAGAAATGTGACAACAAAGAACTTTTACCCTGAGGTTCATAAAAAATAAAGTGCTATTAAAAAAGAAAAAGGCTACTTACATTATTGGTGCTTGTATTAAAAAAAGGAAAAACTGACTGCAATTTATTCCATTGTCTTTTAGTGCACTGTCAACTTTCAGCAGTGACGCTGTGCTAGACAGTGCGACTCGTGTGACCTGTCCCTCAAGTCTTGTTTATACTCGACGCGTCCGCACGAGCGCGAATCGCCCCCTATCGTTTCAAAGAATAGTACAACGGCGAGCGCGTCGAGTATATAGAGTATAAACGCCTCGTCCGTTTGGGGAGGTGCGCGCGCAGTCTGCGGAGACTCGCGCTGCGGAGACAGGCGAAAGTATAAACAAGGCTTCAGGCAGCGCGCGCGCCCACTCGCAAAGCAGACAGCCGCGCCTCTGCTTCCGCGGGCGTGTTTTTCCATATTCGAAATTCACATTCGAATATTAATTTTCACGTTCGAATTTCTGTTTTTTAAAACTATTCGAATATATATTCGAATTTAGAATATTCGTTGACAGCCCTAACACACACACACACACACTGTCACTGATTCTGTTGTGACAGGGGTCGTACAGGAGCTTAAAGGGATAGTTCACTTTGAAATTAATTTTTGGTATGTTTTAGCTTACCTCAAGGGCATCCAAGATGTAGGTGTCTTTTTTTCCCCAGTAGTTTCAATTTTGATATTTTTAGGTCAAACCGTTCTTGTCTGTCAGTCATAATGCAGGTCGATGGTCACTGTCTCAAAGAGCATGCACAGAGTCCAAATTAAAACAATTCCCCGTCGTCCAAATTAAACAATTCCCCATCGTAAGTACACATTGATGGCCTAAGACACGAAACGAACAGTATTTATATAGTTTTTACCTCTTATACACAGCCATGTCCAAGTGATCTGATCTGACGTGTACACAGACTGGTGCATAGATATATACACTAGATGTCGCCTTAAAGACATTCGTTCCAATGAACTGCCGTAGACAAGGCGACATCTAGTGTGTATATATCTATGCACCAGTCTGCGCACACGTCAGATCAGATCACTTGGACATGGCTGCAAATATCAAAATTGAAACTACTGCGGAAACAAAGACACCTACATCTTGGATGCCCTTGAGGTAAGCTAAAACATACCAAAAATTAATTTCAAAGTGAACTATCCCTTTAAGGTGCTTGAATTTGACTTTTTGAAAATTAAGTCCTGGAAAAACCTTGAAAACAGACATTTTTATTTAGTACTTGAAAAGTGCTTGAATTATTGAAAATGAAATAAATTTTTATTTGTATTGATAAAACAATCTTTTCACACAAAATTAAAGCTGCAGTCCATCTGATATAGATATACAGGCATTTCGCACGGCTATGAGTGTGATATTGCTCATATAAATACCAAAGTATATGATACATCTTTTATTCTTCAAGTCAATCATATATTCATGAGAGAAAATCAGTTTGAATAAGGAAAGCGATATCTTTCTCATACTATCCTTTCAATGGTTAAACCCATAGATATCATATAATAAAGGCTAGATGTCTCGTCCGCGCTGCTGGCCAATGGAGGTCGACGTCCGCGGACGGCGGCCATCTTGCCACAGGGAGCTCGCTCACTCGTAACATTGTGTTTTAATGCTGCATGTACTTTTTAAAATAACCATAACTTGCTCAATTTTCTACCGATTTTCAAATGGTTTGGTTTGTTATAAACGTCAGAGATGTAGTTATGACACTGCATACATATGAATAATTATAACATACATGTTCAAGCATTCGGAATTATAGCCACGTTAATAACGTTTGTAAGAAACCAAACCGTTTGTAAATCCGTCAAGATTTCAGCGAGATAAGAGGATTTGTGTTCGTGCTGATCACTCCCCTTACTTCAGATACCACAGAGCTCGCCAGAAAGCTTCCCTGTGACAAGATGGCCGCCGGTGATGCCGTTCGAGACTCCGCCTTAAGACATCTAGCCTTATATGGATATCTATGGTTAAAGTTACCAGTCATGGCATGTGCTGCGCTTTATTTGTACCATTTTGTTTTATTACTTTATATAATTTTTTTATTTAATTTTTTTGTTTTTATATTTTATAATATTTTTATTTTTTTATTATTAAATCAGAAAAACAAATAGAAGAATAGAAAGGTAAGTGCTAGTATTAATTGGGCAGTTGCTGATGAAAAAGATGAGAAAAATATTTCACATATCATTACAAATCAATGTTTTTGATCTTGTTTATTTTAATAAGAGTGATGTGCTGCACTTTATTTGTACCATTTTGTTTTATTAGTATATTTTTATTTATCTATTTATCTTTTTTTAGAATTTAAAAGATAGTAAAGATACGATATTGTGAGATCTCTGATTGTAGTCCGAAAAACAAAACAAAAAGTAGTGCTTAAAGTCTTAGAAACTAGATTTTCCAGTGTCTGAACGAACCCTGATATTAAAGTGATGTAGGCGATACGTTCTCAGATCAGTGCTGTTGATCTTGTGTTGTTCTAGGAGTGCTGTATGAGTTTGGGAGGGATGTGGTATCTGAAGGGAACGGTTCGCTCCTGACGGGAAGACTCGGAGCGCTGGGATCCCGTCGATCGGCTCGTCTGCCTCCGGAGGCGGAGCTAAACACACCAACCAATCGCTGCCCTCGGCTGAGCGGGGTGGGAGGAGCATCTGCACACGCCGACCCTTCAGACTCACACACGAGCGTCTCAGAACAAGGGCTGAAGATTGATTTAATTCTGCCATGTAAGCGTCAGGAGCGGAGTCGTGTGCTGGACACGTACTCAAGACTATCTTTGGGTTTTCTTTTCTATGATTTAAAACGAGTAGTTTCTAATAAAGATGACGGGAGATCGTGGTTCAGCTCATTTCAGCTCGCTTGTGGCCTTTGCGAGTTTATCGTCAGGTTTTGGCTTTGTTTAGACTGAAGAAAAGATGTTTGCTTTAATAATCCTCTTGGTTTTATTGAATATTGTTTTTTTGTTTGTTTTTTTTTGTTCTGGGAAACAATTAAATGCGATTAATAGCATCCAAAATAAAAGTTTGTGTTTATGTGTGTGTGTGTGTTCTGTGTATAATTATTTTGTATATATAAATACACACACATGCATGTGTATATTTGAGAATTATTTGCATGTATATATATTTATATATTGTTTATATTATATATAAATAACAAATATTTCTTAAATGTATGCATGCGTGTGTATTTATATATAGCCTACAAAATAATCATACACACACATTATATAAACACAAATTTTAATTTTGGATTTGATTAATCGTTTCACAGCACAAGTTTGTTTTGCTTCTCTTTCATTACGGCATCGGGTCATAAATACTATGATCTGCTGACTGTCAAATATTAATATCTCTGCTCTCATTGGGTCAAATGAAGGCCGTGAAGTTCCTCGTTCACTTTCTGAAAGGATTACAACTCTTATAACCAAAAACACATTCAGATATTGTGATTTCTGGAGCAGTTTAGATCAAATCTGACCAACAAACAATCAAAAGCTGATATATGAATCAATGTTCATGAACATTTATTGGCATTTTTGTGTTGATTTATGTCAGAATTGAAGCTCCGAATGACTGTCTGGAAAAGCGGATTCATATTAAATGTGAAAGCAATGTAAGCGTTAATTCTTGTGAAAATTAAAATGGTTTTTTTTCCCTCTCGTCATGCAAGAGAATTGCCGGCTTCATTTCAACGGTTAAAGTGTGGAAGAAAGTGCCTCTTAAATATTCAGGGGAAATATTGCATCAATCTAGAGTGAAATTCCCTTCACATGCATCTGTCACTCATATCTGTGTCTCGTCCACACCTGGATATGAAGCGTTCACTGTCACGTCTCTGTTCTTATGCATTCCTCATATTCATAAGCTGGATCATTGATGATGTCATACTCCATCAGACGGGTTTTTATTTGTATGTCATTCTGAATAAATGTTGCAACTCAAATCTTGTCTTATTTTATTGTTTTCATATAGAAGACGATTCATATTCGGGAATACACTGATAATCTCGGATGATTAACTAAATTTAGCTGAATAATGACTACGTGTGGCTTTATAGCTGGAATTTAATTTAATAACATTAAAACTGTTATTATTGTGTTTATAATTCATGTGAAACTTCTGTATTGTTGAAGTGACTACATGCAAACAACAAAAGGAAAATGTTTAAATTTTAATCACAAAAAACTGGTAACACTATATAATAATAAGGTCCTTTAGGTAACGTTAGCTAATGCATCAAATAATAAGCAATACATGTGTTACTGAATTCATTAATCTTTATTAACATCAGTTAATGAAAAACAGCTGTTGATTGTTCATGCAAACTAAAGTTCATTAAATAATATTAACAGATGCAACGTTTGGTAACACTTTATCTAGTGTCCTTGTTACTCATATGTTGCCAATATTCTGTAGTAATAACAGTAAATAATGCATAATTATATGTGACTAATCTTAACCCTATAAGTACATATTACTCAGTACTTGCACTGTAACAATGACACCTTAAAATAAAGTTTTTAACTTGTTAAGTTGTGAATCTATTATGCATAAATATTTAATGATCATTTTCTAACATCTGGATCTGTATTTGCAGACTTTGATAACAACATAGATATAGTTTTACTAACATTAAGATACTTTATAAAGCAATTAGAGATATTGACCATTGCAGCTGATAATTTTTCTGCAGTTTGCTTTGCAAATATATGATATAACTGTATCATCAGCGTACATCTGAAAATGAACAGTAGATGCACAAACATCAGGTACGTCATTAATATAGAAACGGAATAATAAAGGTCCCAATACTGACCCTTGAGGTACGCCAACAGAATTATTAACTACTGTATGGCCCTCCCGAACACACTGTTTTATATCAGCAAGGCATGATCATGATTGTTTTAAATAGCCTACCTCTGGAAAGAAATTATAATTTGCTAACTTGTGAAAAGTCCCCCTGTAGTCAATAATTGTATTGCAACTCTGATCATCAAAATTATATATTTAAACGTTTTTGCCTTGAATTTTTACATGCTTTAAAATATCTTGAGTGTAACTTGACACCCTTGCCTCATTTAGTATGCGCGGTTCTATAAATATGCAAATGAGCCCCGCCTCCACTCACTCACTCAGCTCAGAGATCCACTGGTTGACGATCACACGTTGATCTGATTGGTTACAAGGTAGTTTGTGAAGTCAGAAACACCAGCGATTTCAAAGCGTGTGTTTGAGACTGTCTTTGGTTCACTGCAGTTTTAAGGAGGAAATACTCAGCAATGCTGTCGACTTATGAACTTACACATGGTTTGTCTTAAAGCATATTAAAAACACCACATAGACACATAAACAACATTAAAAGCTGGATTTTCACCACAGGGGGACTTTAAATAAATAATGTTGCTCGACTTTATTTATTTAGTTTTTTTTTTTTTTTTGTGAAATTTTTACTAAATTTGTAATAAAAAATGTGTAAATAAATTACATGAGAAAATTATTTAAATTCTATCTGCATCATCTTCACGCAGACCAGTGTCATTTTATTTTTATAATATTTCGATAGTTTTTAATGTTTGGTTTTCATGTTAATTTCGTTATGTGATTTTGCCATTGTTTTAGTCTTTTTCTTAATATTGCCATTACTTTTATTTCATTTTATTTATATATATATATATATAAAATTCTCGGATTAATTATTTTAGTGCTTTAACTTAAATTTATTTCAGTTTATTGCAAATGCAACATTTCTAATTTTCTTTTTTTTTTAACTAATAATTATATTTTATTTCAGCTTTATATCAATTAACAAATGTTTTTAATATATTATAATATATATATTAACCCTGGCACTATGCAGGGAATACATGTTTTTATGCAGTCAACAAATGCACATTTCAGAAGATCTGAATTCTCCAATGTTTGCAAGAAAATTAAAGGTTATATATTTAAATTCAAAGACTTTTTTTTAAAGTCCCCCTGTAGTCAATAATTGTATCCCTTAAAACTCATCTTTAATCACTAAAATGACATATTTAAATGTTTTTTCCTTGGAAAAAAAAAATGTCTTCATGATTTTCACCACAGGGGAACATTAATTAAAATCTCATGATTTACTGTATCAAATGCTTTCTTTAAATCTAGATAGACAGCTCCCAGCACACCTCCTCTGTCCACTCCACTTTAGATTTTATATTTTCTAAAAGAAAATCTTTTTTTTCTTTTCTTTTAGAAAAATGATACTTTTTGAAACCCAAACCTGCATCTGATGTAATGAGATTTGATCTGGGGATTCTGTGCTTTTTCAGAATATGCGTAATAGCGCCCCCTGCCGTATAACAGTGGAAACACGGATATGACAATACGAACAAAGTGCAAGCTCCAGTTCTAATCTAGTCGGGTGTGTTGAAGATAAAGAGTCGAAGCATCTGTTCTGTTCTCTCTCAGTGTGTCTGATAAAGCCTGATGTCGCTCACATCTTATCAAAGGCTTTGATTAGATGTTCTCTGATGTCCTCTGGGTTTCAAGTCCATCTCTCTGTGAGAAAGAGAGTTTGTTCTCCTCGTCTGCACTGCTGATTCAGGTGAAAGGTCACATGCAGTGATGCAAACACACAGTTCAAGATGAATGATGACCAACAACACTAACAAGCTTGAGAACTTGAGACTGAAACACATGGAATCACAAAGTTCACATGCCAATAAAAAAGAAGTTTGCAAATAACTGATATCTGCAAGATAATGGTTTTCCTCTAAAAGATGATGCAACACATGTACTGATCAGTTATGACTAACACAAGCACTGGACTTATTCCACAAAGCTTTATTTTCCCAATATTCACAATAAATAAAGTTTTGCATTACAAATTATTTTTGCATTACATTATTTCCACATTACTGTATTATAGACCAATTCTATATTTTACTTTGTAAAAAGATTTATAAATATTTGTGTCGATCTAATGTTTGCATCTGTTCTGCCTTTAATTTACAATGATTTTTGATAAATAATAATTGTTTCATGGTGATTTTCAAAGGACACATTATATTATTCTTAGATTATTAGTAAATGTTCATTTAAATAGTTGAATATGTCTTTACATTTGCAGAAAAATCTAAAGATATGCTTTATTGACACATTTTTTGGTCTCTTGATTCTGGGGTAATACAGTATAATCTGAAGTTTCACTATAAAACACAAGAAATATTAGTCAGTTACAGCACTTTCAGTTTACAGTAACATTCAGAAATGTTTTCAAAGTGCTTTATATACAGTCTCCATATACATTTCTGTACATTTCATTCAAATGTACTGGTTCTGTCGGGTTTACATGAAAACACGACAAAATGTCATGTTTTTCGTGCCATTATTTTGTTTGTGAGATTAAATTTAAAAAAAATGCCTCATTCGGGCTTGGTCCTGTTTTCCTTCAGGTCCTCTTTGCTCTTTTGAATGAAGGTGAAGATCTCAGTAAACAGGGCTTTGTATGCGGGCTGCTCGTGGTGTGTGTTCACGCCCTGAGTGTGTGTGTGTGTTTGAGCTTTGTGTCTCGGCGTCTCATCCTCGCAGCGACGCAGGAGCGTGTCGTATTTCTCCTTCAGGGCGACGTACTGCGCATCCATCTCGTTCAGCAGAGATATCCCATGATGCTCGTCACCGTGCCACTGCAGGCTCCGCCCCCTGTGACTGGCCACGCCCACTTCCTCATCCAATGGGAGGGACTCGTTGTGTTCTTGTTTGCTGGAGCTCAACAGAAGGCGTAGCTCCTGGACTTCAGCTTGGGTCTCGGTCAGCCGGCTCTTGTAAACTCCCATCAGCGCCGCTTTGGGCTCCAGTTGGCGGAGCTCGTGGGCCAGAACATGGGCTTCTCGCTCAGCAGACTCTCGCTGAACGCGCTCCGTGTGCAACTGGGCCTGCAGGGAACGGGATGAGCGCAAGAGCTCCCAGAACTCCTCCTGTTCCTCCCGGGTCAGAGAACAGACGCTGCTGGAAGTGGAGAGCTCATGGGAAAAGTGCCTGAAATAAATATAGCATGGTAGAAAAACCAGAGCCATTAGTCAGGTGACCGCAAAGCTAACAAACACATGTAAAGCTAACAAACATATGTTCTAAGAACGTTTTTCTAATGTTCCCATTAAGTTGTGAAAACGTTAAACCAAGCAGCAACCTTCCAGTCTCTCTCTTGAATCCAACATTAAACTGCAGTTCATGGACTGGCCACTAGAGACCGGCTGCAGAAGAGACTCAATCCCATAGACCTCCATGTTAAAATATCCAACTTTACAGCAGAAGAAAACATGTTTACAGTCTGGTGCAAAAAGTGGTTTTGGTCTATATAGCTAATTTTGCCCTTTCTGACGACTGTGAGGAACATATGTAAAGCTAACAAACATAATATGTTATAAGAACGTTTTGCAATGTTCCCATTAAGTTGTGCAAATGTTGAAACCAAGCAGCAACCTTCCCAGTAGCACCTCACTGCAGTACACGAGATCCAGGGGGTGGAGTTGGGTCCAGATCCAGGGGGCGGAGATTGGTAGGTTTAGGGGTGGGTTTAGGGATCAGGGGGTGGAGATGGGTAGGTTTAGGGGTGGGTTTAGGGATCAGGGGGTGGAGATGGGTAGGTTTAGGGGTGGGTTTAGGGATCAGGGGGTGGAGATGGGTAGGTTTAGGGGTGGGTTTAGGGATCAGGGGGTGGAGATGGGTAGGTTTAGGTATATGTAAGGTGGGAGGAGTTGGATCTGGATCCAACCCCGCCTCCTGGATCTTGTGTTCTGCAGTGAGGACCATCTCAACCTTCCGGTCTCTCTCTTGAATCCAACACTGAAGAGACTTAAACTGCAGTTCATGGACTGGCCACTAGAGACCAGCTGCAGAAGAGACTCAATCCCATAGACCTCCATGTTAAAATGCCCAACTTTACAGCAGAAAAACACGTTTACAGTCTGGTGCAAAAAGTGGTTTTGATCTATATAGCTGATATTGCCCTGCATGACGACTGTGAGGGGGTGATTTTTTGTAATAACTCATCCGTTTAAATTATATTAAGCCTTAAAGTTCTGCATAATTAAGGGCGTGGCCCATTAAGTTATGAAAACATTCAAACATCCATTAAAAATAATATCGATAACACTTTACAATAAGGTTCAATAGTTAACTACCCTAGTAAACATGAGCTAAGAATGAACTTCAGCATTTATTAATCTTAGTTAATATTAATTTCAACATTAACTAATACGTTATTAAAATCAAAGGTTGTATTTGTTAACATTAGTTACTGCGCTAACATGAACAAACAATGAACAGCTGTATTTACAAACAAATTTCTAACAAATGTATTGCTCATGGTTAGTTCATGTCAGTTACTACATTAACTAATGTTAACTAATGAACCTTATTGTAAAGTGTTTCCAAAACATCTTGGTTATACGAGTGTTTAGGGAACATTACATTGTATCATTTTTTCACATTTTGAACGTTACTTTTGAATGTTGTCCGAACATTCCGAAACAAGTCGTAACATTTAAAAAATGTTAAACGAACATCCAATCTATACGTTTCAGAATAAAAAAAAACATTGAATAAACACTGTTTTTGTCACGCCAACATATAAGGTCACATTGTTAAAGGATAATTCCGGTATTTAACACCTTGAGTCTATTTTGTAGTTTGTTATGGATGAACTAGAGTGGTGGACACAGACATGTTGACGATGGGTCCTGTCTCGACTTTTTGACTCTTCTAGAATCGCCTTTGACCGCTTCGGAGTGGCTGTCTATGGACACGAACATGTCCTTAAAACAACCCTTAACGTTCGTTTTCAAAACTCTGCAACTCACCGAGTGGTTAGTGATTAAAAACAAGTAGCGTAGCGAAATACAGTTTCTGTCGTGTTTTATTTGTCATTTTGTAAAATCCCATTGATTTCTGTTGGAGGACTCATTGCTGGTTGATATTACTGCGCTACCGGGAATGGAAAAGGGGGCTGTTTACATTTGGTTGTAGTCTTTTTGCTCAGTTCTCCGTCTCTCAGAAGGCTAGCGTGAGCAGAGCAACTGTCCTCTATGCGCTAGACACCGAGTTCCGTACAGCGTCCTTGTACACTGGGTGCATGTGTGCATGTCCATAGACAGCCACTCTGAAGCGGTCAAAGGCGATTCTAGAAGAGTCAAAAAGTCGAGACAGGACCCATCGTCAACATGTCTGTGTCCACCACTCTAGTTCATCCATAACAAACTACAAAATAGACTCAAGGTGTTAAATACCGGAATTATCCTTTAAATATAAAGTCATAATTATGTGCAATAAAGTGAGAAATTATTAGATATAAAGTTGCAATTGTAAGAAATAATGTAGGAATTGTGAGAAATGTCGCAATTGTGAAATCAGAATAATTTTTTGGAGTAAAGTGTTGGAAAATGTTAACTATATAAATCATATTTTCCATGTTAACTGCAGCAGAATAAGAGATTTATAATGTTTGGGAAGGACGTTCTGTCTGAAACCTCAGGACAGGTCAGTTCTTTTTCTTTACTATTTAATTTTTTTATGCATGATATTTAATTTTCTTATGCATGATATTCTTCTTATGCATCTGTTGTGATTATTTTATGACTCCTTTTCTATGTAATGCACTTAGATTTACCATTGTGCATGAAATGTACAGGTTTACGTGACCTAAAACAGTAGGGTTTTAACACATGCAGAGACGTACTTGTGTGACGGACACCTAGAGCCTGCGAGTCCCTGAGCATCATAGTGCAGTGGTGAATCCAGATGTGCATCAGACCGGCTCTGTTCAGCAGAAACCAGTCTCATCCTCTTCATGTCTCTCTGGAGCTCCTCTATCTGAGTCTGCAGGCCGTCCACCGTCTCTGTGAGCCTGCATGAGTGAGGAGAGGAGTTATTACTGATGTTCTTCGGTCATTTCTGAACGGAAAATTTTACTCTTTTTTTTGGTACGAAACTTGGTAAAAGTTTTGGCACTTGCTATGTGAACACAATGAATAAAATCATGGACATGATTTGAACAGGTTAAATGTTCCTGTAAGAAATAATCACACTTGATCTCCTCACGGTCAGAAATGAGCGTATTAGAAATGAACAAAGATGAAGTTTCCTCTAGTGGAAGCGTTTGGTACTGCAGCCGAACTCTCACTGAAAGATCATTTATTGAGATATCAACTTCAAATTTGGAACACAACTTGTTTAGATTTATGGCTTTGATTTTCTCACAGTTTTATAGAGTAAAACATGTTTTTGAAAATATATATTTCACATAAAAATTTTAAATAGTATTTTTGCTCTAACTTTCTGTAACTTCTTAAAGTTCACTTTTTAAAACTTTTTTCACTTCAGCAATAATCTGCCAAGCGTCGTCTTTGAAAAGAGATCAAACTTCAGTCTGTCGCTCTAAAGCATTCAACATTTACCACAGTTTAAGTTTATGTTAAAAAAGTGAATAAATGGATTATAAATACAGCGTAAATATAATTTAGCACCATAAAATCCCCCCCAAAATACAAAATATTACATTAAAAAACATCAAACTAAAAGTACATTAATTTCATGGAAATAAAAAAATTAATTTCGTCATTTTTGAGCGACACGTGAAGGTTAAAGCATATCCCTGTGATTTAGAGTGGTGTGTGAAGACTCACCCCTGGATCTTCATCTGGGCCGCTCTGTTCTCCAGCATCAGCCTCTGGTTCCTCAGCTCGAGATCTCGTGTCGTGGAGTCGAGCTGCTCAGAGACTCGAGCGTGCTGATCGTTCACCGACCGCAGAACTTCCACCTGCTTAGAGAGATACTGGATGACAGAGAAAATAACATTAGAATCAAATCTGACAGGTTCAGGTTCAGGTTCAGGTTCCCTCATCTGTATTACAGTTTCTCTCAGTCGCTTTGGTACATTTCTCGAATCATTCTTCATATTTGCAAACCAGTAAGTGCATTTCTCAAAACAATTTGTACAAACAGCAGAACACGATGGATTATTGCAAAAGCTTGTAACTTACTCAAAATCTGTCTTTTCAGATGTAAACTATGGCTACGATTATGATGACAATGATCGAAAATGCACAAGACTGCACTTTATCTGTATGGCATATATACATTTTAACAGTACAAATGCACACATTACTCTATGTGGGATATTGATTGCAGGAGACTGGATGCATTCTTCTGTGCATTTGACGGACGGACGGACGGACGGACGGACGGACGGACGGACGGACGGACGGACGGACGGACGGACGGACGGACGGACGGACGGACGGACGGACAGATAGATAGATAGATAGATAGATAGATAGATAGATAGATAGATAGATAGATAGATAGATAGATAGATAGATAGATAGATAGATAGATAGATAGATAGATAGATAGATACCTCTATCTCCTGCAGCTGGTCCTGGTTGGTCTCCTGCATCTGTTGGAGAGTCTGCTCTAAGTCTCTGTTCTGCTCCAGTAAGTGTTTCCCCAGTTCAGCCGCTAGACGAAGATCTGAGGAGGAAGAGGAGAATCTGCTGACAAACTGAGGCTAAACAAGTGCAGCAAGCGCAACAACAAAGAAGTTTTCGTCTGTACAGATATTTAAACAATTTTACTTTTTAATTATTTATCTGTTCATGCAGACATATAGTGTGCTGATTTTCATGACGGCGCTGATTTCAGTCTTTGATATGAAACAGACTCTCGGGATGTAGTGGAGAGTCAGACAACATTTCCTTCAATCCTCAGTGCTGTCATGATCTGAGTTAGATATTCATGAACAAATGAGATTACATATTCAATGGAGACTAAATGAAGCTACTTTCTTAATATATTGCAAACAAAAATGAGACTAGCAACCGAGGCTCGTCTGTGAGGCAGAGCCACACCAAAATATTCATCCAAACATAGACCTAATACACACTGAATTAATAATAAATGACATATGTGTTTAGCATTCTGCAACAATATTTTCGGGTTTTCTAGACTATTTTAAGTCGTAAAGTGAAGTGAGCAGGATATATGAAAATGAAGCGCATGGATGATACTGCGAGGGCAGTCGGTCTCTGAGCCTCTCTGGCTCAACAGCGCCCCCACAACTTTCCAATGTAAATCTGTGGTGAGAAATGGAACTGCAGCGCGCTCTCATAGAGAACCATTGGGGCAGATTTCTGGCTGCCCCGCATATTGTCACGTGACCTTACGTTAACCTCGGTTCAAAACCAATATGATAACTTTCAGATATGTAAAAAGAAGAAGAAGAAGAAGAAGAAAAAAAACCCTTCAGATATGTGTTTGCATCAGGTCAGTAACTAATTGGCTAGAAGTGTATCAAATTAATGAAAGTTTAAGTTTAAACGTTCTCGTGTGAATCGCCTTTATAATCGCCTGTTGTGTTTGTTTTATGTTTGTTCTGAGAATAGACATGACTTTGTTTTCCTCACTGAAATTCTTTCTTTGCGATATTCTAAAACCACATTCGGACGCAATAAATACTACATTAAGGCAATTCTAATGGCATTCTATGCATTTGTTGTAGTATGTCAATCATCATTAGAGCGCCACCGTCAGGCTGAATAACGCAAGGACATTACAATTCTGCCAAAAGTGTGTCTGATGTGTTCAGCGATTAGAATATAAAGCTTACAAGATGTTTATCATAAATTAGCGCTAAAACCAGGAGTTTTACTGCAATCTAGATTATATTTTCATTTAAAAAGTAGGTTATTATAAACTTGCACTTCATCAATATTATATAATAGGCCTATATAATGTTATATAATAACAATATTATAGGCCCAGTTAGATGAAGAAATCCTTAAACTCACCATGTTCCAGATCTTGATGATCATACCAGGGTTCTTCCTCTTTCAAATCAAATTCTCCTTCTATCATGTCTGTGAGCATCTTGAGTCAGTAATGCAGAACAACTCTAGTTCTTTTAGTTATTATAAATTTGAGTTTTGCTTTTCTGTCAGTAAATGTAGCCTATATAATCTATATTATTATCTCTTTTTCTTCTTTAATGGTTGAAAGTAGGCTACTTTGAATAAGATGTAGCCTAGATATAATAGCGCATTACATGTGTCAGTCTGAGACATTGCACTGAGTAATATTGTGTCCTCGGGAGCGCGCGCAGGAGGAGGAGCTAACGTGGCGCGCGCGCTGAATGACGAATGAAAGTGCGCGCACAGATTGTACAGAGTAACCCGTGTACAATCTTTGTATAGATCAGTTTTGTTGAAGATATCTGGTATGAAGTACATTTTAACATTTATTAACCTTAATCTGATGCATATTTGTCATAAATAAAACATTATCACTTTTCGGATGGTTTCCCTGAAAAATTACTTTTTGTTCACACCAGATTTCTTATAGTTTTGTGATCAGACATTTTAAGAGTAGGAGATCAATGCAGAAATATGTGAAACACGACTGTTAATATTTCTATGGAAAACACTATTATTATTATTATTTATGCAGGCTACACTTAGATATTTATATACGCAGTTTTAGCAGGTTTACTTTAATTTCTGTTCAAAACTATAGGGCTGTCATCAGTCGTATAATTGAACAAACAAAATAAACAGAAAATAATGCAAACTTTGCTAGAGTGATTGTTTTGAACAAGTACTTAGACGTTATTAAAAACATATTATTTTAGTTAAAGTATTTGTATAAATGTCGCCACCTTCGGATGAGACGTAAAACCGAGGTCCTGACTCTCTGTGGTCAGAGTAGGGGTGTAACCCGGTGTCCTGGCCACATTCCACCCATTGGCCCTTACCAATCATGGCCTCCTAATAATCCCCTTACATTGAATTGGCTCTATCACTCTCTCTCCTCTCTCCACCTATATGGGGTGAGATTTCGGTCACAATTCTGCGCGCGCAAGATCACATTTTGAGCGTGGAAAAGGGCATTTCGCACGCGCGTGAACTGAGTTTTGCGGAGAAATGTTCGTCTCGCAGATAAGAAAATATTGCGAGCGAACGAAAATCAATTTTGCATTTAAAATAAGTATTTGGATGTGCGCGGACGTTCTCTTTCGCGTGTGCAAAGTTTCACTTTCTTGCTCCTTTCATACCAGCCGTGAGCGCTCTCTAAGCGCAGACGGCTCGCTTGCTCAACACAACCCAGCGTTACAATATGCCATAATTCCAGCCAATCAGAGATGAGACTGCTAAATTCTGATTGGCTGGCTTGAAAACCAATCACAAGACTCCCTGCATCACCTACTGCGGAAGAGAACTATTTTTTTATTTTTTTTTTATTTTTTTATTTAGTCAGTTCAAATACAAAAACATTTCAGTACAATGCAAAAAAAAAAAAAAAAAATGGTTACAAAGTATTGACAATACAGCTCAAAATATTTTACCAAAATAATAATAATAATAATAATAATTATTATTATAAAATAAACAAACATAAGAACAAATACAAAAATATAAGTATAAAATATCAGGGCATTTATATGTATTTGAAAAGCTTTAATATTTGTATTGTTTTTATAAGCTTTTTATTTTGTGATCTCATGTTTGAAAGAGTTTCAAAATATATTGTTAGATCAGTGTTATAGAAGGCAATATACCGTAGGAGGTTTTCTTTTGTTTTATTCTTGTCTTATGAATATAAAATTTCGCCAAAATGATAAAAAGATTAATTATATAATTTTGTTTTTCAGAAAAAAAAGGGTTTTTGAAACAAAGTAAAATGTCATGAGGGTCTAAATCAAGACATCTGTTCAATTTTTTTGTCATATCTATTTTAAAGTCAGTCCAAAAAGAAATTGAACATTTATTTTTATATTGCCCTTTTTCTGTCTTCAAGTGATGTGTTACAAAAAGTGCACTTATCACAAACAGCGTGAATATATCTACTAATGGTTGCATTTACAGGATAGCATCTATGAATAATTTTGTACATTACTTCTTTGACTTTATTAGAAATAATAAACTTATAGGGCATAGTCCAAATGTTGCGCCAAGATATACAATAAGGTTTAAGCCACTTTGATTTACATGGAGGACTGGATCCAACATTAAAGGAGTTTCTTATAAAGTTGTTATTAAAACCTTTATCAAATAAAGAGAGACCATTTACAAAGAGTTGAGGATTTTGTAAAGATGTATTATTGATATCTACATCTGAAAATTTGTTTAATATTAGTATGCCATTAGGAATAGCCTTAATTACTTTGTTAAATTCTTTTTCATTTACAAATAAACCATATTTTGAAATAAAATTAGGGTAGGTGTAAAATTGCCCATTTTTGTCAATTAGTTGGCTAACAATTAAAATGTTGTGTTGGACCCAATTCTCCATGTACAAAGATTTTTTATTATGAATGATATTACTATTGTTCCATATAAAACACCTACTGGGAGAAAAATTGTGTTTGTACAAAAGGGACCAGAAAAATAATGTTTGTCGGAAGAGAACTAGTGCAGTTGAGTAAAGTTGGCAGTAAATTCACAGATTCGATTGTTGTATAACCATCAGGACAGCAGTGATGTGTGAACTGAATTTAGCAACAATACAGTGAATTACAGTAAAGATATGTTTCATAAAAATCATAAAAATTATACATTTACAATTGTATAAAATTTAAAATATATATTTTCCCAAAATAAGTGTTGTAGTATAACCTTCAGGACAGCAGTGATGTGTGAACTAAATTAGGCAACAATACAGTGAATTACAGTGAAGTTATTTAATATTTTCATAAAAATTATACATTTACAGTACAATTGTATATACAATTTAAAATAGGCCTATATATTTTACCAAAATAAGTGTTGTTGTATAACCATCAGGACAGCAGTGATGTGAACTGAATTTGCCAACAATACAGTGAATTACTGTGAAATTATTGAATATTTTTCATAAATAATAATCATAAAGAATATATGCAAAACGATATTTATACAAAATAAGTGTTGTTATAAAAAGAGGTGTCATTTGTGCAGTAACAACGTTTAGCTCACGAGTTATTGACCCGGGAAGTTCGAATCTGTGAATTTACTGCCAACTTTACTCTCAACTGCACTAGTTCTCTGAATCCGCAGTAGGTGATGCAGGGAGTCTTGTGATTGGTTTTCAAGCCAGCCAATCAGAATTTAGCAGTCTCATCTCTGATTGGCTGGAATTATGGCATATTGTAACGCTGGGTTGTGTTGAGCAAGCGAGCCGTCTGCGCTTAGAGAGCGCTCACGGCTGGTATGAAAGGAGCAAGAAAGTGAAACTTTGCACACGCGAAAGAGAACGTCCGCGCACATCCAAATACTTATTTTAAATGCAAAATTGATTTTCGTTCGCTCGCAATATTTTCTTATCTGCGAGACGAACATTTCTCCGCAAAACTCAGTTCACGCGCGTGCGAAATGCCCTTTTCCACGCTCAAAATGTGATCTTGCGCGCGCAGAATTGTGACCGAAATCTCACCCCATACACCTATAGCTGGTGTGTGGTGAGCGCACTGGCGCCGTTGTACTGTGGCTGCCGTCGCATCATCCAAGTGGATGCTGCACACTGGTGGTGTTTGAGGAGAGATCCCCTGATATGATTGTAAAGCGCTTTGGGTGTACAGTAGTACATATGAAAGCGCTATATAAATGCCTCATTCATTCATTCATTCACCTCATACATTATGAGATTTTTAATAAACCACTTTTATGATTTATTTTCACACAAAACCTGTTGCTCAATACAATTTTTTTTTTTTTTTTTGCAATCATACACTATGAAAGTAGTGAAAAGCAAATTTTTTCTTATGGCGTGCCTTTAGTCCCATTATATCCTATAACAGTTAAAATATTTTATTAAAAAAAAATAAAAAATCATCCAAACATAAATGTTACATAGCCGAGATTACCTGTATAAGACCCACTTCTAGAGATAAACTGTTGATAATAATGAAAACACAATAGCTTTGGTGTTCATGGCTATTTATTCAGGTGAAGAGACACTAGCACCACTTCTTGATCATCAGTATTTGTGTGTAAACTTCACTTTTTAAATGAACATTTACAAATTAACTCATATCTATTTCTAAATTGCATGGCACAAAGCACAAGAAAAAAATTGAAAAATAATAATAATACTTTGAGGACAAAAAAAAGTGTAATGCATCAGCAGTGTTGGTCAAACATCACTGAAGAACTGACGCGACCTCTCTCACGACCTCCAGGTTAATCCTTCAGCCTTCAGGAAGAGATCATGTGACCTTTAACCCTTGATGCAACACCCTTCAAACTGGAACCATCATTGGATAAAGAAAGTTCTAGAGAGTATCGGTTCAAGTATGTATATTTTAGTGTTTTCAGTTCAAATTCTGCACATTTAATAATTTGGTAACACTTTATTTTACAGTGTCCTTGTTACATATGTTACATGTACCATAGTAATAACAGTAAATTATGCATAATTTCATGCAACTAACCCTCAACCAAACCCTAATCCGACCCCTAACCCTATAGTAAGTACATGTAGTTAATTAATATTACTCATTACTTAAATATTGCATTTACATTACAATAAGGTTCATTAGTTAACATTAACGTATTAACTAACATGAACTAACCATGAGCGATACAATTGTTACAGTATTTATTAATCTTCATGTTACTTCACAGTGCATTAATTAATGTTAACAAATATTGTACTTTTGATTTTACAGTAATAATGCATTAGTAAATGTTGAAATTAACATTAACAAATGCTGTGGAAGTGCAGTTTATTATTAGATCATCTTAACTAATGTAGTTAACTAACTAATGAAACCTTATTGTAAAGTGTTACCAATTATTTAACAATATAACTTTATAGGTTTAGCTTGTAAAATGATGGTGACGGACTGAAAACAGTGTTTATTTCCTAACCTCGTCATCTAGAAGATTATGATAAACCTGGTTTAGAAACGTTGTGACTGAGACAGTAGTGTTGCTCTCACACATCTGCAGATATATTATATCTACACTACTGTGCAAATGTTTGGGGTCATTAAGATTTATTTATTTCTTATTTTTTAGAAATTAAGATTTTTATTCAGCAAGGACGCATTTCATTGGTCAAAAGTGACAGTGAAGACATTTTTTATGTTACTAAAGATTTCAGTTTCCACAAAAAGCGACTGTTTTCAACATTTGATAATAATCAGAAATGTTTCTTGAGCAGCAAATCAGAAAAAAAGAAAAATAATAATAATAATAAATCTAAAATACCGGTAGTTGTTTTCTGTGAATATATAGTAAAGTGTAATTTATTCCTGTGATCAAAGCCGAATTTTCAGCATCATTACTCCAGTCTTCAGTGTCACATGATCCTTCACAAATCATTATGATATGAAACTGTGATACGTTTTATTCTTGCTGGATTCTTTGATGAATTGGACGTTCAAAAGAACAGTATTTTATTTCGAATAGAAATCTTTTGTAAGGTAATTTAGTCAATGTAATGAATCTTACCGACCCCAAACATTTCAACGGTCCGTTCTCATCCATGACAGCCGAAGGTAATGCACCAGCTAAACCATAAACTAACCAAACCTATCCTCAAAATGCATCAAAAGTTTATCAAAAATATTCATTCCAAACTAATAAAGTATTAACCGAAATTAAAAAGCAACACTTTTTTTTCCTTCTTCACAGGCGTTATAATAAAGCCATGTGCTCATAGCGCCCTCTAGTGTCAAGAGTGCAACACACACCCAGAGAAACACATGCATTCACATCACACAACATAAAGGCCAATTTATACTTCTGCGTCGAGTGTACGCCGTAGTGTACGTCGTAGGCTACGCACGTAGGCGACGCCGTCGTGAGCATTTATACTTCTGCGAATGTCTGTGTTGCTCTGCAGTTACACCGCCGAAACGCTAGTTGGCGCGGGTGGGTTTTAATGTTCCACTGTGTTTACATTCCTCGCGGCTGTTTTGAGTTTAGGTTTCTACGAGCAATGGCGACTGAAGGAGTCATACAGATGGCTGTATTTCCGCACTTCTTCAAGCAATCTCTCGGTCACTTGGTCTATTTCCATGGCTCTTCACTGATCTTCGGAATTTAAAAATGGCGGGCGGGCGGTGCAGAGTGCAGAAGATCATTCCGGAAATGCGTAGGAGGAAACGCGATGCTATCCAGCCGACCAATCACAGATCTTGCGGTCCGCGTCGCCGCGACGCGTAGTTACATTTTTGAGGAGGTGCGCGTCAGGGTACGGCGAAGGGTACGACGTATGGTACACGTCAATGCGTATGCTACGCCGTACCTTCTACGCGCACCCGACGCAGAAGTATAAATTGGCCTTAAGACAGAACATTCAAACGTGTCTTGTACAGTCCACTGTAAAAAGTGATCAGTTCACTTACTTAAAACAATTAGTAAACCCATTGCCTTGTTAAGTAAATAAACGTAATGCTTAATTGAAAAAATTAAGTTATGTGAACTTGACAAGTAATTGACATTACTTAATTTTTCTGATTAAGCATGAAGTTTGGTAGTGGCGCAATGGATAAGACACATGTCTTTGGTGTGAGAGACCCGGGTTCGAATCCACTGTGAGACACCAATGTGTCCCTGAGCAAGACACTTAACCCCTAGTTGCTCCAGAGGCGTGCGACCTCTGACATATATAGCAATTGTAAACATATATAGCAATTGTAAGTCGCTTTGGATAAAAAGCGTCAGCTAAATGAATAAATGTAAATGTAAGTTTATTTACTTAATAATTTTAAGACAACGGGTTTCCTATTTTCTTTTTAAAGTTACGTCAACTGATCCCTTTTTGCAGTGGCTCTCCCTGAATTAAAACTATACTTCATAACAAATTAATCATGCGTTCATGTTAACATACCGAGAGAAAACCAGTGAAAACGTACTCGGTTACTAACGTAACCTCGGTTCTCTCTAGAAGAGGGAACGAGTACTGCGTAAGATATCTTACGCTAGGGGAAAATCCTTTTCCGCGAGATATTGAAGCCAAAAATTATCCTTAATTTTTAATAATGCAAAACGTGTTGCGGCAGCATGCAGACATAGGCGAGACAGCTCGCACGCCTATTGGCTGCTCTGCGGCAACTGCAGCAGCCTATCGAGCGAGGCCTGGCGTGACGCCAGACCCAATCAGGGTGCTTCGCGCCCACTGCGTCACGTCCCGCCGAAACGGGCGTGGTCTAGGCCTATAAATACCGCTCGCAGGCAGCTATTATCTGGTTTTTCATCATCGAAGCAACCAGAGCGTGTGCATGCACGGCAAGATACGCAGTACTCGGTCCCTCTTCTAGAGAGAACCGAGGTTACGTTAGTAACCGAGTACGTTCTCTTACGAGAGGTCTCTCGTACTGCGTAAGATATCTTACGCTAGGGGACCCAATACAAAACGCCGTGCATGCTGAGATCTGACACCAAAGACCCAAGGGCGAAAGCCCGGGGTTCATATAGTGCACAATCACTCAGGGAACTCACAGGGAGTCCGGGAAGAGGGAGGGGCGAGGCCGCGCTCTTCCACATATGGTTGCGTCGCTTAGACGCAAATTTCATCATACAGACAGGGCGGGGTACGGCCTGAACTGATGGGAAAAATGTGGGTCTTACACAGTTTACCCAGGCACGTCTCGTGCTACTACTGTCCATTGTCGATCATTGAGCAGTGCTCAGCAGACGCAGCATTCTGAGTTGATAGCATCAAGTCAGATAATACTGGTTAACTTAGACCGACAGCAGTCTGGCCTGCAGGGCGGGAACCTCTAGGTTGTAGAACCTTATAAATGTAGACGGGGAGGCCCAGCCTGCCGCCGTACAAATATCTTGCAAGGCAATCCCACTTGACCAGGCCCACGACGAGGCCACGCCTCTTGTGGAGTGTGCTCTGACACCCAGTGGGCACTGCACGCCCTTGGAGGCATATGCCAGCGCTATAGCGTCAACTATCCATCTGGATAGGCTCTGTTTCGACGCGGCTAGTCCCTTAGAACGCCCGCCAAATGAAACAAAGAGCTGCTCCGTCTGTCTGAAGACAGACGAGCGAGACACATAAGCTCGTAATGCCCTGACCGGGCAAAGGAGGCCCGCGTCCCTTTCCTCATCAGGGACCGGTAGGGCTGACAGGGAGATAACCTGCGCCCTAAACGGTGTGTTGAGGGATTTCGGAACATAACCGTGCTTAGGTTTGAGTATAACTTTTGAGTCATTAGGCCCAAATTCCATGCACGTCGCGCTCACAGGGGTAAGTCCCCTATGCGCTTCACTGAAGCGAGAGCCAGCAGAAACACAGTCTTGAAAGACAGATGTTTCAGATCAATTGAGTGTAAAGGCTCGAATGGTGCACCTTTCATGGCTTCCAGAACCGTAGAAAGGTCCCATACGGGGACTGAGGGGGGTCTGGGAGGATTCAGTCTCTTAGCTCCTCTAAGGAAGCGGATGACCAACTCGTTCCTTCCGATTGACTGACCAAGCGTTGTTTCTGAGAACGCTGCTATAGCCACCACATAAACTTTGAGCGTGGAAGGGGCCCTGCCCTTATCCAACAGCTCTTGTAGGAAGGAAAGCACCTCCGTCACTCCACAGTCTGTGGGTGACACGCCACGGGCTGTGCACCAGCCCGAAAACACTGACCATTTCGAGGAGTAGAGCCGTCTCGTAGACGGAGCTCTAGCCTGCGTGATCGTGTTTAATACTCCTTTAGGGAGTCCAACATGTACCCGTTGATGGCCCAGACATGAAGGGACCACAATTCCGGGTGAGGATGCCAGATCGAGCCGTGGGCCTGAGAGAGGAGGTCTCTCCTCACTGGTACTGGCCACGGGACAGTGCTTGCTAACTGCATCACGACTGGGAACCAAGGCTGGTTTTCCCAGAACGGTGCCACCAGCAGTACTGAGCATCCTTCTTCCCTGATCCGTTCTATCACCTGAGGCAGGAGAGAGACGGGGGGAAAAGCATAAAGCGGGCGGCGTGGCCACACATGAGCCCTGCTCTTGGAGAAAAATTCCGGACAGTGAGCGTTTTCTTGAGACGCGAACAGGTCTACTTCCGCTCTGCCGAATTTCTTCCACAGCAGTTGGACTGTCTGTGGGTGTAAAGACCATTCGCCTGCCGGAACATTGTTCCTGGACAGTCTGTCTGGTCCTATATTCAGGATCCCAGGCACGTGCGCTGCTCTGAGCGATCGCAGGTTGCGCTGGCCCACACCAGGAGGCGTTCTGCTAGCCTGTACAGGTTCCTGGACCTGAGGCCGCCCTGGCGATTTATGTAGGACACCACAGACACGTTGTCCGAGCGGACCAGGACGTGGCGTCCTTTTATTTGGGGACAAAAACGCGTTGTCTACTGCCAACATTTCGAGGCAGTTTATGTGCAGGAGCCTCTCTCGTTCTGACCACTGGCCGAAGAACGGTCTGCCCTCGAGCAGCGCTCCCCATCCCGAGGTGGACGCGTCCGTGGACACCACTTTCACCCTCAAGGAAGTCCCCAGGCTTACACCTGACTGGTACCAGTCGTTTGCTCTCCAAGGTTTCAGAGCTGTGACGCACTTCTGATTGACCTTGAGGCGAATCAAACCGGACGCCCACGCTTGGCGTGGGACTCGTGCTTTCAGCCAAAACTGCAGCGGGCGCATGTGGAGCAGGCCCAGCTGGAGTACTGATGCTGCTGCGGCCATGAGACCCAGCATCTTCTGAAATCTCTTGAGCGGGACAGACGCGCCGCAGCGGAACGAGTTCGCTGTGCGTTGAATGTCGACCGCGCGCTGTGGTGTTAGTCGCGCTATCATGGACAGCGAGTCCAACTCTGTGCCCAGGAAAAATATCTTCTGACTGGGTGACAGAGAGCTCTTCGCCCAATTGACACTGAGACCCAAAATCTCGAAGTGATCGAGTAAAATGGTCGTGTGTTCTATGAGCACTGAGCGCGATTGCGCTAGAATCAGCCAATCGTCCAAATAGTTCAGTACTCGCACGCCTCTCATTCTGAGGGGTGCGAGCGCCGCATCCATGCACTTCGTAAATGTACGGGGTGCCAGGGATAAGCCGAACGGCAGGACTGTGTACTAATATGCCTGGCCCTCGAAGGCGAATCTCAAATATCGCCTGTGACGTGACGCTATCTGTATTTGAAAATACGCGTCTTTCAGATCTATTGACACAAACCAATCTCCTTGGCGAACCTGCGCGAGGATTTGTCTGGTCGTGAGCATCCTGAACCGTCGCTTTACAAGCACTGTGTTCAGTTGCCTTAGATCTAGTATGACCCTGGGTGAGGCGGGTACAGGAAGGGGAAGTGGGTGGGGTTGTTCAAGTACGAGGGCATAAACTGCTGAACGTGAGGTAGGTTGGTATGAGGCATTCTGGGATCAGAAGGGTAGGCTGAGGCTGATGGGACGTGATGAGGATGAGAACCTGGGAAATGACAAAGATATTAGTCAGATGGTAGTGCAGAGTGAGATTTTCTATGTAATATATTTATCTTTTTTTTTTTTTTAAGGCAGTGAGTGGTGTTGGCTCTGTGCAAAACTTTCCAGAACTTGCCTTGTTCATTTTTTTAAAGACTCAGATTTTAATGCAATTCTTAAATGTAATCAGTCGTGCTGTAAAAAAAAAAAATAGTTTCAACTTTAAAAAGTAAGTTCATGCTGCCTTAAAATTTT
This sequence comes from Leuciscus leuciscus, assembly GCF_965113295.1. NCBI lineage: Eukaryota > Metazoa > Chordata > Actinopteri > Cypriniformes > Leuciscidae > Leuciscus > Leuciscus leuciscus. Next base: position 2,856,535 of record NC_138745.1, on the reverse strand, counting down.
AAGTTTAGTCAACTCAAATATCCAAGTTGTCACTTAGTACTTCACATTCAAGTTGACTAAACTTAAAAATTGAAGGCAGCGCGAACACTTACTTTTTTTAATAGCTTTTCCACGAGAGGAACGTCTGCACCTCGTCCACTGACCACGATTCAGCCATTTATTTTTTTGAAGTTTTTTACTTCTTTTTTCAAGTAAATACTTTAAAAACAGGCTGTTATCTGCTGGCTATTTAAATCTAGCGCGTTTAGTGTCTCGTGTAGCAAATACAATGACGCTGGTAGTGACGATTCTGTCTGACCAATCAGTGATCTGCAGTGTTTTCACGTCACATTTTAGTATCGGTACGGTACTCTTGGAACCTCAACAGTGGTGGTACCATTTAAACCGAGCCGAAGCGAGCCGTACCGTACCGTACCGTACCATGCAGTGGAAATGCACCATAAGTGAGCCGTACCGTACCGAGCCGTACTGTACCGTACCATGCAGTGGAAAAGTGCCATATCATTAATGTCTGCAGCACAAATATGTGGGCGAGTTACAAGACAAAGTATTAGTATTAATGTTAGCAAGTACCAACATCTGAAGAGTTGTTCAAATACATTTATGCATCTATACATTTATATAGAAACTTTTCAATATATGCTGGAAAGAACTGTAGATCCATTGAGGCACAACAGCCTATTTTAGCTGGATGTCTAGCTAGAAGGCTTTCCAGAAAGCAACAAAAGCTACTGTTGCAACTGATCAAACCATGATCACAATCCTCATGTGAATATTGGCAATGATAGATGTCCAAAACAGGTTCCTCTGCTGAAAGTCTTTTGTGTGAGTGAGACGTCACACCTATGGGTTTGTCCCATCATCTGTCAATGCCAAAGTGAAATGCCTCTGTACAATGACACCTTTCACACAGTACCATCTCCATAGCAGTACACAAATTGTGTCTAACATGGTCTCTGATGGGTCCATTACGTCAACGGACCGGCCCCAGTGAATGATCATGTCTGAAGTTTAACATCGATGAAGCGAGAGAGCCAAAGTCTCTGACATTTAACGAAAATAAAAACCATCTGTGCATTCGCTTCTAAAGCTCCCATTGTAGAAGAGTCTGAACATAATTGCTGTAGACATCGTAACAGTGGCTCTTTGGTTATATCTGGATGTTCTTTTTCAAAAAACGAATACGCAAGATGTATCATCGAGGCATGAAGCCAGAAGGCAGCAGAACAAAATGTTGTGTAGGCGGGACTAAAAAGCACCAAAAGTAGTAGAGGGATGAACTCTTAGTATTTAATTTATGACAAAACTACCAGAGTAGAAGAACTTACAAACACAAGTGGAGACCAGAAGATGCACCACAAATAACATTATCTGTCACTTTGATGGACTGGGTTGTAAATATTCCACACTCTAAAAACGTTGAACCCGTAGTTGTTTGTTTTAAAGCTGTGAAATCAATGATATATACTTTATGAATTGAGTGTAAGTAGATTTAAATATAACATTCAAATTTGAGTAGACCCAACAAGTTAAGGTAAGCCAATTTAAAAACCAAATGAGTAATGTGACCTTTTTTTAGTTGAATCTGCTAAAAATAGCAGTTGACTATTAGATAGCAATAGTGCACATACAGTAGTGGACAAAACTGACATCCTTACCTTGTATTCAAATATTATAAAACATTTGTTAACAATTTTGTAAGCATATCTGTGCTTGGAGTCAATAGTTGTATTTGTGATCACGCAATGAAACTTCAAATTGTACGGATGTAATTTTTTGACCAGGCCGTCATACAAAAGAAATTATGAACATGCAAAAAAAAAGAGAGAACCAATGAAATATCAATAACTTATTATGTTGTAGTCAATATATGCTTTTCTCTGTGAGCTTTTTGTTATTCTATGCCTTTTTGCAGAGTAAAATAAAACCTGTAGCTGTTGTTTTGTTAGATAAATATTTAAAAGATATAAAATATTTTCCTCATATTTTTGGTTTAATCGAACTTGTAGGGTCATTAAAAACACATATCCCCTCCGGATATCACTTTTGGCCACTACTGTACGTCAAAATACGGAAAGACAAGATTGTCACAACGTCCGTTTCATGCAGACATTAAAAATGTTATTTTAGGTTAATACATATTGCATTGTTGGGACCCAGAAGACAGCATTCACAGCCCACAAACAAACTGCTTCCAGCCAAAGCAAGTTACCCAAGAGTCCCTGGAGCCAGGCTGAATCAAACTGCATCTGTGATGACCAGTTTATGTTATAATGCCGGATGACATTTAAAGAGCGTCCAGTTTTTATTCCCACTCACGGCTAGGCAGGAATAGGAAAGACTAGGAGAGGTACATTGGAGGGAAGTGGTCACTTTCCTGGGCCATTATGGAAAGACTGCGAACGTAAGAGTGGACATGTGGATGAGGTAATGTCTCCACCGACTCCCAGAGGAGAGGCTCTTGCCCCGGCGCCCAGACCAAACTCTGCTTAAAAAACATATGTATACGTGTGAAAAAGGTGCTGATTTGAAAGAGCTACTTCATCAATACTCAATGGTGAAGTTTATGCAAGCTTACCTGGTAGAGAGGAAGAGGAATGAGCTCGTGCCAGACTGTGGAGGTTTGGCTGAAAGGGAAAAACAGTTTGTAATGTATTATAAATGTACTTTCATATATAGTATAGGCTTCATTTACATTTTTTTTAAATGGGTGGGTTTATTCCAGCCATATTATGAAAAAACTATTTATGTAATTTGTGTTTTTGAAAGAAGTCTCTTGTGCTTGAGGCTGAAAAAATGCAATAAAACCTGTAATATTGTGAAATATTATTACAATTTAAAATAGTTGTTTTCTGTTCTAATATGTTTTAAAATGTAATTTATTCCTGTGATCAAAGCTGATTTTTCAGCATCATTACTCCAGTCTTCAGGGTCACATGATCCTTCAGAAATCATTCTAATATGATGATTTGATGATCAAGAAACATTTCTGATTATAATAAATGTTCAATTCTTTAAAGTTCTGCTGCTTAATATTTTAGTGAAAACAGTGATATGTTTTTTTTTTGGGGGATTCTTTGATGAACAGAATATATTTGAAATAGAATTTGTAACATTATGGGCCCTATCTTGCACCCAGCGCAATTGACTTTGTACAGCGACACATGTATCATTCCTATTTTGCACCCGACGCACAGCAGACGTTTCCCTCCACAGACGCACGTCGGTAAGTTAGGAATCTAGCAGACGTTCCTGTAATTTATAGATGGATTCTGCCTCCATAAAACCCGTCTATGATATAACTGGGCCATAGTCATCTGCTTCCTCCCCGTTATTTTATCTCCCTGATTTACAATCCTCTCAATACAATTCTTATTTTTCACATTCAGAGAATTAAACCAGCACAACAATGAAAAGGATAATAGCGACTCAATACAGGATCTGTAGAACATACACATCAATATTTTATCCACATTAAATGACCTTAGTTTCTGCAAACAACACAATCTTTGCTGCCCCCTCTTACACAAAGCGTCAGTATTTGGGGAAAGTCAATTTGTTATCTAAGACCAGGGAAGCCAAAATTCTGGGGGGGCACAATCTGAGACGTTGCAATTGTTTTCTGACGGGTGATATGGATCATGTTAGGAGGGGTCGGGGGTTTCTCCCCCTGAATTTTTTTTAAATTCTGGCTGCTAAACATACCATTTCAATGCAGTTTGGGAGGGACAGAAATACCTTAACGGAGCTAGCAGAAACCCTCCTCTATCTGAGGAATAAGTTAAAGTATCTATTTTGTAAGTTTATGTAAAAGACAGGTTGATGAAAGAACTGTAAGCTCAAATTCAAAAGCTTTTGGAATCTACTTCATTAAAGCATGTTTACACACTGTGGTGGCCAGAAGGAAACAGTCCATCACAATGCAGCACGGTCACCTGCAGCACCATGGAGAGCACAAGGTATGGGTGAAACAGTGGTGTTCAGGACCAAGGACAGCTCTAACACAGGTGTGCAGCATTCCCCTCTGACAGGCAGCCTCAGCTGCAGGCTGTTGGGCCCAATTAGTAATCACATAAAAGTGAACAAAGAAGACACAGTAAGGAGGGAAGCAGGGGAAGAGGACAGACACAGTGATGGATGCGTTCAAGCCCAGCCAGCCCAACTACCCTCTTGAAGATAGAGGCTTAATTGTCGGCGTGAGTAAAGTGAATCTCCTTAACTAATTCTACACCTCTTCTGCCTCTTTTCCAGAAGTAAATTGATGCAAAAAGGAGCTACCAGAGAAAGAAGTACCTGAGTTAAAGTTTTCTCCCTTTTACCCTTAACCCTGCTTTATGACAAATAAAGAACTTTAAGTTTTGCTCCAGTGAAGTTCTGCCTGGTGAATGATTTACTTTGAACTTCAGAGCTAACCCTCTCAGCATTGTGTGTGAAGTTTACATATGGTGGAGAATGCGGGCATGAGTAAGCCTCGTCTGGGATTCAGACAGTGAAGAGAAACACTAAGAAAATGGAGGAAGCCCTGACCGCCATTCTGCAGGCCCAAACGACCCTGAATGCAGTAGTCACCGAGCTCTGCCGAAGGACTGAGGCACACGGTAGGAGGCCCCAAGATTATCTGACCAAAATGACTGTAGAAGAGAATGTTGAAACCTATCTCTACCTTTTTGAAAAAAACTGCCTAAAGAGAGAGATGGCCCAGGGCAGACTGGGCGAACCTGATACTCCCTCTGCTAACTGGGGAAGCCCAGAAGGCCTGCCGTGACCTCACCATTCATGAGGCAACAAACTACGAAGTGGTCAAGAGGTCAATCCTGGCCCAATATGGGCTCAGCTTGCCTGCCAAGGCCCAGCGTGTCCATAGCTGGGAATACCGACCATCACTTCCAGCGCGGGCCCAAGTAACCACGTTAACCCGCATGGTAAGAAGCTGGCTAGACGAAGGAGATGGGCCACCTGCGGTAGAAAGGGTAGTAATTGATCGGTGCACACGTGGCCTGCCTACAGATGCAAAAAAATATGTGGCTCAACAGGGACCACCAAGTGTAGATGCCTTGATTGCACTCCTAGAAAACCACCAGGTGACTGTGAGCTTGATGAAACCTGAAGTACCCAGAAACCTCTCTTGGAAACCGAGACAAGAGCGAGAACCTCCTAGGAAGCACCCCGAAGCGGTCCAACCGGGACCCCTAAAAGCCCAAGGAAACTGGAAAGATGAAAGGCCTCTACGAAATCCTGCTCCATTCCGATGCTTTACGTGTGGGAGGGAGGGAGACCTGGCCCGGGATTGCCCAGGCCGAGAGGAGCCGATGCCCACCGTAGGGATGGGACGATTACCGGTTTCACGATAAACCACGATAAAATGTACTGACGGTTAGTAATATCGTTTAAAATTTAATTATCATTAAAACCGTGTTTGATTATCGCGATTTTAGATCCTGTTCAGCCAGCAACAGTCTGACGCAGGCGCAGCGCGCAATGTTATTTTTTTTATTCAAGAAGGAATTGCGGAAGGCAGTGACCGTGCTCGGGAGATTTTTCAGACTTTTAAAAGAACCAATTCTGATGTGTGGTCATATTTTGGCTTTAACAAAAGTCCCGAGGGAAACTTAATCGAGGATGGTCACCCTGTCAGCAGAACATGCACAAGAAAAAGTCGCTGCAATAGGGGGAAACTTCAGATCTGCCGAGTCGTCTTGTGTGACCATCACCGACTGTTGTATAGCGAACGCAAGGCAAGTTAACTTTGACCTCAATACCAAAACTACGTCTGGGAAATAATTGGGCATGAAATGTTGTTTTAAGTTGAACTATTTTATATCAATAAACGTGAGGCTTCCGCAAAGAAAAGTTCGCAGCAAGTGGCTTAGCCAAAGACGAACGAACAAGTTCAAACAAGACTATTAAGAGTGACATTTAAGGGATACTAATTTATATTCATTATACACTTATTACACCGTTTTTTTTTACCACATAGGCTAATCACGGGGACATTGTTCATAAACTCGAACTGAACTGAATTGAATTGGGATTAATGTTTTCTTACCTTTTTATAAATCATGTACAGCGTACAAAACAATCGTTCAGACAAGATGATCACAACAATATTATCAAACTCTGTAAACAATAAATCAACTCTGATTTATTAATTTTCAATACAATTAAAAACGGAGACACAAGACGGCAAGTTGTATTTGAATGAAACGAGCGAGCGCGTCCATTGTGATACATGGTGTAACGTCTGTCAGAGAGTTTGAAGTCTGCCCAGATGAAGAATACAAGACAGTGCAAATGAACTGGTAGTTCCACGAGACTTTTATAGATGTTTTCTCTCAGTTAAGCACACTCTTCACATACATGTCGAAGAGCGAATGTTAAAAGGGAAAAGAAAACTCTAAAACATGCTACAAATCAAAGTAAACACATAATAAAACAACGGTCAGCAGTAGAGCGGTCATCTTCCTCTTTGCGTGATCAATCTCACTCTCACTGTGCGTGCGCGCTCACATAAAAACAGCATGCATACAATAACGTACACCATAGAAGTTATCTTAAAGGCACATCCACATTCATGTCATGAACACTACTTAACACTAGGTGGCCAGTCTTATAATGCGTTGCTATTGACGACCGTCATTATAAGGAAGGAAATGCTTTAAAAAGTGCATAGAGCTGCTTGTTTTATTTTTTGTTTGTTGATTTTCAAATATAAAACTTGTAGAAATGTCTTCAGTGTGAGCATCAACTCTTTTTGAACACTTTCATCTCGTTTTTAACAAAACCGTGATAATATTGATAATCGCGATAATTTTGGTCACTATTATCGTGATATTAAATTTTCATACCGTCCCATCCCTAGCCCACCGCCAGTACCTCGGAATCCAGGTTCCCATGCCATTTTCTTACCACCTGTTGGGCTCATGAGGGGACGGCCGCCCCTAAAGTCCCTGTTAAGATTGGGGGTAAAGACACAGAAGCACTTATAGACTCAGGCAGTATGGTAACACTAGTCCGGCCAGAATTTGCAGGGCCTATCATGGGAAAAGAGATCTCCGTTTCCTGTATTCATGGGGACACCAGAAACTACCCCACTGCAGAATTAAGCATGGTCACCCCATGGGGGCAGTTCCGAGTACGAGCAGGGGTCGTCGATCACCTGCCAGTCCCTGTCCTTGTGGGCCGAGACTGTCAAGCCTTTTCTGCCTACTGGACAAACCGAGCTACAGAGGGGAGGAAACCTACTCGGCGCAGAAGAAGAGACCGTCTACCCAGTCACTGCGTTTTTCTAACCAATGCAGGGACCACAGATGCAGATGCAACCAGCCCTGAAGAGCCCCACAATGGTGATAGAGGTGAGGAACATCACTCTGACTCCACTGCCACTGCTTCAGATTCGTGACGATATAGAATCCCATGAAGTATTTTCTGAATTTCCCCCGGCAGAAATCCTCCAGGGAGAAAGGCTGGGACGGTTTGGCACCGCTCAGCTGCAAGACCCGGTACTGAGCCAAGCATGGGGGAATGCCCAGGTGATTGAGGGCCAGCCACAAGTTGGGGTGAGTAGACTCACTTATCCAAATTTTATGATCAAAAACAGATTGTTGTATAGAGTGGATCAGCGAAGGGGTGAAATTATAAATCAGTTGTTGGTCCCCAAGCCATACACCACTAAAGTGTTATATCTCGCCCATACTCACCTGCTGGGGGGCCATTTGGGGACAGAGAAGACCTATGAAAGAATCCTCACACGTTTCTATTGGCCCGGGGTCAAAAAGGCGGTAGAAGAATATTGTCGTCACTGTTCTGAATGTCAACTCAACAGCCCCAAGGTAACCTACCGAAACCCCCTTATTCCTCTACCAATCATTGAGACCCCTTTCAGCAGGATTGCACTGGACATTGTGGGACCGCTGCCAAAATCGAACCGTGGACACCGATACCTTCTAGTCATCCTTGACTATGCCACCCGATTCCCAGAGGCCATACCTCTCCGATCAGCCACCTCAAAGGCCGTCGCCAGAGAACTGGTCCAACTCTTCAGCTGGGTGGGGATCGCAGACGAGATCCTTACTGACCAAGGTTCATGCTTCATGTCTACGGTTATGAAAGAGACCTGCCGGCAATTGAAGGTAAAACAAATCAAAACCTCCATATACCACCCCCAGACTGATGGGCTGGTAGAGAGGTTTAACAAAACCCTTAAACAAATGTTAAAGAAAGTGATTGACATTGATGGCAAAAATTGGGATCACCTGTTACCATATGTCTTGTTCTCTATTCGAGAAGTCCCACAAAGCTCCACTGGTTTCTCGCCCTTTGAACTCCTCTACGGGCGACGACCTCGAGGGATTCTGGACCTCGCTAAAGAGAGTTGGGAACAGCAGCCATCACCACACTGCACCGTTATTGAGCATGTTGAACAGATGCACGACCGAATGGCAAGGATCTGGCCGATAGTAAGGGAACACATGCAACAGGCCCAACAACAACAGGCCAAAATATACAACAGGGTAGCCAAGATAAGAGATTTTCCCCCCCGGAGAAAAGGTATTCGTACTAGTACCATCCAACGAGTGCAAGTTCCTGGCCAAGTGGCAGGGACCCTATGAGATTGTAGAGCGGGTGGGCCCGGTCAACTACAGAGTACGCCAACCTGGCCGAAGGAAAGGCCAGCAAATCTACCATATAAACCTTCTGAAAATGTGGCATGAACCTATCGCACCTACAAGCAATGTGCTCACAGCCAGTGTCACTTCTCCTATAACCCCGCCGGTAAAGATGGGTAACCAGCTCTCCCCTGGGCAAAAGCAGGAGTTACGTGAACTCGTGTGGCGAAACCGTGACGTCTTCTCGGATCTGCCTGGACGGACCTCCCTGATAGCCCATGATATAGTAACTGAACCAGGGAAGGTAGTTAGGCTTCGACCCTACAGGATCCCAGAAGCAAAAAGGGAAGCCATCCGGACCGAGGTAAAGAAAATGCTTGACCTAGGTGTTCTAGAGGAGTCCCAAAGTGCGTGGTCAAGTCCTATCGTCCTCGTACCAAAACCAGATGGGAGTACACGATTCTGTAATGACTACAGAAAACTGAATGAAGTTTCCCAGTTCGATACCTACCCTATGCCAAGGATAGATGAGTTAATCGAGCGACTGGGCCCTGCACGTTTTATCACAACCCTTGACTTGACCAAAGGGTACTGGCAAGTACCTCTAACCCCCCCAAGCCAAACCAAAAACCGCCTTCTCCACTCCTGAGGGGACCTTTCAATACCGGGTTCTTCCTTTTGGGGTCCACGGGGCACCAGCCACGTTTCAAAGACTCATGGATAGAGTCCTCCGTCCCCACCAGCAATATGCTGCAGCATACCTCGACGACATTGTTATCCATGACAGGAGTTGGGAGGAGCATCTTCACCATCTAGAGGCTGTATTACAAGCATTACGGTCAGCGGCTCTTACAGCAAATCCAGGCAAGTGTTCACTCGCCCAAGAGGAGGCCAACTATCTAGGGTACGCTGTTGGGAGAGGAAATGTGAAACCACAACCTAAGAAAATTGACACCATACTTACCTGGCCCCGACCTCAAACCAAGAAACAGGTAAGAACCTTTCTTGGGCTACTTGGTTACTACCGAATATTCATACCTGGCTTCGCCACAAAAGCAGCCCCCCTAACTGAATTGACCCGCAAGTACCTCCCAAACCAGGTGAGCTGGACCAAAGAAGCAGAACGGGCCTTCATCGAACTCAAGCAGTCTCTCTGTTGTGAACCAGTCCTACAAGCCCCAAACTTCAACAGACCGTTTGTTCTACAAACAGATGCCTCTGGAGTAGGGGTTGGAGCAGTACTGTCTCAGTTGCAGGATGGCATGGAACACCCCGTCATGTTTATTAGCCGTAAGTTGCTGCCCCATGAGAAGAATTATGCCACAATTGAAAAAGAGTGTCTTGCTGTAAAATGGGCTATTGAAAAATTTAGGTATTACCTGTTGGGTCGAAAATTTGTTTTAATAACTGATCATGCTCCCCTAAAATGGATGTCTCAAAACAAAGGGAAAAATGCAAGAATCACTCGCTGGTTTCTTCAATTGCAGGACTTCCAGTTTAAAGTAGAACACCGGGCTGGGAGTTCTCATGCGAATGCTGATGCCATGTCCAGGAGTTTGGAGCTGGAAAAGGGGGTATGTGGTGGCCAGAAGGAAACAGTCCATCACAATGCAGCACGGTCACCTGCAGCACCATGGAGAGCACCATCAGAGGGCACAAGGTATGGGTGAAACAGTGGTGTTCAGGACCAAGGACAGCTCTAACACAGGTGTGCAGCATTCCCCTCTGACAGGCAGCCTCAGCTGCAGGCTGTTGGGCCCAATTAGTAATCACATAAAAGTGAACAAAGAAGCCACAGTAAGGAGAGAAGCAGGGGAAGAGGACAGACACAGTGTTGGATGCGTTCAAGCCCAGCCAGCCCAACTACCCTCTTGAAGATAGAGGCTTAATTGTCGGCGTGAGTAAAGTGAATCTCCTTAACTAATTCTACACCTCTTCTGCCTCTTTTCCAGAAGTAAATTGATGCAAAAAGGAGCTACCAGAGAAAGAAGTACCTGAGTTAAAGTTTTCTCCCTTTTACCCTTAACCCTGCTTTATGACAAATAAAGAACTGTAAGTTTTGCTCCAGTGAAGTTCTGTCTGGTGAATGATTTACTTTGAACTCCAGAGCTAACCCTCTCAGCATTGTGTGTCAACACACACTTACTGTACACTTAGGCCTACTACACATGATTTTAAAAACAGTACCATTGCAGTTTTTATGTTATGATAATTGGTATGTGACCTAAGAACGATCTTACATTAAAGGTATACATAAAGGTGCTGAGGTCTGACTTTGTGGTGCTCTGAAATTAAGTTATTTTAATATTAATATGTGATGAAGGACTTTGAAAGAAGTTTGACAGATTTCAGTGCTGAATAAGGTTAACACTACCCCGTTTATTTGAAAATGGTTAATATTTGACAGAAATGTAAAAAAGTAATCAAACCCGATCAGATAACGTTACTATGGCTTTGTATGGCAGTAACGTTAGCCAACTAGTTTCCAGGTCAACCACAAATAATCCCACTACCTTTTAATATCATCCGATAACTAATTCAATGCCGATTTGTTGCTTTGCCCACTTACCACTTCAAGACCATCTCAGTGATTTACTCCAACTCTGAGCGAACTCTCTGCTCCTCACCACAGGGCTTCTCAGGCGCTGCGAGCAAATCACTCAGCAGAAGTAGCAGTGAGCCTTCTGAGAATGTAGTTCCCAGTATGTGTACGTTTAGAAGACGGCTGTGTCTCATGTGACCTTGTTATTTGCACACGCTGTGACTATACAAATCACAACATGTAAATAGGAAAATGTTGGTGTTATTTTGTCACTAATTGGGACCAGTATGCTAGCTGGAGCCATTTACCTCCAGTCTATGTGCTAAGCTAGGCTAGCGGTGGGTGCGTCAGACAGAGTTACGGCACGCACGGAGATGAGAAGGGCATGTATGGACTTATCTAACTCTGGGGGATATGGTGAATAAGATAAAGCCCCAAAAAGTCAGTGTGTTCCTTTAGTGTCAAATCATAATTATAACTGAAAGTAATGACAAGAAGAATAGAACATAGAAAATAACAGATGGCAGAATTAACATGAACCAAAGTAATAATGACTCACTGTTATCTAAACTGAAGAGATCTGGCACAGGTGGCAACTCTTGATCCTGGAGGGTCCTGGGACACACAGAGACTCCAGATCTTCTAGACCTGGGGCCTCATGTACAAAGACTTGCGTTGAATTCATACTAAAACATTGCGTACGGACAAAGCTGTAAATGTGCGTACGCACAAAAAAAACCCAGATGTATGAATCTCTGCGTACGAAGGATCCCACGCATATTCTCTTTGTACATCCCAGTTAACGTAAAATTGAGCGCACGAGCACAACGCCCCACCCAGTCTCCTCCCTGAATTAAATTAATTTAAATGTGGTAATGAGTCCACTTTGGCAAAAGAAAGCAGTAAGAAAATGGCGGCAAGAAACAAAACTTTACAGAAAGTGAATTGGAGGTGCTACTATCGGAGGTAGAAATGAAAAAAATATATATTTGGAACTTTGTCCTCCGGAATTAATAACAAAAGCAAAAAATATGAGTGGGAGAGTTTGGCTGATGCTGTCAATGCGGTGGGATCTGAAAGTCGCACTGTAGAGTAGACTGAGTACAGTTGAGATTTGATTTTTCACACAAAAATAGACACTGAAAAGAAGTGAATTTCCACATGACACGCCACATGACATTTCATTAGCTTGTAGACTAAGATATTATCAATCAATAATACCCACAAGTAGTTTATATTTTCCACAATTAGCTCATAAAAATAAGGTGCTTTTTGTCTCAACTTTGTCTCAACTGTACCAATATGTGGTACAGTTGAGACAGTGCATGGTACAGTTGAGACACCCATTTTTAATGATGTGAAGGTAACTAACCATTCATTGTAAATATACAAAATAAAGACAAATAAAGAAAATAACAATTGGGCAACATTTTTTTTTATTCATCCATTTATATTCATTCATTTTATTTAAATTAGCACTGGTTAAAATGTATAAAGCAGGAACAAGATATGTAACAATATTTATTAATAACACACAGTTTAAATATCACAAATATCAAATTTTATTTTAATTTGCGTCCAATGCTGGCTTATTACGACGTTTAACCTGTTATCAAAACGCTGAACAACTAAACAGTGTGTTTCCTAATAGAACTCTATCGGGGGTACAGTATGTGTCTCAACTATCCCCCACTGGCCACCTCGCACATTTCTCTAGATTTTGCAATTACCTTGCATGACACAATACCATGAAATATGCCATATACTAGTTACGTTTAACAGTCACATAAGGATAATAAGCTATTCATTGTGGAGAGTGCATGGTGAAGTGAACGTCATATCTTAGAAAAAAAACTTTTTCCGATTTCTTCGGATCGGAGATGCGTCCGTTGTTCAAATTTCACACGATCAAAGAGGACACTAATACGCACGTACACAGCAAAAATCACAACTTGTGCTTGCTGCGAACGCAAGTTATTTAAGGTGTCTCAACTGTACACAGTCTACCCTAAATGACCTTACAAAGAAATGGTCTGATATAAAGGTGGACATTAAACCAAAGCTGTCATTGCCATAGACTAAGGGTTGTATCAATTTGCATATGCTTTTATATGTTCTTACTTAATTGCATAATTGATAGAATATTTCCATAAGGCTCGTGTGACAATATATGTCATTTATTTTATAAATTGCAAATTAATAGCAATGCTTCCCACAGGTGGTGGTGCGATAGACTTGTAGAACCATTCATTGTGTAATGTTTGCAACTTCACTTCATTGCCTGTAAGAGTCGCCAACGGACAAAAACAATGAGAAATGTACGTACGCCAGACATGAAATTGGCGTGGAGGAACGCACATTCTTGCGTTAATTTCACTGTTAGTACATACGACCGTAAGCGTGAAAGCTGGCGTACGCAAAGTTTTTGTGCGTACGCAAGATTGATACATGAGGCCCCTGGCCTGGCACACACACACACACACACACACACACACACCCCGACTCAGGTTCAGCAGGATCTGCGTCCGGCCTTTCCTTGATCCTGGAGGGACCTGGAACACACAGAGACTCCCGCGGGCCGGGTCGGGCCGATATTTCCCGCCACTATCCTCGGCCCAGGCTGGGCCCTTGATCAAGCATTTGTGTTTTTTAATCATTACTTTATTAGCCTAATTGGGTGGGGAGAAAGCTATGCCATAATCAGAAATATTATATCTTAAGCAAAGTAGGCCTAAGTAACAAAGTCAAGTCAAGTCAAGTCATCTTCATTTATATAGCGCTTTTAACAATGTAGATTGTTCCAAAGCGGCTTTACAGAGATACAAGGATAGTTTAAAGTAACAGAGATTGTTTTGGCTTTATAGCAGTTCTTGAATAAAGCTATTTTCCAGCTAAAGGTAATTTGATTGATTCACTTGGGACGCAACGATCATTAGTTATAAACTTAGGGGCCGCTAACACAACACCGTTTTTACAGGAAACTCTACACAGACTTTAAACGCGAAACCTGTGAATACGCTGATGGCGTGCAAATGCATATTACGAGTTCAGTCTATTGGTATGCGCGTTTGAATACATGTGTGCAGGTTTGTAATTCCCTACAAACCAAGCCTTAAAAAACTACTTGTCTGGCCTTAACATTTTGATACAGAATTGTTTCACTTCGGGGTAGATACGCGAACCGAATTTTCCCGACAACGCTTTATCTGTAGAGTGGTAAAGGGATCCTCCATAAGGAGAAACTAGTTGGCACTTTAGCAACCCGCTATGACATCGGGTCCAGGCGCAGGTCCTTCATCAGATCTGGATACAGCCTGGATCCGGCAGGCTGCGGGAAAACCTCTGGATAAACAAAAATTAGCGTAGATGCCACATTCTTCTTATGATGTAATGAGTACATCAGGGAAGTATTCCCGGTTCTGGCTGACCTGATCTATGCAGCCTAACATTGAATTATAGAAGTTTATAATGTGTTATGTGTATGCTAGGTCAAAGAGATGTGTTTTTAGTCTAGCTTTGAACTGACAAGAGTGTGTCTGCTTCCCGGACAATGGTAGGAAGACTGTTCCAAAGTTTTGGTACTAAATAGGAGAAGGATCTACCGCCAGCAGTCAATTTTGATATTCTAGGTATTATCAACTGGCCGGAATTTTGAGATCGCAATAGACGTGAAGGACTATAATGCGTTAAGAGCTCTCTCAAGTACTGCGGAGCTAAACCATTTAGTGCTTTGTAAGTAATCAGCAAAATTTTTAAATGTATACGATGTTTAATAGGTGTCACGACTACCTGGCTCACAGTAGCAATGACATAGGGGGAGACCACACCGTTTGTTAAGTTAAATCCAAAATTTATTAGAATATTAAATTATACAATGAAATCATATTTTGAATCAATAAATGTATGAAGTCAGTAAATGAAAAACAAAAAGAAAGCAAATCAAAAGTGTAGTGCAGATCAGTAAAGTGTTGACTATGTGTAATGCAAAACAAACAAAAAGGAGTAGGATAGTGCTGCCTCCAGCCGGAAGGCCAGAGCAGAAGCGGAGAGCAGAGAGAGAGAGACACTGGCAGGAGATAGATGTTCTTAAACAGTCCCGCCCATCAGCTGCTGTCAGATGGACCTAAAACAGACAGCTCCCCCTTCAGATTGGGAGGAGAGAGACAGCCCAAACACATTCTGTCCATGGTGGAGTAAGCACACCCAGCACGGCAAAGCCGGGCGTGACATCGGGAGCCAATGCAGTGTTGACAGAACAGGGCTAATATGGTCATACTTCCTGGTTCTGGTAAGAACTCGAACTGCTGCATTTTGGACCAGCTGTAGTTTGTTTATTAAGCGTGCAGGGCAACCACCCAGTAGAGCATTACAATAATCTATCCTTGAGGTCATGAACGCATGAACTAATTGTTCCGCATTTGTCAATGAGAGCACATGGCGTAATTTAGATATATTTTTAAGATGGAAAATATGCGGTTTTACAGATACTAGACACGTGACTTTCAAATGAAAGATTGGTATCAAAGAGCACACCCAGGTTCCTAACCGACGACGAAGACTTAACAGAGCAGCCATCAAGTGTTAGACAGTATTCTAGGTTACTGCGTGAGGACGTTTTTTGTCCAATAATTAGAATCTCTGTTTTTTCAGAATTTAGTAGAAGGAAATTACTAGTCATCCAATTTTTTACATCAGCTGTGCATTCCGTTAATTTAGAAAATTAGTACGTTTCGTCAGGGCATGAAGAAATATAAAGCTGAGTATCATCAGCATAACAGTGAAAACTAATTACATGCTTCCTAATGATATCTCCCAAGGGTAGCATATACAGAGTGAACAGAAACGGTCCAAGTACTGAGCCTTGTGGTACACCATACTGAACTTGTGATCGATAAGACATCTCTTCATTTACTGCTACAAACTGATAACGGTCAGATAAGTATGATTTAAACCATGCTAATGCAATTCCACTAATGCCAACATAATTTTCGAGTCTATTTAAAAGAATGTTGTGGTCAATAGTGTCAAATGCAGCACTAAGATCGAGTAACACTAATTGAGAGATACAACCACGATCGGATGATAGGAGCAAATCATTTGTGACTCTAATGAGAGCAGTCTCAGTACTATGGTACGGTCTAAATCCTGACTGGAAATCCTCGCAGATATTAATTATTTCTAAAAAGGAACATAGTTGTGAACATACTGCCTTTTCTAGTATCTTTGACAGAAAGGGTAGATTCGAGATCGGCCTGTAATTGACTAATTCTGTAGGATCAAGTTGCGTTTTTTTTAACAAGCGGTTTAATCATAGCCAGCTTAACATACATGTTGTCGGTTTAGATGATTTAATGAGTTTAGCGAATTCGTCCTCTACTATAGCAATAAATGAATAAAAATTTTCCTTAGGGAGACTACAATGCACTCCCTGATGCGATACTGTAGTAGACGGTTGCATAGTTATAATTTTCTTCACTTATAAGTGAAGAAGTTGATAAAGTCATTACTGCTGTGTTGCTTGGAAATTTCTGGGCTTTCTTTTTCGTTAGTTTCGCCACTGTTTCAAATAAATACCTAGGGTTTTGTTTATTTTTCTTCTAATAGGGTTGAAAATAAGTAGATCTAGCAGCTTTTAAGGCCTCTCTGTATGCAATCGAACTCTCTTTCCATGAAATGCAAAATACCTCTAGTTTTGTTTCCTTCCAGTTGCACTCCATTTTTCTGGCTGCTCTCTTAAGTGCCCGAGTGTGCTCGTTGTACCACGGCGTTGGACTATTTTGATTGCATCCACGTGTCTCTTTACCTTGTTTAACTCACCCTATAATAGCCTGGTTTTCACATCCATTCCCTGCGAAGTCTTGTACTTGTGACACTGCATTTCTGAGCGTTGCCACTGTTTTCCATGTTCCTGGTTTTCCCGTT
The DNA here is from genome assembly GCF_965113295.1 of Leuciscus leuciscus. Taxonomy (NCBI): domain Eukaryota; kingdom Metazoa; phylum Chordata; class Actinopteri; order Cypriniformes; family Leuciscidae; genus Leuciscus; species Leuciscus leuciscus. Next base: position 2,839,465 of record NC_138745.1, on the reverse strand, counting down.
CCTGTCTCACCCTCTGGATTTGTTTGGACTGATTACCCTGTGCTTTTGACCACTGCCTGATGTACAGTTTATGATCTTGGATTTTCCCATTAAAGCTGCATTTGGATTCTCTTCTCTACCTTCGTGTCTCAGAGCAGTTCGTTACAACAATACAGCACAGCCAGCCTGGAGTGATGCGTGCGAGTGGAGGAGACGCTGCGCATGACGTGACGTATTGCATTTTGTATCTTTGTAGCCTAACTTGTGCAACTTTGTACACATTTGTTTGAGTTCATTATTCACATTTGAGTTTGATTGCTCCTGTCTGCCTCATTGCTTCTGTATGCGTCATTGCTTCTGCTGCTGTTTGCGTTGGTGTGCGTCTGAAAAGCTTTGTATATCTTCCAGTTTTGAATCATTATTTAGCAGTTTATACTGCTAAATATAACTTACTCAACATCACACATTATCCTGACATAGCTAGCTTCAAACTTAATTGTTCGGTTCCAGCTGAAGTAGAGCCCATGCAGCAGGGCAATGACGCTATTGTCGCGGTGAGACGCTATAGTCGCGGGACAAAACACCGCTCTTCCGTTCCGATAACAACATTTAACAGGTTCTCCCCACTCGGTGAAACACCGACTGAGAATCCTGTTGATTGTGCCCTAGTTATTGGCGATTCTATTACACGGAACGTGAAAATAGAGACCTCAGCCACCATAGTCACATGTTTGCCGGGAGCCAAGAGCGCCTGACATCAAAGCAAATTTTAAAGTGCTGGCAAATGCTAATCGTAAATTCTCTAAGATTATCATTCACGTCGGCACAAATGATATTCGACTCCGCCAGTCGGAGATCACCAAAATTAATATTAAAGAGGTGTGTGAACTTGGAAGTACGATGTCAAACACTGTAATTTGCTCTGGCTCCCTTCCTGTTCGCAGGAGTGATGAGATAGTCAGTAGATTGTGTTCACTCAATGGCTGGCAGTCGAGGTGGTGTCTGCAAAAAAATATTGGAAACGTTTTTGGGGCAGACCTGACCTGTTGAAAGAGATGGTATTCATCCCTCCTGGGATGGTGCTGCTCTTCTCTCTAGTAATTTGGCTCATAGTCTTAGAGATAAAACATGACAATCTGGGGCTCGGGTCAGGAAGCAGACAGACTGGCTAAACCGACCGTCTGCTAGCTGTCTCACGTCACCAAGGTCAGATAAATCCCATCACATAGAGCCTCTTTCACCAAGCTATCATCACATAGAGACTGTGTCTGTTCCCCGAATTTGGAAATCCAAAAAACGTTTCAACCCATCTAAGTGTAACATAATGGAACTTTTCTTTATCAGCATTACTTAGTTCCCTTTAACAGGTATCTTAAAGGATTCAAAGGAAGACAAAGGTTGGTATACAAAAAATAATATCTAATATCTCATCGGTAATCACGCCACCGGCCTCGCGCCGTTCTCCCACGGCCCTCAGTCTCGTCCTGCTCGCCACAGTAGACATAATGAATGGCGACTGTAGAACGCAAAAGCCAAATCCTGGACATTTTGGGCGATCTCGAAATACCGGGCAAACTCGTCACGGAGTCTCACTAGTAGCCTAGCCTTCTTGTTTTCAACTGCGCTCTCTAACTGGTAGGCGTGGCTTGGGAGTGGCCTCCTAGGGCAGCGAAGCAAGTGCATTCTGGGAGTTGTTGTCTTTCATCCACATAAGCCAAAAATACATTTTCTGGCTTTTCTCAGTCTAGAAAGCTCCAAATTCAAAAATAATTTCACATTTCTTCTACATAAATGACCTATTTTAAATACACATTCATCTTTCCAGAGGTGAAGTATCCCTTTGAAGAATATAGTCCAACGCCGTGGTACAACGAGCACACTCAGGCACTTAAGAGAGCAGCCAGAAAAATGGAGCGCAACTGGAAGAAAACAAAACTAGAGGTATTTCGCATTTCATGGAAAGAGAGTTCGATTGCATACAGAGAGGCCTTAAAAGCTGCTAGATCTGCTTATTTTTCAACCCTATTAGAAGAAAATAAACAAAACCTTAGGTATTTATTTGAAACAGTGGCGAAACTAACGAAAAAGAAAGCTTCAAGCCCAGAAATTTCCAAGCAACACAGCAGTAATGACTTTATGAACTTCTTCACTTATAAGATTGATAATATCAGGGACAAAATTATAACTATGCAACCGTCTACTACAGTATCGCATCAGGGAGAGCATTGTAGTCTCCCTAAGGAAAAATTCGATTCATTTATTGCTATAGGAGAGGAAGAATTCGCTAAACCGACAACATGTATGTTAGACCCTATACCGACTAAGCTACTGAAAGAGATGCTTCCAGAGGTCATAGATCCTCTTCTTACTATCATCAGTTCATCTTTGTCTCTAGGATACGTACCAAAAACCTTTAAGCTGGCTATGATTAAACCGCTTGTTAAAAAACGTAACTTGATCCTACAGAATTAGTCAATTACAGGCCGATCTCGTATCTACCCTTTCTGTCAAAGATACTAGAAAAGGCGGTATCTTCACAACTATGTTCCTTTTTAGAAAGAAATTATATCTGCGAGGATTTAGTGGAATTGCATTAGCATGGTTTAAATCATACTTATCTGACCGTTATCAGTTTGTAGCAGTAAATTAAGAGATGTCTTATCGATCACAAGTTCAGTATGGCGTACCACAAGGCTCAGTACTAGGACCCACTGCTGTTCACTCTGTACATGCTACCATTAGGAGATATCATTAGGAAGCATGGAATTAGCTTTCACTGTTATGCCGATGATACTCAGCTCTATATTTCTTCACAACCTAATGAAAACTACCAATTCAAAAAATTAACGGAATGCACAGCTGATATAAAAAAAATTGGATGACTAGTCATTTCCTTCTACTAAATTCTGAAAAAAACAGAGATTCTAATTATTGGACAAAAAACTTCCTCACGTAATAACCTAGAATACTGTCTAACACTTGATGGCTGTTCTGTCAAGTCTTCGTCGTCGGTTAGGAACCTGGGTGTGCTCTTTGATACCAATCTTTCATTTGAAAGTCACTTGTCTAGTATCTGTAAAACCGCATTTTTCCATCCTAAAAATATATCTAAATTACGGCATGTGCTCTCATTGACAAATGCGTAACAATTAGTTCATGCGTTCATGACCTCAAGGCTAGATTATTGTAATGCTCTACTGGGTGGTTGCCCTGCACGCTTAATAAACAAACTACAGCTGGTCCAAAATGCAGCAGCTCGAGTTCTTACCAGAACCAGGAAGTATGACCATATTAGCCCTGTTCTGTCAACACTGCATTGGCTCCCTATTAAACATCGCATCAATTTTAAAATATTGCTGATTACTTACAAAGCACTAAATGGTTTAGCTCCGCAGTACTTGAGCGAGCTCTTAACGCATTATAGTCCTTCACGTCTATTGCGATCTCAAAATTCCGGCCAGTTGATAATACCTAGAATATCAAAATCGACTGCTGGCGGTAGATCCTTCTCCTATTTAGCACCAAAACTTTGGAACAGTCTTCCTACCATTGTCCGGGAAGCAGACACACTCTGTCAGTTCAAAGCTAGACTAAAAACACATCTCTTTGACCTAGCATACACATAACACTATAGACTTCTATAATTCAATGTTAGGCTGCATAGATCAGGTCAGCCGGAACCGGGAACACTTCCCATGAATCCTGATGTACTCGTTACATCATAAGAAAAATGTGGCATCTACGCTAATTTTTGTTTATCCTGAGGTTTTCCCGCAGCCTGCCGGATCCAGGCTGTATCCAGATCTGATGAAGGACCTGCGCCTGGACCCGATGTCATAGCAGTGTGCTAAATTGCCAACTACTAGGAAAAAAATATACAATCAATCTGCACGTATGTAGACTTGAATTAATTATATATTAACGAAAATTCAATAAGACACAAGTTCAACAAAGTGTATTGAAAGATAAATCACATTAATACCCCGTCGGGCAACATGCAGATATTTCAGCGCTGGAGGCACGGCCGCACTCCGATACATCAAACAAACATTTGCAAACTTTATCACAATTTCCCTTGCACATTTAACCCTCAGAACCCCAATGTCCTGGCCAGCAGACCAAATGTTCATTCAAACCCCATAAATTGTCCGTACGGAACTAGATGTCCTCCGCGGTGAAGAAAGAGACACAAAACAAAAATACTAGGCGAAGCATGGCGAGAAACCGCAGTCAATATATCCCCAGTGAACTTACGCAATCTCGCCACAGTCTGATTAGCCGATGGGAAGCTGTAGTAGTCCAGAAAAAACAATCGTAATGTAATCCACCAAAAAAGAGTTTCTTAGTCCCTTTGATGAATTCCTCAAGCAACTATTACACAGAGCCCGCTAAACTCAGACCGCTTCCCCGATTGAACTCCAGAGTCCCCCCACGTCACTTCCCATTCTCCTTAAAACATATTGCGTGACAAAACAATGATGAGAGAAGAAAAAAACAAATAAAAGTCCTTATAACAGTCCGTGATTACGCCACAGGCATCTGATATAACAGTTCTCTTCTTTTACACGTGAAGACAATACCACAAAGCATGTTTATCATTACCTCAAAAAGCTGTACAATGAACGCAGAATAGGAGACTATTACATCCCCCCCCCAGCCAGCGGCTTATTGGGACCATAGAATGGTTTCAAGTCTACCACATTTACATTATCCACCTTCAATTTATCAGTTAGCCAACGAAGACGGTAGTTTACAGGACCGAGTTTTTTCTCTACCCTAACCGGCCCTGACCATTTGGGTGCAAACTTGGCAGAGAATTTGGCTGAGGCTTTAGACAGCGGATGTGACCTAACCCAGACCAGATCCCCAACATCAAAGTGTACATCTTTGCGTCGTGCATTATAGTACCTGGCTTGTCTGGCTTTTGCCATTCCCACATGTCTTTCGACCTCCTTCAGTAATAATGTATGTGAGTGTACAGTGTGGTATGTAGATGTGCTGGGTGCAGGAGACTTGTGAATAAGGCGCTCTAGCGGGCCTTTAAGGTGGCGCCCCAAAGCCAGCACAGCAGGGGACACACCAGTGGTCTCATGCACGGCTGTGTTGAAAGCCAACTGGAACTCAGGCAGCCACCGATCCCAGTCCTGATGATGTTCCCCTACAAAGGAGGCAATCATGGTCTATAATGTCCTATTGACCCTCTCTGTAAGATTCGTCTGGGGATGGTATGCTGTCGTGAGCTTTTGGGTAACATTCTTCAGGATCTGGCAGACCTTTGGTGTCTTGGCATCCTTCAATGCAAACAGTTCCACCCACTTACTGAAATAATCGACAACCACCATTAAAACTGAATTCCGGGCTTTACTGAGAGGGAATGGCCCCATAAAGTCCACTCCTATCATCTCCCCTGGTGCTTTGACTTCTGTAGATTGGAGAAAAGCCAGCTGGCTTTTCATTCGAACCCTTGTACTGTTGGTCAGCACTCACCTGATTGTCTCCATTACCAACAGCAGCAGGGGGTGTTATACCGGGGTGTACCGTCTAAGTATGGTGGATTTAATTACCAGCTGGTTGTTCCCGCTAACCTAGTTCCGGAGTTTCTGTCTTACTTCCACGACAGTCCGTTGGGGGGTCACCTGGGAAGGATGAAGACCCTCCTGAAGATCCTGGAGGTGGCCTGGTGGCCCACAGTTCGCAAGGATGTTTGGAGTCATGTCCGAGCTTGCCATATCTCTCAACAGTACAAGGGTTCGAATGAAAAGCCAGCTGGCTTTCTCCAATCTACAGAAGTCAAAGCACCAGGGGAGATGATAGGAGTGGACTTTATGGGGCCATTCCCTCTCAGTAAAGCCCGGAATTCAGTTTTAATGGTGGTTGTCGACTATTTCATTAAGTGGGTGGAACTGTTTGCATTGAAGGATGCCAAGACACCAAAGGTCTGCCAGATCCTGAAGAATGACATCTTTACACGCTGGGGGGTACCTGCCTTTCTTGTGTCTGACCGGGGGCCCCAATTCACTAGTCACTTATTATCCAGCCTGTGTGAATCGTGGGGTGTTACCCAAAAGCTCACGACAGCATACCATCCCCAGACGAATCTTACAGAGAGGGTCAATAGGATATTATAGACCATGATTGCCTCCTTTGTAGGGGAACATCATCAGGACTTGGATCGGTGGCTGCCTGAGTTCCGGTTGGCTATCAACACAGCCGTGCATGAGACCACTGGTGTGTCCCCTGCTGTGCTGGCTTTGGGGCGCCACCTTAAAGGCCCGCTAGAGCGCCTTATTCACAAGTCTCCTGCACCCAGCACATCTACATACCACACTGTACACTCACATACATTATTACTGAAGGAGGTCGAAAGACATGTGGGAATGGCAAAAGCCAGACAAGCCAGGTACTATAATGCACGACGCAAAGATGTACACTTTGATGTTGGGGATCTGGTCTGGGTTAGGTCGCATCCGCTGTCTAAAGCCTCAGCCAAATTCTCTGCCAAGTTTGCACCCAAATGGTCAGGGCTGGTTAGGGTAGAGAAAAAACTCGGTCCTGTAAACTACCGTCTTTGTTGGCTAACTGATAAATTGAAGGTCCCAATAAGCCGCTGGCTGGGGGGGATGTAATAGTCTCCTATTCTGCCTTCATTGTACAGCTTTTTGAGGTGATGATAAACATGCTTTGTGGTATTGTTTTTTGTCTTCACGTGTAAAAGAAGAGAACTGTTATATCAGATGCCTGTGGCGTAATCATGGACTGTTATAAGGACTTTTATTTGTTTTTTTCTTCTCTCATCATTGTTTTGTCACGCAATATGTTTTAAGGAGAATGGGAAGTGACGTGGGGGGACTCTGGAGTTCAATCGGGGAAGCGGTCTGAGTTTAGCGGGCTCTGTGTAATAGTTGCTTGAGGAATTCATCAAAGGGACTAAGAAACTTTTTTTGGGTGGATTACCTTACGATTGTTTTTTCTGGACTACTACAGCTTCCCATCGGCTAATCAGACTGTGGCGAGATTGCGCAAGTTCACTGGGGATATATTGACTGCGGCTTCTCGCCATGCTTCGCCTGGTATTTTTGTTTTGTGTCTCTTTCTTCACCGCGGAGGACATCTATGTGGTTTGAATGAACATTTGGTCTGCTGGCCAGGACATTGGGACATTGGGGTTCTGAGGGTTAAATGTGCGAGGGAAATTGTGATAAAGTTTGCAAATGTTTGTTTGATGTATCGGAGTGCGGCCGTGCCTCCAGCGCTGAAATATCTGCATGTTGCCCGACGGGGTATTAATGTGATATATCTTTCAATACACTTTGTTGAACTTGTGTCTTATTGAATTTTCGTTAATATATAATTAATTCAAGTCTACACACGTGCAGATTGATTGTATATTTTTTTCCTTTAGTGGTTGTTTAACGAAAGTAAGCTGCTACTGGCTTTAATTATCCCAGCAGGTATCAGATCCGCCCGTTACCTTATGTTTTGCGAGAAGTACTTTTCCCTTGCTGTTATAGTGTAAGGGAAATTGTTACAAAGGGATCCTCCATAAGGAGAAACTAGTTGGCACTTTAGCACCCCGCTATGACATCGGGTCCAGGCGCAGGTCCTTCATCAGATCTGGATACAGCCTGGATCCGGCAGGCTGCGGGAAAACCTCAGGATAAACGAGGATGTAACGAGTACATCAGGATTTATGGGAAGTGTTCCCGGTTCCGGCTGACCTGATCTATGCAGCCTAACATTGAATTATAGAAGTCTATAGTGTTATGTGTATGCAAGGTCAAAGAGATGTGTTTTTAGTCTAGCTTTGAACTGACAGAGTGTGTCTGCTTCCCGGACAATGGTAGGAAGACTGTTCCAAAGTTTTGGTGCTAAATAGGAGAAGGATCTACCGCCAGCAGTCGATTTTGATATTCTAGGTATTATCAACTGGCCGGAATTTTGAGATCGCAATAGACGTGAAGGACTATAATGCGTTAAGAGCTCGCTCAAGTACTGCGGAGCTAAACCATTTAGTGCTTTGTAAGTAATCAGCAATATTTTAAAATTGATGCGATGTTTAATAGGGAGCCAATGCAGTGTTGACAGAACAGGGCTAATATGGTCATACTTCCTGGTTCTGGTAAGAACTCGAGCTGCTGCATTTTGGACCAGCTGTAGTTTGTTTATTAAGCGTGCAGGGCAACCACCCAGTAGAGCATTACAATAATCTAGCCTTGAGGTCATGAACGCATGAACTAATTGTTACGCATTTGTCAATGAGAGCACATGCCGTAATTTAGATATATTTTTAGGATGGAAAAATGCGGTTTTACAGATACTAGACAAGTGACTTTCAAATGAAAGATTGGTATCAAAGAGCACACCCAGGTTCCTAACCGACGACGAAGACTTGACAGAACAGCCATCAAGTGTTAGACAGTATTCTAGGTTATTACGTGAGGAAGTTTTTTGTCCAATAATTAGAATCTCTGTTTTTTTCAGAATTTCAGGAAATTACTAGTCATCCAATTTTTTTATATCAGCTGTGCATTCCGTTAATTTTTTGAATTGGTAGTTTTCGTTAGGTTGTGAAGAAATATAGAGCTGAGTATCATCGGCATAACAGTGAAAGCTAATTCCATGCTTCCTAATGATATCTCCTAATGGTGGCATGTACAGAGTGAACAGCAGTGGGTCCTAGTACTGAGCCTTGTGGTACGCCATACTGAACTTGTGATCGATAAGACATCTCTTCATTTACTGCTACAAACTGATAACGGTCAGATAAGTATGATTTAAACCATGCTAATGCAATTCCACTAAATCCTCGCAGATATCATTTCTTTCTGAAAAGGAACATAGTTGTGAAGATACCGCCTTTTCTAGTATCTTTGACAGAAAGGGTAGATTCGAGATCGGCCTGTAATTGACTAATTCTGTAGGATCAAGTTAAGTTTTTTAACAAGCGGTTTAATCATAGCCAGCTTAAAGGTTTTTGGTACGTATCCTAGAGACAAAGATGAATTGATGATAGTAAGAAGAGCATCTATGACCTCTGGAAGCATCTCTTTCAGTAGCTTAGTCGGTATAGGGTCTAACATACATGTTGTCGGTTTAGCGAATTCTTCCTCTCCTATAGCAATAAATGAATCGAATTTTTCCTTAGGGAGACTACAATGCTCTCCCTGATGCGATACTGTAGTAGACGGTTGCATAGTTATAATTTTGTCCCTGATATTATCAATCTTTTAAGTGAAGAAGTTCATAAAGTCATTACTGCTGTGTTGCTTGGAAATTTCTGGGCTTGAAGCTTTCTTTTTCGTTAGTTTCGCCACTGTTTCAAATAAATACCTAAGGTTTTGTTTATTTTCTTCTAATAGGGTTGAAAAATAAGCAGATCTAGCAGCTTTTAAGGCCTCTCTGTATGCAATCGAACTCTCTTTCCATGAAATGCGAAATACCTCTAGTTTTGTTTTCTTCCAGTTGCGCTCCATTTTTCTGGCTGCTCTCTTAAGTGCCTGAGTGTGCTCGTTGTACCACGGCGTTGGACTATATTCTTTAAAGGGATACTTCACCTCTGGAAAGATGAATGTGTATTTAAAATAGGTCATTTATGTAGAAGAAATGTGAAATTATTTTTGAATTTGGAGCTTTCTAGACTGAGAAAAGCCAGAAAATGTATTTTTGGCTTATGTGGATGAAAGACAACAACTCCCAGAATGCACTCGCTGCTGCGATCCATTCCTTCGGGGATATATCCATAATCGAACACGTCGCTGCTGCTGCGATCCATTCCTTCAGGGAAAGTTGCATGCATGTTTACTTTCTGCATGTTGCCTAACATCAGGCTGAAGCGGACATGAATCAGAGTGATTATAACTAGAGACTCACCGTCTGTCGGCTCGGACTTGATTGCATCTGTGTCTGGTGTTTCTTTAAACCAGTCATGACCTAAAATGTTCCTTAAGCTGATCCCTGACTCTCTGTCACGAAGTTTCCGAAGTAGATCCAGGCATTCTGTAAAAGTTTTCAGAAGAGAGCTGATTAGTCCTGTTTGATTCTGAGATATGTAGTTTATGTAAGGTAATGTTGCTGTTACTATGGCATTCTCTGGATGCCCATGAACATTTATTCATTGCTAAACATTCACTTTCAATCCGCTGTTTTTTTCACATTTTGCTTATTTGTCATCAAGGTAATTTTACTGTCACTTGTGTAAGAGCTTTACATGTTTTCAAGCAATGCTATTTCCATTTCGTTCTTGTTTTTGGTCTCACCTTTGGACAAGCGTGTATTTTCTCCTACGAAACCATTTTCCTTCGACCATCCCCTTCAGCACTCTGTATAAGCCTTCATTTGTTGACATTAAAGGGATAGTTCACTTTGAAATAAAATGTTGGTATGTTTTAGCTTACCTCAAGGGCATCCAAGATGTAGGTGTCTTTTTTTCCGCAGTAGTTTCAATATTGATATTTTTAGGTCAAACCGTTCTTGTCTGTCAGTCATATAATGCAGGTCGATGGTCACTGTCTCAAAGAGCATGCACAGAGTCCAAATTAAAACAATTCCCCATCGTCCAAATTAAAGGACAAATCCAGTGAAAAATGAACCTAGGGGTAATTAACACATGGTTACCGAGTCGATCGTTCCCTGGGGTGCGTTTTCATGATAATCGAATGTAAAGAGTTTTATTTATAAAAACAGATTAGCTCATAACACTAGTATATAGGGCAGAGAGTAAGTAAAAACACATCGCAAGTTAATACCACTAACAAGGCTCAAAATAGTCTCACACTAACACGGTATCATGATGAGGGTCCATACATGCAAACCGAAGCATTGAGAACTTTGTAAGTGTACAGACAGTTTAATAAGAAGATACTTTATAAAGACAGTACATTACGCGTTTACATGCAGGATCCATCTTGGAAAACAGTCTCGACTAGTCGAGCAACGAACGCCGCGCTAAGTGAGCTGGTCGATAGGAATTACGCATAGTGAAATCTAACGTAGCACGGCGTTCGTGACTCGATTAGTCGAGACTGTTTTCCAAAATGGATCCTGCATGTAAACGCGTAATGTACTGTCTTTATAAAGTATCTTCTTATTAAACTGTCTGTACACTTACAAAGTTCTCAATGCTTCGGTTTGCATGTATGGACCCTCATCATGATACCGTGTTAGTGTGAGACTATTTTGAGCCTTGTTAGTGGTATTAACTTGCGATGTGTTTTTACTTACTCTCTGCCCTATATACTAGTGTTATGAGCTAATCTGTTTTTATAAATAAAACTCTTTACATTCGATTATCATGAAAACGCACCCCAGGGAACGATCGACTCGGTAACCATGTGTTAATTACCCCTAGGTTCATTTTTCACTGGATTTGTCCTTTAATTTGGACGATGGGGAATTGTTTTAATTTGGACTCTGTGCATGCTCTTTGAGACAGTGACCATCGACCTGCATTATATGACTGACAGACAAGAACGGTTTGACCTAAAAATATCAATATTGAAACTACTGCGGAAAAAAAGACACCTACATCTTGGATGCCCTTGAGGTAAGCTAAAACATACCAAAATTTTATTTCAAAGTGAACTATCCCTTTAAAGCGTCAATTCTCCACTCTGGTCTTGATGAAGAATCCCCTATTGCAGAAAGCAGGAAGGTTTCAGTTTTTAGTAAAACGCCCTTATTTCCTGTGCATAATAAATCAGTGACTTGTGCTCAAAAAGCAAACTCATGTATTTCACTAGCCCCGTTTACATGCACACTTTTTTGCTATTCCGATTGAGATCGTTCTGATTGACGGATTCCGGTTGACTGTATAAAGAGACGAGACGTAGGCTACTGGCAGATAAAATAAAAACAGGATTATGATATATGATTTGTCTGATTTCTTCAAGCGTTCATATTTACCATGTTTACTATGGTAATGGTTAGCGTGCATCGTGTTTTGCAACGGGTATAAATATTCCTACCTTATAAGGTGATCAGAATCCACATCGGATCACAAACAAAACATTATGTTAGCTGACAGAATTATCTGGCGCAAAACCAGGCATGTGCAGAAAGACGTACACTCAAAGTAATCGGATCAGCTCGTTTACATGGTGTAATCTTTAGTTTGATCGGTTCATGAAAAGGTTTATTCCACCCCCTTCAATCCGACTGAAATTTCAATCGGTTTGAGCATTTTTATTCCGATTGAGGTGCTGACATGGAGCATTTTCATTCTGATTGGACTTTTAAACTGGTTATAATCGGAATACAATGCTACATGTAAACGGGGCTAATGAAACAAAAGTTGTGCATGTAGACAATATAATGGCGACTGCAGAAAGCAAAAGCCGAATCCCGGACATTTTAGACGATCTCGACGGCCGGACATGTCTGGGAAAAAGAGGATGGTAACCCCTAATACTCAGCTTTCTCCACAGAACAAGAGCCTGCTAGCTTAGCTTCCAAAGAAAGACGGCTGACACTATTTGTACATTCTGTGTACAACTGAAAAATGCTCAAAATTCACCAAAAAATGTTTGTATAATGTGTACATGTGTATCTGAATGCACACTGAAGAGAACTGACTTTAGCAAAATGACGATTTTTGCGTCATCAGAGGATTTTTTCCAGACAAAAAATACATAAATCTCTGGTGTCAGGGGGATATGAGGGAGGGAAGCACGTTAATTCGAAAATACTACAGGTTGTCTACTAATACAAAGCTTAATGCTAAATCCTGAAGTATCCCTTTAAGTGACAATTTCTTCTTATTCTCTAAATTAAGAAAAAAGATAAGAATATTTTATATTCCCAAAAACTTTAATATTTGAGGACTTTTAAAGAATTTTTCAAGAATTGTACTGAGGAACATTCTTACGAACTTCTCAATATTTACCTTTCTTTATTTTCTTAAGAATTTTCTTAAAATGTTCATGAATTCGACCCCAGAACATCTCTCCTCCTTCTTCTCCTCCTCCTCCTTCTTCTTCTCCTCCTCCTTGTTCTCCTCCTTCTTCTTCTCCTCCTCCTTCTTCTTCCCCTTCTTCTCCTCCTTCTTCTTCTCCTCCTCCTCCTTCTTCTTCTCCTCCTTCTTCTTCTTCTCCTCCTTGTTCTCCTCCTCCTCCTTCTTCTTCTCCTCCTCCTTCTTCTTCCCCTTCTTCTCCTCCTTCTTCTTCTCCTCCTCCTCCTTCTTCTTCTCCTCCTTCTTCTTCTTCTCCTCCTCCTTCTTCTCCTCCTCCTCTTTCTTCTTCTCCTCCTCCTTCTTCTTCTTCTCCTCCTTCTTCTCCTCCTCCTCCTTCTTCTCCTCCTTCTTCTTCTTCTCCTCCTTCTTCTTCTCCTCCTTCTTCTTCTTCTCCTCCTCCTTCTTCTTCTCCTCCTTCTTCTTCTTCTCCTCCTTCTTCTTCTCCTCCTCCTTCTTCTTCTCCTCCTTCTTCTCCTCCTTCTTCTTCTCCTTCTCCTCCTTCTTCTTCTCCTCCTCCTTCTTCTTCTCCTCCTTCTTCTCCTCCTTCTTCTTCTCCTTCTCCTCCTTCTTCTTCTCCTCCTCCTCCTTCTTCTTCTCCTCCTCCTTCTTCTTCTCCTCCTCCTCCTTCTTCTTCTTCTCCTCCTCCTTCTTCTTCTTCTCCTCCTCCTCCTTCTTCTTCTCCTCCTCCTCCTTTTTCTTCTTCTCCTCCTCCTCCTTCTTCTTCTTCTCCTCCTCCTTCTTCTTCTTCTCCTCCTCCTTCTTCTTCTCCTCCTCCTCCTTCTTCTTACTCGAGTCTGTGTACTCGATCAGATACTCGGGGTAGATCTGGTGATTTTCGAACACGACGAATATAGACGGGTCGTAGACGTCGTTTACACAGCTGTCGTAGAACACGATGTCTCCTCCGTATCTGGACGGGGGCCGCAGATAACAGGAGTATCCTTTAGTGTAGGCGCCGAGCAGGACCCGACACATAAACATGGAGCGCGTGTCCGAGTATCCGGTGTAGGAGTGTGAGTATTTCGGATCACTGGCAAAATAAGTCCCTGTGAAAACAGATGAAGAAAACTCAGGGATTTACCTCTCCTCCGTCCCTCGGGTCATTGTGGCCCGGAACTCATTTTTTACAAATTGAGCGTTCATCAGAGGGGTTCAGGACTTGTGTCGCACTTGAACCAAGAATACACCAAAACAATTTTTTTTTAAATCATTCGAGGAGTTTTGTGGTTGAAATGAAAAACAGTAACAAATCCTTCTCTCGCGGCTCAATTTGCCCCCTTAGGAATAAATGAATGCGAGGAATGCTTCAGTTCACATAGAAAAACTGAAAAATGCAAAAAATTCACCAAAAAATGATTGTATAATGTGTACATGTGTATCTGAATGCACACTGAAGAAAAACTGACTTTAGGACCCAGAGGAACAGCTCATATGGAGCTATAAGGCCATCTAGAGTCACGAAATATCATGTTATATTATAATTTTTCCACAAGAGGTCGACAAAGATATTTAGAGCTGAATTAAAAGGGTTATGCATGAAATTGTGAGTTATTTTGAATTTAAGTTGAAAGAATGTGAGGAATTTGCTTAAATTACTATTTATTTATTATTTATTGATCAAATCTAGTCATTTAAAGGTAAATAAAATAAAAATGTTAAAAAAATCTCAAAAAAAATTTACAATAAAAAATAGAAAAGATATTATTAAAATGAAATAAAATAAGCTTTCTGGACAAAAAAAATGAAAAAAGTATAATTTTAGGGCTTCGGGTCACTTTGACCCGCGAGGGAAAGATGTGTTATAAAGTGCGAGGGAAGGATGAAGGTTAAAGGAATAGTGCGAATTCTGTCATCAGGGAACGTTCTCCGACATGGAACGAGGCCGAGTGAACGATGACAGAACCTGTTGTATTGTTGTTTATTAACTTCACCTCTCCCATAGGCTGCTCCGTGCGTCCCGCTGATCCTACTGTCGAAGTTGTTCCAGCTGATGGCGTTGACGTTCTTGCAGTTGGTGCCGTGGAAGAGATACTTCTCGGACACGTCTTGGCCTCTGGCTCTCTTCTTCATGTAGTCCTTCTTCCTGAAAGGGTCAAAACCGTCAGTCGTACTGCGATTCATCAAAGGCGCTGTATACACCACACCAGTTTCAAATAAAAATGTAAAACTTTTTATGCGTGTTGGCCGTTCGTTTGCACGACTACAGAGTTTTGTGTGCCTGAAAACGCAAACTTTTGAAAACGGGTTTAAAGTGCATGCGAATCTCTGAAGACGATGATGTCACGCACATGCGTATCACATGTTCAGTCTATAGCGTTTCATTTGTTTTCTTTATTTTTACGCGTATTATTAATTTATATATTACACTGTATATTTTCTTTTCCTATTTGTTGTAGTCCATCCACCTTATTCCTGACAACCTCACTGCGTTTTGAATTATGGGAGGCACTTCCGGTTTGAGGAACTTCCATTCAAAAAGCCTGAAACTAATCATTTTAAATCATAAGGTTGCCCTACAAATAAAGCTGATCGTCAGTGTGACTGGATGATCTGTCAGTTTCCCTTCATGATTTATTTTCAGAGATCATGAGAATAACGTTATACTTGTTATTTTAACGTGACGTTATAACTACGGCAAGAGCTCTTTTCAGTCGCTGCTTTCTTTTTTCCCTTTGCAATCCGCTGTAAAAGTATGAAAAAGGACAACATTTCCTGCACATTTGTGGTCTGTTCTCCTGATTTAATTTACGATATATTGCATTAATAATTCACTGGAATGCACGAAGAATCTCTCGTTGTTCTCCTCAAATCCTCACGTCTCTTTCCAGGTTTGTTTTCACAGGTAAATGCAATTTATAATCAGTCAAAATGACGGAAATCACTTTGAAATAGTGTCACGTAATGCTGAAGTTAATGAACATTTTTGATTAAGGCAACATAAGTTACATAATACAGATATATTACTAGGGATGTCCCGATACCACTTTTTCACTTCCGATACGATACCGATGCTGCAGCTTTGGCTATTTGCCGATACCGATATCAATCCGATATTTTTATTTTATTCTTGAACTAAAACTACTAATAATAAAATATATGGAAGCACTTTGCTCAATTAGCCACATAAGAACATCTCACTCAAATGGAGAACAAATGCTTCTCCAGTATATAGTCCACAACAACAGTTGATAATGAAAGACTGCCACCCTTTATTCAAAAGACCTTGAGATATGTTTGGTAACCTGAATGAATTTAAAATTAATTTGCTATATTTCAGATCAATATATTTGTTTCCTTAAAATTTTAATTAACTTTAACTTTATTCTCATCTGAATTATAAATAATTTATTTCTGTATAAAATAATACTAGTACTTTTAAAAACACATTTGATTTTCTTTTTTATTCAATGTAGAATGTGTAACTTAAAAACAAACAGATTAGTCTGTTTTAGGACAAGAAATGAAAACCAATGCAATATGATGAATGTCCAAAAGATTAGATCATTTTTGCTTTTAAACAGCGTGTGTGTGTGTGTGTGTGTGTGTGTGTGTGTGTGTGTGTGTGTGTGTGTGATTTTGGTTGGGTGACAGTTACAGTTTGACAATAGTTTACAGTTTGACAAAAGCACAATGTTGTGTTTTACACAAATAAGTAGGCTTAAAGGAACACTCCACCTTTTTTTGAAATAGGGCTTATTCACATTCTTTCATACATTTAGATAGGTGGGCAAATGCATTTTTGTCTCAGTGCATGCATTGTTTTAGTTTGACAGGGTCGGCGCTAGCTTAGCTTAGCACAATGAATGGAATCCTTTGTTGCCAGCTAGCATGTCCTGAGTAAAAGTGAAAAAACAAAAAACAAAAAAAAACCACCTAATTACTTCTTGTGGCCTGCGTATTCACAACGAATACAAATAGCGATCCAGATTAACACTAGGCGATTTCCTAGGCCGATATTGACTTGGGACTATATTATGGGGAAGCACAGGCGAAGCACAGCAACTTAGGCGAAGCACTGCTACTTGGGCGCAGAGATATCACGCAACACATGAAATCCCACGACTTCCGTCAACATACCAGTGTGCATTGCAACGAGTCAAAACACAGAAGAAGAAGAACAACACGCGTGACCTGCACCGAGTGTCTTCGCTTTTGGATTGTTTATTTTGAGAAGTTACGGTTATAGCAAAGATGGTAATTACCTGCGTAGCAAAAGTTGTGAAAACAAGCAAAGGACATACACGAATGTAATGTTTCACAGAAACACTTTTTGCAGTTTTAATGATGTCCTGTATGAAAATGACGGAGTATGTTTCCACTGTTCGATCACACACACACACACTCCAGCATTGCAATCTTGACATCGCAGCCTGTTCATTTTGCTGCGTTCACACCAAACGCGAATAGAGCGTCAAATTCGCGTCTATCGCGTCTAGTGCGATGTTTGAACAGTTTGAATCCATTCGCGCGTCCAAAGCGAATAGGACGCGCCGCACGCGTATAATAATAAAGTGAGCGTTTGAAGCGATATAGACGCGCATTCAGAGCTAAGGCGGGGCTACAGATTAGGTGTCCCTAAAGAACCCGCATATGCGCGTATCTAACAGTCACGTTATTTCCGTATTACATTAATGTGCACGTGAGTTTTATTTATTTTTATGTCGTGTATTCTCTGTGTAAATCCATGCACCGAACGTACGTTCAGTACGAATACGTACCGTTCCACCCCTAATGGGTATCGGATCGGATCATTTTTTTTCTCCCCTCCGATATCAGATCTAGCGTTTTGGGCCAGTATCGGCACGATACCGATGCCGTGGATCGGATCGGGACATCCCTATATATTACTATATATTACGCACTTTTGGGGTTATTTGGTCTGTTGAAATACCTTGTTGATGCTTTTACACTTTTAAATTTCCTTTTAATGTTGGATGGTTGAAGGGTGAGTAGATTAATGTCATCTCATTGTGACACTTCTTTAACGTATTGCGTTCATAGAGCGAGAGTTTCACTGATTGTTTACAGTTTAACAGAAGTTACACCCATAATTCGCGCAAAGCATCATGGGGTGCAGGAATAATGTGGATATTAGTTTAATATTTTTACACTATATGTTGGATTATTGTCATGTTTATTATTTGTATGTGACTGGCATACAATAAAAAAAAAAATCATTTTTTAGATTAAAAAAAATATTTTTTAAATCTATAGTGTTTCATCGCCATCTACTGGCCTGGCAGCAGAATGCAGCGTTTTTAGTCGTTTTCACAGATTCGGGTGAATGTGGATCGTTTTGACAATGATGTCGTCAGTATGTGGAAAACTCAAAGGAAATACTTCTCCGTTTTAAGCGTATCGTCGTGTCGTGTAAGCGTACCCTTAGAATGGTGAGTGCATGTCTTGTGGACTTACCACTCATACCCTTCCCATAATGCTCTGTTCTGGATCCTGTAAATCTTCAGAATGCTGAAGTCTTTCATGGTGCAATGGAACCGTTCACTGATTTCGATGAATTCACTTGACGTGCTCTGCAGCGACACTCTCTGCGAAGAAACAGCACAGGATAACATCCACATGTTGAACAAATCAATGTCATTGTGAAGGAATCAGAAAATCTGCGCTCACCTTGTATCCGATTTCAGGAGTCACAGCTTTATCCCAGTGTTCCGGCAGAGCCTTTAAATTGTTCAATGTCCTGAAAACAGATGTGAAGAGTGTTCTGTCATACACATTTTTTAGAACGTTTTTGAGAGAGAATGAGTCTGAGCCCAGGAGTATTTTCTTACATTGGCTTGGGCTTGGGTGTTCGTACATCAGCTGCCGACACAAATTTGGGACGACGTGTGACGAGTTTTTTGGCTAAGTTGAGTTTGTTTTTCTGGATCATATCTGAAGAGCAAGATCAGTCAAGATGGCATTAAGACGACAGTCATCGTATTCATCCTTAATGTCTTATAGAGCTGCGTGAAGAGCTTCAAGACCACTACCAGTCAGATAATGTTCCCATGGTGACAAATTAACAAGTTACAAATCACGTGACGCATTACAAGTAACGTGCATTACATAATCAGTTTACTTTATCGCTGCAACTTTATAAATGTACACATAAATATTTTAGTTACTTGTTTAATTATATACTTATTAAATATTTAAGTTACTTAAAAAAGTAATGCATTACTTTTTATTTTAATTAATTTGCTTTAACACTTTATTAAGTACTGAATTAAAACATTACTTAAAAAAAAAAAAAAAGAGTTGTACGGTAGCTAATATAAAAATGAAACAAAGTATGTCATTTTTTAAGGGAGTAATGCAATATTGTAACGCATTTCTTTTAGAAGTAACTTTCTCCAACACTGCTCACACTGCTCGTCTGTATCATTGAGCCCTGAATGGTAAAGGTGATTTTTTAGGTTACCCTGGAAGCTGAGGGTGTAGGTCTGTGATCCGGCTGTGAACTTCACCACAGCACTGCTATCAGCCTGATACTTCTGCTCAAGTTCAGCACTAGAGATGGAGGACAAGCTGAGACCCCCCTCCTGATGAAGAAAATATAACATCATAACGAGTGAAGTAACAGATTAAAAGTAACGTGCATTACGTAATCAGATTACTTCTGTGATATAATGAGTAAAGTAACGCATTACAAGTAACATGCATTACATAATCAGATTACTTGTAATGCGTTACTTTACATGTTACATCACAGAAGTAATCTGATTACATAATGCATGTTACTTATGATGTAACGAGTAAAGTAACGCATTACAAGTAACATGCATTACATAATCAGATTACTTCTGTGATGTAACGAGTAAAGTAACACATTACAAGTAACATGCATTACATAATCAGATTACTTCTGTGATGTAACGAGTAAAGTAACACATTACAAGTAACATGCATTACATAATCAGATTACTTGTAATGCGTTACTTTACATGTTACATCACAGAAGTAATCTGATTACATAATGCATGTTACTTATGATGTAACGAGTAAAGTAACGCATTACAAGTAACATGCATTACATAATCAGATTACTTCTGTGATGTAACGAGTAAAGTAACACATTACAAGTAACAAGTAAAAATACAGTTTTATTACGCCAACACAACAGGCACTAACCGCTGTAGAATACGGGATCCAGATTCCATTCTCCTCCTTCCAGTACCAAAGCCACTCAGTGGACAGAAAGGTGGGCTGGACCACTGACGACACTGTGGACAGACGCCGCACACTGTGAGGGCCTTGGGTCATCGTATCAAAATTAATTTGGTTGATTCCAGAGCTTTGATAGAGAGAGAAACAGTCAAAACACTCGACAAACCACACATTAGTTAATACACTGACTGAATAGACAGCTTTATTATTGTGTATAGCAACACACTAAAACCAATGCAAACACCTCAGCAATTGAATAGCAACCACTTTCAGCATCCTAGCAATTCAATGATTTCATCCTCATGTGCTTTCATCACCCACCTGTATATTCTTTTAGGATCACAGTAATCTTTCTCAATGACCTCATTGTCAGGAAGTGCTTTCCATTTGAATCCTTCCTTAACTTCCCATTTATAGGGCAACTCGGAATGCTCCTTATAACATGAGTCTGGAAAACAAGAGTGCAGTTCAGTTCACAATACACACGACTCTATGAATCACATAAGCACAGAGTTATGGGGCTCTTACCACCGTGCTTGCAGAATCCTTCGATGAAATCCATGCAGATCTCAGTTTTCTCTAAGAGAAGAGACACACACACACACACACACACACGTCACTCACCACATTATAAGCATCTTTTAAGCTGAATATTGCATTCTCATATTTAAAGGATTCGTTCACTTCAGAATTAAAATCTCCTGATAATTTACTCAAACACACGTCATCCAAGATGTTCATGTCTTTCTTTTTTCAGTTGAAAAGATATTAAGGTTTTTGAGGAAAACATTCCAGGATTTTTCTCCATATAGTGACTTCAATGGAGTCCAACGGGTTCTACACGATCCAGCCGAGGAATAAGAGTCTTATCTAGACAAACTAGCGGACATTTTATAAAACAAATAAACATTTATATACTTTTTAACCTGGTCTTGCACTAGCTGTGATGCGACACACATTACGTAATCAGGTTGAAAGGTCACGTGTGACGTAGGCGGAAGAACAGGTCTAGTGTTTACAAAGCAAACGCCATTCACAAAAAAATTAAATTAAATAAAAGGTAAAACAACGATGTCAGACGATATTGAAGTTGGAGGAGAAAATGAGATGAGAGTTTTTCACCCTTCCCTACATTTCTGAACCGGAACACGCGTGACCTTCCAACCTGATTACGCAATGTGTGTCGCATCACAGCTAGTGCAAGACCAGCATCTGTGGTTAAAAGTATATAAATGTCTATTTTGTTATAAAATGTCCGCTGGTTTGTCTAGATAAGACTCTTATTCCTCGGCTGGATCGTGTCGAGACTTTGAAGCTGCACTGAAACTCACATTTGGACCTTCAACCCGTTGGACCCCATTGAAGACACTATATGGGGAAACATCCTGGAGAGCTTTCCTCAAAAACCTTCATTTCTTTTCAACTGAAGAAAGACAGACATGAACATCTTGGATGACATGAGGCTGAGTACATTCAGTTCTTCAGGAAACATTCAGACAGTGTTTCGCTTCAGTTTGAAACCAGATAAACTTCACATGCTTGTCTTCCTTCACAACAAATTGCCATAGATTGAGTATACAAGAAGTAATGCATGTGTGTTGTGTTTATCAGTATCCTTATGTTCGTTGTGTAAAAAAGAAAAACTATAATCAAAGTAAAAATTTATTTGACCGACATAACATCGAATCTAACATCGTGACAGCCCTACTGCATATATACTATGTAATATGTTATAAATAAAAACACTCCACATGTTTAATTTTTACCGCAGGAGTTTCTTTGTGTGCTGCACTTATTTGTTTCGATTTCTCCTGGAGTCGAGAGGCTGCGTGAGCCTCAACAGTGCAACTTTGTTACCGTCAGTACATTAGGTAGGCCATAGGCGTAATTCTATGGGGGGACAGGGGGACACGTCCCCCCCAATATTCAAAGAAGGACAATTTGTCCCCCCCAATATTTGATCATACTGTATGATTATGCGGGCAATATCGATGTGATTGCAAATATGTCTTTCTTTCCAGCTCCGAAAATATAAAATCCCGGCCGGTCCATTTCCCAAATCCATTCGACTGGCCTTACACTATACAATAACAAAACCTATTTCTCCTGAAATCCATGTCATGTTTTCCCTATACCTTTAGTAGCTCGTGCACCGTCAGTGAGTTAGGAAAAACCAAACAGAAGAAGAGTTAGGAGCGCGAAATCTGACAGAGCAGGTGACGGCGGTGTCGTCTCACATGGTGAAATTTCATATGGCAGGTGACGGCGGTGTCCTCGCAGAGAAACCGAAGTACAGTTGTAAATTTATGTTTCCATTTATGGGTATTGCCAGAGTTTTTCCTGCATAAAGAATTATAAGGCGGCTGCCTCCGTCAAATTTCGTGCCGCCTCCGGCTCTCGACAAAACTCGGACAGACAGTCACGTGGTCAGATACACTTTCCCCACCGTGATGGTTCTGTTGCGGTTATAAAAATATTTAAAATAATCTAATTTAATACAGTTATAATTTTTCAATGTAAATTATTTAATTTGATTGGTAACAGCCTAGTGTCTTATTATTTTAATTGGATATATTTATCAAATTTAAGAATTTGAAATGAAAGATGGAGCATACAGTTAATAAAATTAGGGGGGAAAATGCCCTTTATAAAGGTACAAAAAACTATTCTGAGTGTTTTCAAACAGTAATGTAATGAAAAATTGACCATTTGAAGTTTGAAGGGAGTAAAGCCTCTGTTTAGGCTATTAAGGAAATATAATTTTGCCAAAAGAAGAACTTTTATTTTAAATAAATGTTCATTTTAAATCAGCATGTCAGTGTGATATGTTACCATATTATCATGCTTAACACTAAGAATTTGAATAATTGTAATGTGATGATCAGATGCAGATATCTAAATCAGAGAATATCATAGGTTCGGGCGGTTTGCGGGTGGATTATTTATTTTTAACAGTGGATTCGGGTGACTCAAAGTGCACCAGATTAATGAATTTACCTTTAAAATGTACAAAATTTTCTTCCGGGGGAGCATGCCCCCGGACCCCCCTAGAGGTACCAAGTACACAGCTGTCCCCCCCAATGTGTGATTGACAATTTCGCCCTTGAGGTAGGCCTACGCTTTACATTATTATCAACCGCCACTTACATTAAATTAAATTAAATCTGAATCATTCTTACAGTTTGGTGATTCCCTAGTTATATATATGGCCTGATTAAATGGCCTGATTAAAACGTCTCTCTCTCTCTCTCTATATATATATATATATATATATATTATATACACCCATCACATTTCAGCAAATATTTTAGTATATCTACTCAAGGGACAATACTACTATAGTATTAAAATAATAGACAATAAAATAAATGGAGTTTCTCCATCTAAAGTATTTAAGGAGTTTTACCTGGAGACTGAGGCTTCTCACAGAGAGACTGTAATAAGTGTCCAGCGGTGATCAGAACCGGACGAACCAGATTGATCATATGAGAATAGCCTGAAAACACAGGAGAAATAATCAGAGAATATGATCACTTTGATTGGATTACTGCAACGCTCTTCTCATCGGGATCCCCAACAAGAGTCTGCAAAAGCTGCAGTACGTCCAGAACAGCGCTGCTAGGATCCTGATGAGAGTGCGAAAGTATGAACACATCACTCCCATCCTCCACACACTTCATTGGCTTCCCGTGTCTGCTAGGATCGAATATAAGGTTTCACTTCTCACTCACCAATGCATCTATGGAAATGCACCCCCCCTACCTGAAAGAACTACTTACTCCTGCTTCCACAGCACGATCTCTCCGATCACAAACCTCAAACCGCCTCTTAATACCCAAAACTAAACTCTGCACAATGGGCGATCGTGCTTTTTGCTCTGCCGCTCCCCGGATTTGGAATGCCCTCCCGGACCATCTGAGGTCACCACAGACCATCGAGACTTTTAAAAAGGGACTAAAGACATTACTTTTTAGCAGATCTTACGAATTTTAAAAATGTCTAGATATTGTTCTTAGGATCAGACTTGTAGCACTTTGAGATTTTTTCCTTAAAATGTAAAGTGCTTTTATAAATAAAATGTATTATTATTATTATTATTATTATTATTACTTTGAGCTAATTATATTAGAGTTATATCCCTTTGTTGGTTACAAATGTCTCTACTCAAACCAATATTTTCTCCATTTCTTTGTCCTTGATTCCAACCTGTTTTCTCTTTCATGAAATGATGTATGTATGGGACTAGTATTTCTTTTTTTGTTCCTTTTTTTTTTGTTAAAGGGGTGGTATAATACGCTTTTCACAAGATGTAAAATAAGTCTCTGATGTCCCCAGAGTGTGTATGTGAAGTTTTAGCTCAAAATACCCAACAGACCATTTTTTACAGCATGTTAAAATTGTCACTTTTTGAGTCTCAGTGAACACACCGACTTTTTGGGCTTTAGCTTATTCACCGTATCCCCCAGAGTTAGATAAGTCCATACATACCCTTTTCATCTCCATGCGTGCCGTAACTCTGTCTGACGCACCCACCGCTAGCCTAGCTTAGCACAAAGACTGGAGGTAAACGGCTCCAGCTAGCATACTGCTCCCAATAAGTGACAAAATAACGCCAACATTTTCCTATTTACATGATGTGATTTGTATAGTCACAGCGTGTACAAACAACAAGGTCACAGCCGCCATCTTGGGTATGTATGGCCTGATCTAACTCTGGGGGATACGGTGAATAAGCTAAAGTCCCAAAAACTCGGCGTGTTCCTTTAAGCCTGCGGACGACCCCATCCGAATGATGGCCAAAAATATACTGATGAGTTTAATAAAGTTTATTATACATCACACAAAACATGAAGCGTCAGTTTTACTACAGAAAAGCACCGTAAGAGCTGAGTAAACACTGTATAAGAAGTGCGTAAGTACATAATGTTAAACAAATTTCGTTTGAGTCGAGGGAGTATTTTCCTCGAAAATAAAATGAATCCACCACGTCTTCAGCGGCTGGCTCGGATTTCGGGAGTAAATAGAGAGAGCTATGTGAATTAATACATCCAGCCACACAACAACTACATTCTCGTCAGTGCAGCAATGGCGGATGTGAACAACGCATAGACAGTAAAAGAAATGGACACAGCGACCCCACAGACTTCAACGGAGAAAAGTGAAGTCAATTAGACTTCAGGTCTAATTGAGGGTACCCAAATACCTGTGTATTTAAAGGTGCATTAAGTCATGTTTATTTGAACAATATGTAACTTTATTTTAAGGTGTCATTGTTACAGTGTAATTATATATTTAAGTACTGAGTAACTACATGTACTTACTATAGGGTTAGGTTTAGGGTATGGTTGAGGGTTAGTTGCATGTAATTATGCATAATTTACTGTTATTACTATGGTAAGTACATGTAACATATCAAGGACACTGTAAAATAAAGTGTTACCCATTTTTATTGTGGAACAAATTGATATTTTTCTATTTGTAAATTAGCAATTGATTTTTTTTTTTTTTTTTACTACTGCACAGCACCATTTTATCACCAGCATTTTTTTTTAAATAACTTTGTAGTTAATTGTTTTGTTAAATGTGAGAATAAATTCAAGTTTATATTTTCTTTAAGATTATGTAACTTCTGTATGTAAAAGTCTGTATCATTAAATGGTAACTTGTCTTTCTGTTGTTATTTTTTAGATGTTTGTTGTAACTAAATGCTTATGTAATTCAAGATGCTTTAGTAAAACCATGGTTAAACTGTGGTAATACAGCCAATTTGTGGTACATGAACCATGGTTTAAAAAAAGAGAACTAAAAAACACTTAATCCAGAGTTTCTGACAGGAATTACACGTGTGGAAACTAACGTTACCGGAGAAGAAGAACATTAAAAACGACACATGATTTGGGCCAGTTGTCCCACATCTTTTTGGCTACCTGGGACTGTTATTTCTGCATATATGTGAGTTTTGATTTGTATTAATGTTAACTTACCTGTCATGTTCTGCTCAGGCCCGTCTGTTGGGCTGGCGTTTCTCGCAGGTAACGCAGTAGCTTGAGCCTGATTTAACACTTGCTCCATGTTTGCCTAATGTTTTATATTGCGATAATCCGTTTGTAAACTGTATTTCACTAACGTTACTGCATTTGTCTATAAATGTCACTAACGTTACTGTCTTTGTCTGTAAACTGTGTGTTTACTTTGCACTACACGCTCCCCGCCTGTGACATCAAGAACAGAACTGCGCATGTGACGTCACAGACCCGTCCAGGTCGAAGCCGCCAAAAGCCTAGTTCAGGTTCACACTACAGGATTTCAAGCCCGATTTGCACATAACGGATGTGAATTATAGAAATGTGAGAGTGTGCTATGTTTATGCTAGGTTAAACACAGCTTTGATCACATGGAATATATTATCTGTCTATAAATTACAGAAACGTCTCTCTCTCTCTCTCTCTCTCTCTCTCTCTCTCTCTCTCTCTCTCTCTCTCTCTCTCTCTCTCTCTCTCTCTCTGTGTGTGTGTGTGTGTGTGTGTGTGTGTGTGTGTGTGTGTGTGTGTGTGTGTCTCTATGTCTGTTATTCGCATATCTCTCGAACCGTTAGTCCGATGGATTTCAAACTCGACAGGTGTCTAGTTTGACGTTGTTTGGATTAGAAATGCTAAAGATATCGTTAAATATATCATTTTTTAGAAGGTTGTGGTTTAAAAATAAACATTCTAACATAAACACTTTGTCAGCTACACTGTTTACTTCTGAATATTATATTTTATTCACAGCCATCATTTGTAGTAGCCTATTCACAAACTGTTTGCTCAAGCGTAGCATTTTCTCTGTGTAGCTGCTCCCTGAATCATGGCGTTTACTTCTGTATATTATATCTATCTATAAATTGCGGGAACGTCTTTCTGTCAGTGTGTATGTGTGTGTGTGTGTGTGTGTGTGTGTGTGTGTGTGTGTGTGTCTGTCTGTGTGTGTTATTCGCATATCTCTCGAACCGTTAGTCTGATGGATTTCAAACTTGAGTAAGTACAGTAAGTGCAGTGCCAAGTTTGACGTTGTTTGGATTAGAAATGCAAAAGATATTGTTAAATATATCGATAAAAGAAGCACGTAAGTGGCGTTTTCTCGGAGTTCACTGTGTAGCTGCTCCCTGAATAGTTCATTTTTCCACATTTATTGTATGTCATTATGTCAGTATCAGCACAAATAAAAATGTCACTGAACTTTTGCTGTGTAATTGTAACAGTGAGCACTCAAACACACCGAACCAACAATTACTAAAAACACACACAAAAACTGATTTTGCACTAGTATTTTAAAGTAGCCTATATTAAAATAGAAAACCATTATTTTAAATTGTAAAATTATTTCACAGTATTACAGTTTTTTCTGTATTATTGATCAAATAAATACATCCTTGAACATAAGAGACTGTTCAAAATCATAAAAAATAGTAATGTTTCCTAACTTTTGACCGGTATTGTATGTATACACCCATATTTATGATAAACATTAAAGTAGAAATTATCAATATATTTTACATTTAAAAACACATATTTTGTCAATTAATAATAATATTTAAATAAAACAAATTGTTAAGGCGTCTCCAGATTTCATTCTCATGTGAGGAGTGTTGTAGTTGTTGTTGTAAGTTCCCACATTCACCAGCTGGGGGCGCTTCACTGTTACAGTAATAAACAGTTTAGAAGCAGATCTCCTAGAAGTGGTAAATGCCTCACTTCTCTCTGGGAGTTTTCCAAACTCCCTGAAAACTGCAGTTGTCAAGCCCCTCCTGAAAAAAAACAATCTGGATAAGACCATATTAAGCAACTATAGACCGATCTCAAATCTTCCTTTCATAGGCAAGATCATAGAAAAAGTTGTCTTCAATCAGCTGAACAAATTCTTAAGCTCGAATGGATACTTTGACAATTTTCAATCTGGTTTCCGACCGCACCACAGCACAGAGACAGCGCTCATAAAGATAATAAACGATATTCGCTTAAATACTGATTCAGGAAAATTATCAGTGCTGGTACTACTCGACCTCAGTGCTGCATTTGACACTGTCGATCATAACATACTTCTTGACAGGCTGGAAAACTGGGTGGGGCTTTCTGGGATAGTCCTAAAATGGTTCAGGTCATACTTAGATGGGAGAGGTTATTATGTGAGTATAGGAGACCATAAGTCTGAGTGGACATCCATGACATGCCGAGTCCCTCAAGGCTCAATTCTTGTGCCACTCCTGTTCAACCTGTATATGCTCCCAATGAGCCAAATAATGAGAAACAACCAAATCGCTTACCACAGCTATGCAGACGACACACAGCTGTACTTAGCCCTATCGCCTAATGATTACAGCCCCATTGACTCCCTGTGCCAATGCATTGATGAAGTCAACAGTTGGATGTGCCAAAACTTTCTTCAGTTAAACAAAGACAAAACTGAAGTTATTGCATTTGGAAACAAAGATGAGGTTCTCAAGGTGAACGCATACCTTCACTCTAGGGGTCAAACAACTAAAAATCAAGTCAGGAATCTTGGTGTGACACTAGAGTCAGACCTTAGTTTCAGTAGTCATGTCAAAGCAATAACTAAATCAGCTTACTATCATCTGAAAAATATTGCAAGAATTAGATGCTTTGTTTCCAGACAAGACTTAGAGAAACTTGTGCATGCTTTCATCACCAGCAGGGTGGATTATTGTAATGGACTCCTCACTGGCCTTCCCAAAAAGACCATAACACAGTTGCAGCTCATACAGAACGCTGCCGCCAGGATTCTGAGCAGAACCAGAAAATATGAACATATCACACCAGTCCTCAGGTCTTTACACTGGCTCCCAGTTAGATTTAGGATTGATTTTAAAGTATTACTACTGGTATATAAATCATTCAATGGCCTAGGACCTCAATACATTGCAGATATGCTCACTGAATATAAACCCAACAGATCACTCAGATCATTAGGATCATATCAGCTAGAAATACCAAGGGTTCACTCTAAACATGGCGAGTCTGCTTTTAGCTATTATGCTGGAACCAGCTTCCAGAAGAGATCAGATGTGCTCCTACAGTGGTCACATTCAAATCCAGACTCAAAACACTTCTGTTTAGCTGTGCATTTACTGAATGAGCACTGTGCCGCTGTTCGTCCGACTGTTTGTACTGTATTTCATTTTATTTTTCTAAACTGTTTTAATTATTCTTATTTCTTTTTATTATTTTAATTTCTTCTATGTAAAGCACTTTGAATTGCCATTGTGTATGAAATGTGCTATATAAATAAACTTGCCTTGCCTTGCCTTGCCTAATAAACTGTTACTGTTATAAAGTAGAGTGCACGTCAGGTGTGAACAGAAGCTGTGTTTGTCTGAGCGTTTGACAGACACAGCAACTACTTTCCTGCAGGGCATGATGGGTAATTATGAAGTCACATGATCACTTTGTTTCCTGTGAGCTTCTCACATTCATCAGCTGTGGATTATTATGAATTCATTTTACAGTTTTTCTCAGTCACTTTGGTGCATTTCTCACATCACTATTTACATTTGCACAACAGTTAGTTCAACCTCCACAACATTTAGTCATTTGTGCACATCATAGTAGCAGTTTCTCATTCCTTCCAACAATTTGCAAATGCTTTTGGACATGCATCAATTGCTTTCATACAACTCTCTGCTGTTTTATAACATTATCATTTGCTTATGTCATGTCAGTCAAAATTAACTATACTTGTGAGTGCTGAATAGTCATTCCATATAAAACTAATAGTCCTCATTTCATTGCTTGAGTCATTACATACACAAATGTTGAACTAGTTGTCAAAATCTGTCAAGCAAATTTAAAAAAAAAATTAAAATCTTTTTTTTCCTGAAAATGTCCCATAGACAGTATATAAAGTCTATACCAGACCGAGAGGAACGTCTGAATGTGCATGAATGATTACAGTACTATGTATGTTGTATGTTCAGTTCCAATATGTACTGCAATATTGTTTCCAGTGTTGCACAGCTCTACCCAAAGGGAGTTTATGTTTGTTGTAAATAAGGGTGTATTTGTTCGTTTGCACAATGCTGTGAACAAATTAGAATTGCAAAGAGCATATGCAGTAAAAATGTGAAACATACATATTCAGTGTCTTGTACTCAGTTACCTCACTAAACACAGTAATGTGTAACTTTACTGTATTTTCCAGATGGCTGTGCAAATAGTATATAGTGCTGTCTTGAGCATTTTCAGGTAGTGTCACCAAGATCTGACTTTTTTGCATTGGAAAACATTTACAGAGTAAACTGTCATAATGAAAACATGACAAAGCCATTTGACTATCTTGTTCATAAACAATGGTGTCAGGACTTTTCATCTTGATGACACTGACACTTTCATTGACATGAATACTTGCTTTTGAGGAATGAGCGATCTCCATTTTGAGCAAGTGACACGCTTTTGCATGTTATCAACTAGGTTTTGCAGTTTGTACTAATTGTTTTGAGAACTGCATTAACTGTTGTGCAAATGTAAATAGTGATGTGAGAAATGCACCAAAGCGACTGAGAAAAACTGTAATAAGTAATTAGTCATTGACAGTGGTGTAGAGTAACCCTTACCATAACTCTTGAAAGAACAGATTGAGTGAAAGGTTTCCCAGCCGTGATGTCAGCGACCGTGTGTGTGTTTTCTGACGGGATGATGGACACATAATTCAGGGCAAGAGCGGCTCTGTAAAAATACCCTGAGATCCCGCAGGTCCTTTAATGGATTCTGCAGATGTTTCTCCTCGAGAAGCTGAGGAACTGAGAAGCTCAGAGATATTATGGATCGCTGTCTAGTAATAACAGTGTGTTGAGTATGTGTTGATTAGCCAGCATAAAGACGAGGTGAAACCCTTGGAGAAACATATCAATTCATCTGTCTATTTGAAAAAAAGAATAAAGTTTACATTTATAAACATTTCAATCTTTATTGCAAACTTAAGGTTAAGGCTGAAGATTTAACACGTACGGTACATAATTCAGTTATCGAAACAGGCATATCTGAAATTTGCAAAAGTTGTAATATCTTGTTGTGACTGTAAGGCACCAAAAATAATAACTTTTATTTTTTGCAGTTGAGGTAAATGTGAAGCTGCCTTCAGCATTGTTTGGTCCTCAGAGTTTTACACACTTTTCTAGCAACGCTGTGTAAGTGTCAATGCTACAGAAAGACATTTTAAAAGAGTTTCTATTGAAAGATTATTTCAAGCTCAAAGTGGAGTGAAGTGTGCTCAGTATAATGGTTTAAGAGTTAATACAGAATTCATTACGTAGTAAAGTAATAGAGAACAAAAAAAGACAAACAACTCATTCTTGGAGAAAAAAATTAGTCAAACAATTTAGAGTTTGGGTCACATGATTTGTTTATGAAGCTGTAATGCCACCTTGTGGAAATCCTCTGGAACTGCAGGAACTGAGCTTCGAGCTGTTGGCAAATAAAAAAAGACTGAGTTAACTAAAGTTCATTTATCAGGCAGTATATTCAGTCATTTTAACTTTTTTCCATTCTTTTACCTTAAGACAATCATAAATGTATAGGAAATGTATAGGATAATGCAATGTAAGTCGCTTTGGATAAAAGCGTCTGCCAAATGCATAAATGTAAATGTAAATAAATTAAAGTGGTCCTTTTATGCTTATTTACATGTTCATCTTTCTTTAGTGTGTAGTGTTGCTGTTTGAACATCAAAAATCTCTGCAAAGTTTCAAAGCACAAAGTTCTTCTCTATATCAGTGTCAGTGTTTCTGAACTCCTGAAACGCCTCCAGTGTAGTCTTGAGTTTCTTCCGGGAACGAACACGTCACAATATTCCTCATTTAAATAATTCATACGCAGAATAAAGGGGCGGGGCCTGGTTGAGTTAGTTCAGGGGTGGGGAACGTCCGGCCCGCAAAACAGTTTGATGCGGCCCGCGAGTCAATTCCTCCCCAAAAAAAAAAAAAAAAAAACTTCAGAAACAAAAATCTCAGCAATTACTTTTCCTGTGATAGAAAACACAAAATAGGCAAAGTGGCAAGCAGCACGAGCCCACGAGCCCACGAGCCGTGAGAGCAGGGCGTGGACAGTAGCGCGAGTGTTAATGAGTCACCTGAGGTCAAGTTCAAGCACCGGTTTCAGGTTTCTCACGGATGAACTACGGGGGCGAGCGCGCCGCACCGGTTTCAAAAAAAAATAACGCAGTCGGCACCGCCGCACAGTCTTCTGTCAGACCAGATGTTGTCAGGCTATATGTCAGTAAAACTCAGAAAAACTAACTTACTTACGTTACGTTGTGCCAGCCGTTTGTTCGCGGCGCGCACTCTTCAATCACGCAAATGCGGCGCGCCCTGTATCACGCAAAATACACTACTAGCATGTAACGTCGTGTTCTGTCGTCAATTAAGTATTGAAATAACTAAAAGGGAGATTAAAGCTGCGTCAAAACTCTATGTCTGGGCTTTCGTATTCCTTTGTAGGCTACATAAATGTTACACATTTTGGCGTAGCCCTACTCAATTTTCATTATTAATGTTCTAACATTTGATCAATATTGCAAAGTCATCAAAACTGACTAAATATTTTGTGACCAAAAATTTGAAAAATAGGCCTACATCTAGCCTAAATGATCGTTCATGACATTCTTTTAACTATAAGCAACCCAATTTGTCTAGATCTGTATTATTTCCTTTGTATAATGAGCTTAAATATTGCTGCGCAGTCGTGTGATTTAGTCTGCTTGATTAACATTATTACAATGTATTCCTAACTCTGATATGTAGCCTATATATAAGGTCCTCGAATGTGTTCGAATATTTCACCAGCATCAGCCTTTTCACAGTTTCTATCACTCCGCTTGTCTGTGTTTGCACAACTTGCATCATTAGGCCAGTAATGGTGACAAGTGACTGTCTTTATGAGTGAACAATTGAAATTTAATTGAACTGATTTAATAGTGCCAAAAACATTGATTAACTCAAGAAAGAAACAAGTTGCTGAAACCAATCTTTAATGCTAAAAAGTTTACATCTATGCAAAATAATCCTTGAAAGAACAGGCCATTCCTGTTTGGAATATGTGATTGTGTATTGTCAACAATAAGCAGAAACATTTTGCATTTCCATTTTATAGTGTGGATCATTAATTTCAACATTTATCCTCATTCTCATGTTTAAGAATCTGTTATCTGCTTGACAAATAATTTATGCTACTGCCCACTGACATGCTTTTAAAGCTATTGTTATCAAAAAATGTTGGCATTCAAACACCTTAAAATGCACATATGTAGGTCCGAGAAATCAATTTTTTTTCCGGGGGAGCATGCCCCCGAACCCCCGAATGTTGAACCATTTGAATGTGTGTGTCTGTGTGGTAATATGGGCTGGTGTGGCTACAGTGCCAGGACTGAATTTTTTAACCAGTCTACCCCCTGTATATAGGCTTACAATATACATTATTCTCTGTATCGAATCATGTTATCTTGTTACCCAGCCCCTGATGTTTCAGGCTCAGCCCCTGGTGTTTTTAAAACCTAGAAACGCCCCTGCTCATTACAATGGCCCTTAAAGAATGTTAAAAAATTGTAAATGGCCCTTGATAGGAAAAAGGTTCCCCACCCCTGGTTTAGATAGTATTTAGATATAAAATGTATGACAATAAGGGCGTGGTTAACTTTGATTGACAGCTTGATTGACAGCTGAAAGGCAGAATGACAACATAAGAAGCGCCATTTTTTAATACAGTTGACATATAATACTACTGTTTCTGTATCATGAAATGTAGTTTTAAGAGTTTTTCAGGCGAGAATGTAGTTGTTTAAAGCTCAAATCTGTGGTTTATTTATAAAGATTTATGAAAATTGTATCCAGTTGTGAGATCCAGCGATGACCGGGCGCTCGGCGCGATGTACCCCGCCTGGAGCAGCCTTTCATCGGCTAGACGTTTTGAGGTTTGCCGCTGACTCTGGCGTCTCTGTAGTGGTTAAACATGAGATATAATTCGTCTTGTCTATATCTAACGGGCGATTTTTGGTCTCGTGGGCAATCGTTTTGGCTGAGGGGAAGTTTCATAACTTTATAAGCTATATTTAACTTGTACCGTTGTATGGTTAGACTAGATCGAGCGCATGACTTTTTATGTTTGACTGAATTGTTTGCTTTATTTGTATAGCTTATTGTAACTTTACCTTTTACTTATACTTTTATAATAGCTAATATTGATAAAACTGAAATTTAACAAAAAGAGACTGGGTTGAGTTTTGTCATTTTAAATTTTAATACAACGAAGATGATCTGTAATGTTGTTTACTGCAACATCTGTTGTTTAATACAAATGCACATATTGCCTGGACCATATTAAAATGTTTAATATTTTTATATTATATTTAAAACGAAAAGAGGCAGGTTTGTGTTTTATATTTCGTTTTGTTATAAATAGGCAAACGTTATGTGCAGTGAATATAATCAATACGCGTCGCCTGAACCACATTTGTGTGGCTATAATGTTTAAGATTTCTTTAAATGAAAACGAAAAGAGTTAGTATGGTGTTTTATAACATATTTCGTTGCCTAAAATATACACAGAGATAACCGGAGTAGCAGAGCGAGCTGAGTGACGCGCGCTGCGTCAGAAGGTGGGCGGGGTTAGGGTTTCTCAAGATTTTCCAAGATGGCGCCGCCCATACCCCCCATAAACGGCTTCAAACCCGTTCTTCAGAAAGTCTATGGGTGACGTCACAGACGCTTTGTCCATATTTTTTACAGTCTATGGTAATGTCATCCTTTCTAGTAGTGCTATCATGGCATAATAATCTGTTTGGTTGTAAAATGTATTACCTGAGTGAAATGAAATCGAATGTATCGTCCTGTGGAATCATTCATTCACAGACAGCATACGAAGATGTTCAACTAATAAAGATCTTCATCGCTGGCAAATATATGATGCATTTGAAGATTTGCTCTCACTTGACTGTACTGTAGGTAGGTCCACGGCCACTTCATCCAACGCTCTTGATGTCCGTAAATCTTCCTGTTACGACTCCGAGTCGAGTGTGAATTGCAATCGCTTCAGACGATTCAGTGCGTGCAGGAACTGAACAGAATCAGGAACTGAATCATTCAAACTGATTCGCGAACCGATTTAGACAGATCTGCCAACTTGTTTGATGAAGTCTTTGAACAGAATCGACTCAAAAGAGTGATTCATTTGTGAATTGAGCATCGCTCAAGCCCAGAAAAAAAGATACATCGCGCTTGGAATAAACTACGCATTTAACAACACATTGCATTAAAATAAAGTAACGAGAAGGACGTCGCCCAACGTAACGAAGTAAAAGTACAGTTTTTTCATTAGAAATGTACTCGAGTAAAAGTAATAAGTACCCACATTCAAATCTACTCTTAAAAGTACAATTTTTCCCAAAAAATACTCAAGTAAATGTAACGAAGTAAATGTACTCCGTTACTACCCACCTCTGAGTATAGGCTTCATTTACATTTTTTTTAAATGGGTGGGTTTATTCCAGCCATATTATGAAAAAACTATTTATGTAATTTGTGTTTTTGAAAGAAGTCTCTTGTGCTTGAGGCTGAAAAAATGCAATAAAACCTGTAATATTGTGAAATATTATTACAATTTAAAATAGTTGTTTTCTGTTCTAATATGTTTTAAAATGTAATTTATTCCTGTGATCAAAGCTGATTTTTCAGCATCATTACTCCAGTCTTCAGGGTCACATGATCCTTCAGAAATCATTCTAATATGATGATTTGATGATCAAGAAACATTTCTGATTATTATAAATGTTAAATTCTTTAAAGTTCTGCTGCTTAATATTTTAGTGAAAACAGTGATATGTTGTTTTTTTTTGGGATTCTTTGATGAACAGAATATATTTGAAATAGAATTTGTAACATTATGGGCCCTATCTTGCACCCAGCGCAATTGACTTTGTACAGCGACACATGTATCATTCCTATTTTGCACCCGACGCACAGCAGACGTTTCCCTCCACAGACGCACGTCGGTAAGTTAGGAATCTAGCAGACGTTCCTGTAATTTGTAGATAGATTCTGCCTCCATAAAACCCGTCTATGATATAACTGGGCCATAGTCATCTGCTTCCTCCCCGTTATTTTATCTCCCTGATTTACAATCCTCTCAATACAATTCTTATTTTTCACATTCAGAGAATTAAACCAGCACAACAATGAAAAGGATAATAGCGACTCAATACAGGATCTGTAGAACATACACATCAATATTTTATCCACATTAAATGACCTTAGTTTCTGCAAACAACACAATCTTTGCTGCCCCCTCTTACACAAAGCGTCAGTATTTGGGGAAAGTCAATTTGTTATCTAAGACCAGGGAAGCCAAAATTCTGGGGGGGCACAATCTGAGACGTTGCAATTGTTTTCTGACGGGTGATATGGATCATGTTAGGAGGGGTCGGGGGTTTCTCCCCCTGAATTTTTTTTAATTCTGGCTGCTAAACATACCATTTCAATGCAGTTTGGGAGGGACAGAAATACCTTAACGGAGCTAGCAGAAACCCTCCTCTATCTGAGGAATAAGTTAAAGTATCTATTTTGTAAGTTTATGTAAAAGACAGGTTGATGAAAGAACTGTAAGCTCAAATTCAAAAGCTTTTGGAATCTACTTCATTAAAGCATGTTTACACACTGTGGTGGCCAGAAGGAAACAGTCCATCACAATGCAGCACGGTCACCTGCAGCACCATGGAGAGCACAAGGTATGGGTGAAACAGTGGTGTTCAGGACCAAGGACAGCTCTAACACAGGTGTGCAGCATTCCCCTCTGACAGGCAGCCTCAGCTGCAGGCTGTTGGGCCCAATTAGTAATCACATAAAAGTGAACAAAGAAGACACAGTAAGGAGGGAAGCAGGGGAAGAGGACAGACACAGTGTTGGATGTGTTCAAGCCCAGCCAGCCCAACTACCCTCTTGAAGATAGAGGCTTAATTGTCGGCGTGAGTAAAGTGAATCTCCTTAACTAATCCTACACCTCTTCTGCCTCTTTTCCAGAAGTAAATTGATGCAAAAAGGAGCTACCAGAGAAAGAAGTACCTGAGTTAAAGTTTTCTCCCTTTTACCCTTAACCCTGCTTTATGACAAATAAAGAACTGTAAGTTTTGCTCCAGTGAAGTTCTGTCTGGTGAATGATTTACTTTGAACTCCAGAGCTAACCCTCTCAGCATTGTGTGTGAAATTTACAACACACACTTACTGTACACTTAGGCCTACTACACATGCTTTTAAAAACAGTACCATTGCAGTTTTTATGTTATGATAATTGGTATGTGACCTAAGAACGATCTTGCATTAAAGGTATACATAAAGGTGCTGAGGTCTGACTTTGTGGTGCTCTGAAATTAAGTTATTTTAATATTAATATGTGATGAAGGACTTTGAAAGAAGTTTGACAGATTTCAGTGCTGAATAAGGTTAACACTACCCCGTTTATTTGAAAATGGTTAATATTTGACAAATGTAAAAAAGTAATCAAACCCGATCAGATAACGTTACTATGGCTTTGTATGGCAGTAACGTTAGCCAACTAGTTTACGGTTAGACTAGGCTAGTTATCGATAACGTTACACTGACACAACTTAAGTTAATGCTCTGAATTCGCAGCTAATATCAAATCCATAACTTTTTGATCGTTAAAATTTCCAGGTCAACCACAAATAATCCCACTACCTTTTAATATCATCCGATAACTAATTCAATGCCGATTTGTTGCTTTGCCCACTTACCACTTCAAGACCATCTCAGTGATTTACTCCAACTCTGAGCAAACTCTCTGCTCCTCACCACAGGGCTTCTCAGGCGCTGCGAGCAAATCACTCAGCAGAAGTAGCAGTGAGCCTTCTGAGCCTTCTGAGAATGTAGTTCCCAGTATGTGTACGTTTAGAAGACGGCTGTGTCTCATGTGACCTTGTTATTTGCACACGCTGTGACTATACAAATCACAACATGTAAATAGGAAAATGTTGGTGTTATTTTGTCACTTATTGGGACCAGTATGCTAGCTGGAGCCATTTACCTCCAGTCTATGTGCTAAGCTAGGCTAGCGGTGGGTGCGTCAGACAGAGTTACGGCACGCATGGAGATGAGAAGGGCATGTATGGACTTATCTAACTCTGGGGGATATGGTGAATAAGATAAAGCCCCAAAAAGTCAGTGTGTTCCTTTAGTGTCAAATCATAATTATAACTGAAAGTAATGACAAGAAGAATAGAACATAGAAAATAACAGATGGCAGAATTAACATGAACCAAAGTAATAATGACTCACTGTTATCTAAACTGAAGAGATCTGGCACAGGTGGCAACTCTTGATCCTGGAGGGTCCTGGGACACACAGAGACTCCAGATCTTCTAGACCTGGGGCCTCATGTACAAAGACTTGCGTTGAATTCATACTAAAACATTGCGTACGGACAAAGCTGTAAATGTGCGTACGCACAAAAAAACCCAGATGTATGAATCTCTGCGTACGAAGGATCCCACGCATATTCTCTTTGTACATCCCAGTTAACGTAAAATTGAGCGCACGAGCACAACGCCCCACCCAGTCTCCTCCCTGAATTAAATTAATTTAAATATGGTAATGAGTCCACTTTGGCAAAAGAAAGCAGTAAGAAAATGGCGGCAAGAAACAAAACTTTACAGAAAGTGAATTGGAGGTGCTACTATCGGAGGTAGAAATGAAAAAAATATATATTTGGAACTTTGTCCTCCGGAATTAATAACAAAAGGAAAAAATATGAGTGGGAGAGTTTGGCTGATGCTGTCAATGCGGTGGGATCTGAAAGTCGCACTGTAGAGTAGACTGAGTACAGTTGAGATTTGATTTTTCACACAAAAATAGACACTGAAAAGAAGTGAATTTCCACATGACACGCCACATGACATTTCATTAGCTTGTAGACTAAGATATTATCAATCAATAATACCCACAAGTAGTTTATATTTTCCACAATTAGCTCATAAAAATAAGGTGCTTTTTGTCTCAACTTTGTCTCAACTGTACCAATATGTGGTACAGTTGAGACAGTGCATGGTACAGTTGAGACACCCATTTTTAATGATGTGAAGGTAACTAACCATTCATTGTAAATATACAAAATAAAGACAAATAAAGAAAATAACAATTGGGCAACATTTTTTTTTATTCATCCATTTATATTCATTCATTTTATTTAAATTAGCACTGGTTAAAATGTATAAAGCAGGAACAAGATATGTAACAATATTTATTAATAATACACAGTTTAAATATCACAAATATCAAATTTTATTTTAATTTGTGTCCAATGCTGGCTTATTACGACGTTTAACCTGTTATCAAAACGCTGAACAACTAAACAGTGTGTTTCCTAATAGAACTCTATCGGGGGTACAGTATGTGTCTCAACTATCCCCCACTGGCCACCTCGCACATTTCTCTAGATTTTGCAATTACCTTGCATGACACAATACCATGAAATATGCCATATACTAGTTACGTTTAACAGTCACATAAGGATAATAAGCTATTCATTGTGGAGAGTGCATGGTGAAGTGAACGTCATATCTTAGAAAAAAAACTTTTTCCGATTTCTTCGGATCGGAGATGCGTCCGTTGTTCAAATTTCACACGATCAAAGAGGACACTAATACGCACGTACACAGCAAAAATCACAACTTGTGCTTGCTGCGAACGCAAGTTATTTAAGGTGTCTCAACTGTACACAGTCTACCCTAAATGACCTTACAAAGAAATGGTCTGATATAAAGGTGGACATTAAACCAAAGCTGTCATTGCCATAGACTAAGGGTTGTATCAATTTGCATATGCTTTTATATGTTCTTACTTAATTGCATAATTGATAGAATATTTCCATAAGGCTCGTGTGACAATATATGTCATTTATTTTATAAATTGCAAATTAATAGCAATGCTTCCCACAGGTGGTGGTGCGATAGACTTGTAGAACCATTCATTGTGTAATGTTTGCAACTTCACTTCATTGCCTGTAAGAGTCGCCAACGGACAAAAACAATGAGAAATGTACGTACGCCAGACATGAAATTGGCGTGGAGGAACGCACATTCTTGCATTAATTTCACTGTTAGTACATACGACCGTGAGCGTGAAAGCTGGCGTACGCAAAGTTTTTGTGCGTACGCAAGATTGATACATGAGGCCCCTGGCCTGGCACACACACACACACACACACACACACCCCGACTCAGGTTCAGCAGGATCTGCGTCCGGCCTTTCCTTGATCCTGGAGGGACCTGGAACACACAGAGACTCCCGCGGGCCGGGTCGGGCCGATATTTCCCGCCACTATCCTCGGCCCAGGCTGGGCCCTTGATCAAGCATTTGTGTTTTTTAATCATTACTTTATTAGCCTAATTGGGTGGGGAGAAAGCTATGCCATAATCAGAAATATTATATCTTAAGCAAAGTAGGCCTAAGTAACAAAGTCAAGTCAAGTCAAGTCATCTTCATTTATATAGCGCTTTTAACAATGTAGATTGTTCCAAAGCGGCTTTACAGAGATACAAGGATAGTTTAAAGTAACAGAGATTGTTTTGGCTTTATAGCAGTTCTTGAATAAAGCTATTTTCCAGCTAAAGGTAATTTGATTGATTCACTTGGGACGCAACGATCATTAGTTATAAACTTAGGGGCCGCTAACACAACACCGTTTTTACAGGAAACTCTACACAGACTTTAAACGCGAAACCTGTGAATACGCTGATGGCGTGCAAATGCATATTACGAGTTCAGTCTATTGGTATGCGCGTTTGAATACATGTGTGCAGGTTTGTAATTCCCTACAAACCAAGCCTTAAAAAACTACT
The DNA here is from genome assembly GCF_965113295.1 of Leuciscus leuciscus. Classification (NCBI taxonomy): domain Eukaryota; kingdom Metazoa; phylum Chordata; class Actinopteri; order Cypriniformes; family Leuciscidae; genus Leuciscus; species Leuciscus leuciscus. Next base: position 2,798,484 of record NC_138745.1, on the reverse strand, counting down.
TGTCTGGCCTTAACATTTTGATACAGAATTGTTTCACTTCGGGGTAGATACGCGAACCGAATTTTCCCGACAACGCTTTATCTGTAGAGTGGTAAAGGGATCCTCCATAAGGAGAAACTAGTTGGCACTTTAGCAACCCGCTATGACATCGGGTCCAGGCGCAGGTCCTTCATCAGATCTGGATACAGCCTGGATCCGGCAGGCTGCGGGAAAACCTCTGGATAAACAAAAATTAGCGTAGATGCCACATTCTTCTTATGATGTATTGAGTACATCAGGGAAGTATTCCCGGTTCTGGCTGACCTGATCTATGCAGCCTAACATTGAATTATAGAAGTTTATAATGTGTTATGTGTATGCTAGGTCAAAGAGATGTGTTTTTAGTCTAGCTTTGAACTGACAAGAGTGTGTCTGCTTCCCGGACAATGGTAGGAAGACTGTTCCAAAGTTTTGGTACTAAATAGGAGAAGGATCTACCGCCAGCAGTCAATTTTGATATTCTAGGTATTATCAACTGGCCGGAATTTTGAGATCGCAATAGACGTGAAGGACTATAATGCGTTAAGAGCTCTCTCAAGTACTGCGGAGCTAAACCATTTAGTGCTTTGTAAGTAATCAGCAAAATTTTTAAATGTATACGATGTTTAATAGGTGTCACGACTACCTGGCTCACAGTAGCAATGACATAGGGGGAGACCACACCGTTTGTTAAGTTAAATCCAAAATTTATTAGAATATTAAATTATACAATGAAATCATATTTTGAATCAATAAATGTATGAAGTCAGTAAATGAAAAACAAAAAGAAAGCAAATCAAAAGTGTAGTGCAGATCAGTAAAGTGTTGACTATGTGTAATGCAAAACAAACAAAAAGGAGTAGGATAGTGCTGCCTCCAGCCGGAAGGCCAGAGCAGAAGCGGAGAGCAGAGAGAGAGAGACACTGGCAGGAGATAGATGTTCTTAAACAGTCCCGCCCATCAGCTGCTGTCAGATGGACCTAAAACAGACAGCTCCCCCTTCAGATTGGGAGGAGAGAGACAGCCCAAACACATTCTGTCCATGGTGGAGTAAGCACACCCAGCACGGCAAAGCCGGGCGTGACATCGGGAGCCAATGCAGTGTTGACAGAACAGGGCTAATATGGTCATACTTCCTGGTTCTGGTAAGAACTCGAACTGCTGCATTTTGGACCAGCTGTAGTTTGTTTATTAAGCGTGCAGGGCAACCACCCAGTAGAGCATTACAATAATCTATCCTTGAGGTCATGAACGCATGGACTAATTGTTCCGCATTTGTCAATGAGAGCACATGGCGTAATTTAGATATATTTTTAAGATGGAAAATATGCGGTTTTACAGATACTAGACACGTGACTTTCAAATGAAAGATTGGTATCAAAGAGCACACCCAGGTTCCTAACCGACGACGAAGACTTAACAGAGCAGCCATCAAGTGTTAGACAGTATTCTAGGTTACTGCGTGAGGACGTTTTTTGTCCAATAATTAGAATCTCTGTTTTTTCAGAATTTAGTAGAAGGAAATTACTAGTCATCCAATTTTTTACATCAGCTGTGCATTCCGTTAATTTAGAAAATTAGTACGTTTCGTCAGGGCATGAAGAAATATAAAGCTGAGTATCATCAGCATAACAGTGAAAACTAATTACATGCTTCCTAATGATATCTCCCAAGGGTAGCATATACAGAGTGAACAGAAACGGTCCAAGTACTGAGCCTTGTGGTACACCATACTGAACTTGTGATCGATAAGACATCTCTTCATTTACTGCTACAAACTGATAACGGTCAGATAAGTATGATTTAAACCATGCTAATGCAATTCCACTAATGCCAACATAATTTTCGAGTCTATTTAAAAGAATGTTGTGGTCAATAGTGTCAAATGCAGCACTAAGATCGAGTAACACTAATTGAGAGATACAACCACGATCGGATGATAGGAGCAAATCATTTGTGACTCTAATGAGAGCAGTCTCAGTACTATGGTACGGTCTAAATCCTGACTGGAAATCCTCGCAGATATTAATTCTTTCTAAAAAGGAACATAGTTGTGAACATACTGCCTTTTCTAGTATCTTTGACAGAAAGGGTAGATTCGAGATCGGCCTGTAATTGACTAATTCTGTAGGATCAAGTTGCGTTTTTTTTAACAAGCGGTTTAATCATAGCCAGCTTAACATACATGTTGTCGGTTTAGATGATTTAATGAGTTTAGCGAATTCGTCCTCTACTATAGCAATAAATGAATAAAAATTTTCCTTAGGGAGACTACAATGCACTCCCTGATGCGATACTGTAGTAGACGGTTGCATAGTTATAATTTTCTTCACTTATAAGTGAAGAAGTTGATAAAGTCATTACTGCTGTGTTGCTTGGAAATTTCTGGGCTTTCTTTTTCGTTAGTTTCGCCACTGTTTCAAATAAATACCTAGGGTTTTGTTTATTTTTCTTCTAATAGGGTTGAAAATAAGTAGATCTAGCAGCTTTTAAGGCCTCTCTGTATGCAATCGAACTCTCTTTCCATGAAATGCAAAATACCTCTAGTTTTGTTTCCTTCCAGTTGCACTCCATTTTTCTGGCTGCTCTCTTAAGTGCCCGAGTGTGCTCGTTGTACCACGGCGTTGGACTATTTTGATTGCATCCACGTGTCTCTTTACCTTGTTTAACTCACCCTATAATAGCCTGGTTTTCACATCCATTCCCTGCGAAGTCTTGTACTTGTGACACTGCATTTCTGAGCGTTGCCACTGTTTTCCATGTTCCTGGTTTTCCCGTTCCTGTCTCACCCTCTGGATTTGTTTGGACTGATTACCCTGTGCTTTTGACCACTGCCTGATGTACAGTTTATGATCTTGGATTTTCCCATTAAAGCTGCATTTGGATTCTCTTCTCTACCTTCGTGTCTCAGAGCAGTTCGTTACAACAATACAGCACAGCCAGCCTGGAGTGATGCGTGCGAGTGGAGGAGACGCTGCGCATGACGTGACGTATTGCATTTTGTATCTTTGTAGCCTAACTTGTGCAACTTTGTACACATTTGTTTGAGTTCATTATTCACATTTGAGTTTGATTGCTCCTGTCTGCCTCATTGCTTCTGTATGCCTCATTGCTTCTGCTGCTGTTTGCGTTGGTGTGCGTCTGAAAAGCTTTGTATATCTTCCAGTTTTGAATCATTATTTAGCAGTTTATACTGCTAAATATAACTTACTCAACATCACACATTATCCTGACATAGCTAGCTTCAAACTTAATTGTTCGGTTCCAGCTGAAGTAGAGCCCATGCAGCAGGGCAATGACGCTATTGTCGCGGTGAGACGCTATAGTCGCGGGACAAAACACCGCTCTTCCGTTCCGATAACAACATTTAACAGGTTCTCCCCACTCGGTGAAACACCGACTGAGAATCCTGTTGATTGTGCCCTAGTTATTGGCGATTCTATTACACGGAACGTGAAAATAGAGACCTCAGCCACCATAGTCACATGTTTGCCGGGAGCCAAGAGCGCCTGACATCAAAGCAAATTTAAAAGTGCTGGCAAATGCTAATCGTAAATTCTCTAAGATTATCATTCACGTCGGCACAAATGATATTCGACTCCGCCAGTCGGAGATCACCAAAATTAATATTAAAGAGGTGTGTGAACTTGGAAGTACGATGTCAAACACGTAATTTGCTCTGGCTCCCTTCCTGTTCGCAGGAGTGATGAGATAGTCAGTAGATTGTGTTCACTCAATGGCTGGCAGTCGAGGTGGTGTCTGCAAAAAAATATTGGAAACGTTTTTGGGGCAGACCTGACCTGTTGAAAGAGATGGTATTCATCCCTCCTGGGATGGTGCTGCTCTTCTCTCTAGTAATTTGGCTCATAGTCTTAGAGATAAAACATGACAATCTGGGGCTCGGGTCAGGAAGCAGACAGACTGGCTAAACCGACCGTCTGCTAGCTGTCTCACGTCACCAAGGTCAGATAAATCCCATCACATAGAGCCTCTTTCACCAAGCTATCATCACATAGAGACTGTGTCTGTTCCCCGAATTTGGAAATCCAAAAAACGTTTCAACCCATCTAAGTGTAACATAATGGAACTTTTCTTTATCAGCATTACTTAGTTCCCTTTAACAGGTATCTTAAAGGATTCAAAGGAAGACAAAGGTTGGTATACAAAAAATAATATCTAATATCTCATCGGTAATCACGCCACCGGCCTCGCGCCGTTCTCCCACGGCCCTCAGTCTCGTCCTGCTCGCCACAGTAGACATAATGAATGGCGACTGTAGAACGCAAAAGCCAAATCCTGGACATTTTGGGCGATCTCGAAATACCGGGCAAACTCGTCACGGAGTCTCACTAGTAGCCTAGCCTTCTTGTTTTCAACTGCGCTCTCTAACTGGTAGGCGTGGCTTGGGAGTGGCCTCCTAGGGCAGCGAAGCAAGTGCATTCTGGGAGTTGTTGTCTTTCATCCACATAAGCCAAAAAATACATTTTCTGGCTTTTCTCAGTCTAGAAAGCTCCAAATTCAAAAATAATTTCACATTTCTTCTACATAAATGACCTATTTTAAATACACATTCATCTTTCCAGAGGTGAAGTATCCCTTTGAAGAATATAGTCCAACGCCGTGGTACAACGAGCACACTCAGGCACTTAAGAGAGCAGCCAGAAAAATGGAGCGCAACTGGAAGAAAACAAAACTAGAGGTATTTCGCATTTCATGGAAAGAGAGTTCGATTGCATACAGAGAGGCCTTAAAAGCTGCTAGATCTGCTTATTTTTCAACCCTATTAGAAGAAAATAAACAAAACCTTAGGTATTTATTTGAAACAGTGGCGAAACTAACGAAAAAGAAAGCTTCAAGCCCAGAAATTTCCAAGCAACACAGCAGTAATGACTTTATGAACTTCTTCACTTATAAGATTGATAATATCAGGGACAAAATTATAACTATGCAACCGTCTACTACAGTATCGCATCAGGGAGAGCATTGTAGTCTCCCTAAGGAAAAATTCGATTCATTTATTGCTATAGGAGAGGAAGAATTCGCTAAACCGACAACATGTATGTTAGACCCTATACCGACTAAGCTACTGAAAGAGATGCTTCCAGAGGTCATAGATCCTCTTCTTACTATCATCAATTCATCTTTGTCTCTAGGATACGTACCAAAAACCTTTAAGCTGGCTATGATTAAACCGCTTGTTAAAAAACGTAACTTGATCCTACAGAATTAGTCAATTACAGGCCGATCTCGTATCTACCCTTTCTGTCAAAGATACTAGAAAAGGCGGTATCTTCACAACTATGTTCCTTTTTAGAAAGAAATGATATCTGCGGATTTAGTGGAATTGCATTAGCATGGTTTAAATCATACTTATCTGACCGTTATCAGTTTGTAGCAGTAAATGAAGAGATGTCTTATCGATCACAAGTTCAGTATGGCGTACCACAAGGCTCAGTACTAGGACCCACTGCTGTTCACTCTGTACAAGCTACCATTAGGAGATATCATTAGGAAGCATGGAATTAGCTTTCACTGTTATGCCGATGATACTCAGCTCTATATTTCTTCACAACCTAATGAAAACTACCAATTCAAAAAATTAACGGAATGCACAGCTGATATAAAAAAAATTGGATGACTAGTCATTTCCTTCTACTAAATTCTGAAAAAAACAGAGATTCTAATTATTGGACAAAAAACTTCCTCACGTAATAACCTAGAATACTGTCTAACACTTGATGGCTGTTCTGTCAAGTCTTCGTCGTCGGTTAGGAACCTGGGTGTGCTCTTTGATACCAATCTTTCATTTGAAAGTCACTTGTCTAGTATCTGTAAAACCGCATTTTTCCATCCTAAAAATATATCTAAATTACGGCATGTGCTCTCATTGACAAATGCGTAACAATTAGTTCATGCGTTCATGACCTCAAGGCTAGATTATTGTAATGCTCTACTGGGTGGTTGCCCTGCACGCTTAATAAACAAACTACAGCTGGTCCAAAATGCAGCAGCTCGAGTTCTTACCAGAACCAGGAAGTATGACCATATTAGCCCTGTTCTGTCAACACTGCATTGGCTCCCTATTAAACATCGCATCAATTTTAAAATATTGCTGATTACTTACAAAGCACTAAACGGTTTAGCTCCGCAGTACTTGAGCGAGCTCTTAACGCATTATAGTCCTTCACGTCTATTGCGATCTCAAAATTCCGGCCAGTTGATAATACCTAGAATATCAAAATCGACTGCTGGCGGTAGATCCTTCTCCTATTTAGCACCAAAACTTTGGAACAGTCTTCCTACCATTGTCCGGGAAGCAGACACACTCTGTCAGTTCAAAGCTAGACTAAAAACACATCTCTTTGACCTAGCATACACATAACACTATAGACTTCTATAATTCAATGTTAGGCTGCATAGATCAGGTCAGCCGGAACCGGGAACACTTCCCATGAATCCTGATGTACTCGTTACATCATAAGAAAAATGTGGCATCTACGCTAATTTTTGTTTATCCTGAGGTTTTCCCGCAGCCTGCCGGATCCAGGCTGTATCCAGATCTGATGAAGGACCTGCGCCTGGACCCGATGTCATAGCAGTGTGCTAAAGTGCCAACTACTAGGAAAAAAATATACAATCAATCTGCACGTATGTAGACTTGAATTAATTATATATTAACGAAAATTCAATAAGACACAAGTTCAACAAAGTGTATTGAAAGATAAATCACATTAATACCCCGTCGGGCAACATGCAGATATTTCAGCGCTGGAGGCACGGCCGCACTCCGATACATCAAACAAACATTTGCAAACTTTATCACAATTTCCCTTGCACATTTAACCCTCAGAACCCCAATGTCCTGGCCAGCAGACCAAATGTTCATTCAAACCCCATAAATTGTCCGTACGGAACTAGATGTCCTCCGCGGTGAAGAAAGAGACACAAAACAAAAATACCAGGCGAAGCATGGCGAGAAGCCGCAGTCAATATATCCCCAGTGAACTTACGCAATCTCGCCACAGTCTGATTAGCCGATGGGAAGCTGTAGTAGTCCAGAAAAAACAATCGTAATGTAATCCACCAAAAAAGAGTTTCTTAGTCCCTTTGATGAATTCCTCAAGCAACTATTACACAGAGCCCGCTAAACTCAGACCGCTTCCCCGATTGAACTCCAGAGTCCCCCCACGTCACTTCCCATTCTCCTTAAAACATATTGCGTGACAAAACAATGATGAGAGAAGAAAAAAACAAATAAAAGTCCTTATAACAGTCCGTGATTACGCCACAGGCATCTGATATAACAGTTCTCTTCTTTTACACGTGAAGACAATACCACAAAGCATGTTTATCATTACCTCAAAAAGCTGTACAATGAAGGCAGAATAGGAGACTATTACATCCCCCCCCCAGCCAGCGGCTTATTGGGACCATAGAATGGTTTCAAGTCTACCACATTTACATTATCCACCTTCAATTTATCAGTTAGCCAACGAAGACGGTAGTTTACAGGACCGAGTTTTTTCTCTACCCTAACCGGCCCTGACCATTTGGGTGCAAACTTGGCAGAGAATTTGGCTGAGGCTTTAGACAGCGGATGTGACCTAACCCAGACCAGATCCCCAACATCAAAGTGTACATCTTTGCGTCGTGCATTATAGTACCTGGCTTGTCTGGCTTTTGCCATTCCCACATGTCTTTCGACCTCCTTCAGTAATAATGTATGTGAGTGTACAGTGTGGTATGTAGATGTGCTGGGTGCAGGAGACTTGTGAATAAGGCGCTCTAGCGGGCCTTTAAGGTGGCGCCCCAAAGCCAGCACAGCAGGGGACACACCAGTGGTCTCATGCACGGCTGTGTTGAAAGCCAACTGGAACTCAGGCAGCCACCGATCCCAGTCCTGATGATGTTCCCCTACAAAGGAGGCAATCATGGTCTATAATGTCCTATTGACCCTCTCTGTAAGATTCGTCTGGGGATGGTATGCTGTCGTGAGCTTTTGGGTAACATTCTTCAGGATCTGGCAGACCTTTGGTGTCTTGGCATCCTTCAATGCAAACAGTTCCACCCACTTACTGAAATAATCGACAACCACCATTAAAACTGAATTCCGGGCTTTACTGAGAGGGAATGGCCCCATAAAGTCCACTCCTATCATCTCCCCTGGTGCTTTGACTTCTGTAGATTGGAGAAAAGCCAGCTGGCTTTTCATTCGAACCCTTGTACTGTTGGTCAGCACTCACCTGATTGTCTCCATTACCAACAGCAGCAGGGGGTGTTATACCGGGGTGTACCGTCTAAGTATGGTGGATTTAATTACCAGCTGGTTGTTCCCGCTAACCTAGTTCCGGAGTTTCTGTCTTACTTCCACGACAGTCCGTTGGGGGGTCACCTGGGAAGGATGAAGACCCTCCTGAAGATCCTGGAGGTGGCCTGGTGGCCCACAGTTCGCAAGGATGTTTGGAGTCATGTCCGAGCTTGCCATATCTCTCAACAGTACAAGGGTTCGAATGAAAAGCCAGCTGGCTTTCTCCAATCTACAGAAGTCAAAGCACCAGGGGAGATGATAGGAGTGGACTTTATGGGGCCATTCCCTCTCAGTAAAGCCCGGAATTCAGTTTTAATGGTGGTTGTCGACTATTTCATTAAGTGGGTGGAACTGTTTGCATTGAAGGATGCCAAGACACCAAAGGTCTGCCAGATCCTGAAGAATGACATCTTTACACGCTGGGGGGTACCTGCCTTTCTTGTGTCTGACCGGGGGCCCCAATTCACTAGTCACTTATTATCCAGCCTGTGTGAATCGTGGGGTGTTACCCAAAAGCTCACGACAGCATACCATCCCCAGACGAATCTTACAGAGAGGGTCAATAGGATATTATAGACCATGATTGCCTCCTTTGTAGGGGAACATCATCAGGACTTGGATCGGTGGCTGCCTGAGTTCCGGTTGGCTATCAACACAGCCGTGCATGAGACCACTGGTGTGTCCCCTGCTGTGCTGGCTTTGGGGCGCCACCTTAAAGGCCCGCTAGAGCGCCTTATTCACAAGTCTCCTGCACCCAGCACATCTACATACCACACTGTACACTCACATACATTATTACTGAAGGAGGTCGAAAGACATGTGGGAATGGCAAAAGCCAGACAAGCCAGGTACTATAATGCACGACGCAAAGATGTACACTTTGATGTTGGGGATCTGGTCTGGGTTAGGTCGCATCCGCTGTCTAAAGCCTCAGCCAAATTCTCTGCCAAGTTTGCACCCAAATGGTCAGGGCTGGTTAGGGTAGAGAAAAAACTCGGTCCTGTAAACTACCGTCTTTGTTGGCTAACTGATAAATTGAAGGTCCCAATAAGCCGCTGGCTGGGGGGGGGGTGTAATAGTCTCCTATTCTGCCTTCATTGTACAGCTTTTTGAGGTGATGATAAACATGCTTTGTGGTATTGTTTTTTGTCTTCACGTGTAAAAGAAGAGAACTGTTATATCAGATGCCTGTGGCGTAATCATGGACTGTTATAAGGACTTTTATTTGTTTTTTTCTTCTCTCATCATTGTTTTGTCACGCAATATGTTTTAAGGAGAATGGGAAGTGACGTGGGGGGACTCTGGAGTTCAATCGGGGAAGCGGTCTGAGTTTAGCGGGCTCTGTGTAATAGTTGCTTGAGGAATTCATCAAAGGGACTAAGAAACTTTTTTTTGGTGGATTACCTTACGATTGTTTTTTCTGGACTACTACAGCTTCCCATCGGCTAATCAGACTGTGGCGAGATTGCGCAAGTTCACTGGGGATATATTGACTGCGGCTTCTCGCCATGCTTCGCCTGGTATTTTTGTTTTGTGTCTCTTTCTTCACCGCGGAGGACATCTATGTGGTTTGAATGAACATTTGGTCTGCTGGCCAGGACATTGGGACATTGGGGTTCTGAGGGTTAAATGTGCGAGGGAAATTGTGATAAAGTTTGCAAATGTTTGTTTGATGTATCGGAGTGCGGCCGTGCCTCCAGCGCTGAAATATCTGCATGTTGCCCGACGGGGTATTAATGTGATATATCTTTCAATACACTTTGTTGAACTTGTGTCTTATTGAATTTTCGTTAATATATAATTAATTCAAGTCTACACACGTGCAGATTGATTGTATATTTTTTTCCTTTAGTGGTTGTTTAACGAAAGTAAGCTGCTACTGGCTTTAATTATCCCAGCAGGTATCAGATCCGCCCGTTACCTTATGTTTTGCGAGAAGTACTTTTCCTTTGCTGTTATAGTGTAAGGGAAATTGTTACAAAGGGATCCTCCATAAGGAGAAACTAGTTGGCACTTTAGCACCCCGCTATGACATCGGGTCCAGGCGCAGGTCCTTCATCAGATCTGGATACAGCCTGGATCCGGCAGGCTGCGGGAAAACCTCAGGATAAACGAGGATGTAACGAGTACATCAGGATTTATGGGAAGTGTTCCCGGTTCCGGCTGACCTGATCTATGCAGCCTAACATTGAATTATAGAAGTCTATAGTGTTATGTGTATGCTAGGTCAAAGAGATGTGTTTTTAGTCTAGCTTTGAACTGACAGAGTGTGTCTGCTTCCCGGACAATGGTAGGAAGACTGTTCCAAAGTTTTGGTGCTAAATAGGAGAAGGATCTACCGCCAGCAGTCGATTTTGATATTCTAGGTATTATCAACTGGCCGGAATTTTGAGATCGCAATAGACGTGAAGGACTATAATGCGTTAAGAGCTCGCTCAAGTACTGCGGAGCTAAACCATTTAGTGCTTTGTAAGTAATCAGCAATATTTTAAAATTGATGCGATGTTTAATAGGGAGCCAATGCAGTGTTGACAGAACAGGGCTAATATGGTCATACTTCCTGGTTCTGGTAAGAACTCGAGCTGCTGCATTTTGGACCAGCTGTAGTTTGTTTATTAAGCGTGCAGGGCAACCACCCAGTAGAGCATTACAATAATCTAGCCTTGAGGTCATGAACGCATGAACTAATTGTTACGCATTTGTCAATGAGAGCACATGCCGTAATTTAGATATATTTTTAGGATGGAAAAATGCGGTTTTACAGATACTAGACAAGTGACTTTCAAATGAAAGATTGGTATCAAAGAGCACACCCAGGTTCCTAACCGACGACGAAGACTTGACAGAACAGCCATCAAGTGTTAGACAGTATTCTAGGTTATTACGTGAGGAAGTTTTTTGTCCAATAATTAGAATCTCTGTTTTTTTCAGAATTTCAGGAAATTACTAGTCATCCAATTTTTTTATATCAGCTGTGCATTCCGTTAATTTTTTGAATTGGTAGTTTTCGTTAGGTTGTGAAGAAATATAGAGCTGAGTATCATCGGCATAACAGTGAAAGCTAATTCCATGCTTCCTAATGATATCTCCTAATGGTGGCATGTACAGAGTGAACAGCAGTGGGTCCTAGTACTGAGCCTTGTGGTACGCCATACTGAACTTGTGATCGATAAGACATCTCTTCATTTACTGCTACAAACTGATAACGGTCAGATAAGTATGATTTAAACCATGCTAATGCAATTCCACTAAATCCTCGCAGATATAATTTCTTTCTGAAAAGGAACATAGTTGTGAAGATACCGCCTTTTCTAGTATCTTTGACAGAAAGGGTAGATTCGAGATCGGCCTGTAATTGACTAATTCTGTAGGATCAAGTTAAGTTTTTTAACAAGCGGTTTAATCATAGCCAGCTTAAAGGTTTTTGGTACGTATCCTAGAGACAAAGATGAATTGATGATAGTAAGAAGAGCATCTATGACCTCTGGAAGCATCTCTTTCAGTAGCTTAGTCGGTATAGGGTCTAACATACATGTTGTCGGTTTAGCGAATTCTTCCTCTCCTATAGCAATAAATGAATCGAATTTTTCCTTAGGGAGACTACAATGCTCTCCCTGATGCGATACTGTAGTAGACGGTTGCATAGTTATAATTTTGTCCCTGATATTATCAATCTTTTAAGTGAAGAAGTTCATAAAGTCATTACTGCTGTGTTGCTTGGAAATTTCTGGGCTTGAAGCTTTCTTTTTCGTTAGTTTCGCCACTGTTTCAAATAAATACCTAAGGTTTTGTTTATTTTCTTCTAATAGGGTTGAAAAATAAGCAGATCTAGCAGCTTTTAAGGCCTCTCTGTATGCAATCGAACTCTCTTTCCATGAAATGCGAAATACCTCTAGTTTTGTTTTCTTCCAGTTGCGCTCCATTTTTCTGGCTGCTCTCTTAAGTGCCTGAGTGTGCTCGTTGTACCACGGCGTTGGACTATATTCTTTAAAGGGATACTTCACCTCTGGAAAGATGAATGTGTATTTAAAATAGGTCATTTATGTAGAAGAAATGTGAAATTATTTTTGAATTTGGAGCTTTCTAGACTGAGAAAAGCCAGAAAATGTATTTTTGGCTTATGTGGATGAAAGACAACAACTCCCAGAATGCACTCGCTGCTGCGATCCATTCCTTCGGGGATATATCCATAATCGAACACGTCGCTGCTGCTGCGATCCATTCCTTCAGGGAAAGTTGCATGCATGTTTACTTTCTGCATGTTGCCTAACATCAGGCTGAAGCGGACATGAATCAGAGTGATTATAACTAGAGACTCACCGTCTGTCGGCTCGGACTTGATTGCATCTGTGTCTGGTGTTTCTTTAAACCAGTCATGACCTAAAATGTTCCTTAAGCTGATCCCTGACTCTCTGTCACGAAGTTTCCGAAGTAGATCCAGGCATTCTGTAAAAGTTTTCAGAAGAGAGCTGATTAGTCCTGTTTGATTCTGAGATATGTAGTTTATATAAGGTAATGTTGCTGTTACTATGGCATTCTCTGGATGCCCATGAACATTTATTCATTGCTAAACATTCACTTTCAATCCGCTGTTTTTTTCACATTTTGCTTATTTTTCATCAAGGTAATTTTACTGTCACTTGTGTAAGAGCTTTACATGTTTTCAAGCAATGCTATTTCCATTTCGTTCTTGTTTTTGGTCTCACCTTTGGACAAGCGTGTATTTTCTCCTACGAAACCATTTTCCTTCGACCATCCCCTTCAGCACTCTGTATAAGCCTTCATTTGTTGACATTAAAGGGGATAGTTCACTTTGAAATAAAATGTTGGTATGTTTTAGCTTACCTCAAGGGCATCCAAGATGTAGGTGTCTTTTTTTCCGCAGTAGTTTCAATATTGATATTTTTAGGTCAAACCGTTCTTGTCTGTCAGTCATATAATGCAGGTCGATGGTCACTGTCTCAAAGAGCATGCACAGAGTCCAAATTAAAACAATTCCCCATCGTCCAAATTAAAGGACAAATCCAGTGAAAAATGAACCTAGGGGTAATTAACACATGGTTACCGAGTCGATCGTTCCCTGGGGTGCGTTTTCATGATAATCGAATGTAAAGAGTTTTATTTATAAAAACAGATTAGCTCATAACACTAGTATATAGGGCAGAGAGTAAGTAAAAACACATCGCAAGTTAATACCACTAACAAGGCTCAAAATAGTCTCACACTAACACGGTATCATGATGAGGGTCCATACATGCAAACCGAAGCATTGAGAACTTTGTAAGTGTACAGACAGTTTAATAAGAAGATACTTTATAAAGACAGTACATTACGCGTTTACATGCAGGATCCATTTTGGAAAACAGTCTCGACTAATCGAGTCACGAACGCCGTGCTACGTTAGATTTCACTATGCGTAATTCCTATCGACCAGCTCACTTAGCGCGGCGTTCGTTGCTCGACTAGTCGAGACTGTTTTCCAAGATGGATCCTGCATGTAAACGCGTAATGTACTGTCTTTATAAAGTATCTTCTTATTAAACTGTCTGTACACTTACAAAGTTCTCAATGCTTCGGTTTGCATGTATGGACCCTCATCATGATACCGTGTTAGTGTGAGACTATTTTGAGCCTTGTTAGTGGTATTAACTTGCGATGTGTTTTTACTTACTCTCTGCCCTATATACTAGTGTTATGAGCTAATCTGTTTTTATAAATAAAACTCTTTACATTCGATTATCATGAAAACGCACCCCAGGGAACGATCGACTCGGTAACCATGTGTTAATTACCCCTAGGTTCATTTTTCACTGGATTTGTCCTTTAATTTGGACGATGGGGAATTGTTTTAATTTGGACTCTGTGCATGCTCTTTGAGACAGTGACCATCGACCTGCATTATATGACTGACAGACAAGAACGGTTTGACCTAAAAATATCAATATTGAAACTACTGCGGAAAAAAAGACACCTACATCTTGGATGCCCTTGAGGTAAGCTAAAACATACCAAAATTTAATTTCAAAGTGAACTATCCCTTTAAAGCGTCAATTCTCCACTCTGGTCTTGATGAAGAATCCCCTATTGCAGAAAGCAGGAAGGTTTCAGTTTTTAGTAAAACGCCCTTATTTCCTGTGCATAATAAATCAGTGACTTGTGCTCAAAAAGCAAACTCATGTATTTCACTAGCCCCGTTTACATGCACACTTTTTTGCTATTCCGATTGAGATCGTTCTGATTGACGGATTCCGGTTGACTGTATAAAGAGACGAGACGTAGGCTACTGGCAGATAAAATAAAAACAGGATTATGATATATGATTTGTCTGATTTCTTCAAGCGTTCATATTTACCATGTTTACTATGGTAATGGTTAGCGTGCATCGTGTTTTGCAACGGGTATAAATATTCCTACCTTATAAGGTGATCAGAATCCACATCGGATCACAAACAAAACATTATGTTAGCTGACAGAATTATCTGGCGCAAAACCAGGCATGTGCAGAAAGACGTACACTCAAAGTAATCGGATCAGCTCGTTTACATGGTGTAATCTTTAGTTTGATCGGTTCATGAAAAGGTTTATTCCACCCCCTTCAATCCGACTGAAATTTCAATCGGTTTGAGCATTTTTATTCCGATTGAGGTGCTGACATGGAGCATTTTCATTCTGATTGGACTTTTAAACTGGTTATAATCGGAATACAATGCTACATGTAAACGGGGCTAATGAAACAAAAGTTGTGCATGTAGACAATATAATGGCGACTGCAGAAAGCAAAAGCCGAATCCCGGACATTTTAGACGATCTCGACGGCCGGACATGTCTGGGAAAAAGAGGATGGTAACCCCTAATACTCAGCTTTCTCCACAGAACAAGAGCCTGCTAGCTTAGCTTCCAAAGAAAGACGGCTGACACTATTTGTACATTCTGTGTACAACTGAAAAATGCTCAAAATTCACCAAAAAATTATTGTATAATGTGTACATGTGTATCTGAATGCACACTGAAGAGAACTGACTTTAGCAAAATGACTATTTTTGCGTCATCAGAGGATTTTTTCCAGACAAAAAATACATAAATCTCTGGTGTCAGGGGGATATGAGGGAGGGAAGCACGTTAATTCGAAAATACTACAGGTTGTCTACTAATACAAAGCTTAATGCTAAATCCTGAAGTATCCCTTTAAGTGACAATTTCTTCTTATTCTCTAAATTAAGAAAAAAGATAAGAATATTTTATATTCCCAAAAACTTTAATATTTGAGGACTTTTAAAGAATTTTTCAAGAATTGTACTGAGGAACATTCTTACGAACTTCTCAATATTTACCTTTCTTTATTTTCTTAAGAATTTTCTTAAAATGTTCATGAATTCGACCCCAGAACATCTCTCCTCCTTCTTCTCCTCCTCCTCCTTCTTCTTCTCCTCCTCCTTGTTCTCCTCCTTCTTCTTCTCCTCCTCCTTCTTCTTCCCCTTCTTCTCCTCCTTCTTCTTCTCCTCCTCCTCCTTCTTCTTCTCCTCCTTCTTCTTCTTCTCCTCCTTGTTCTCCTCCTCCTCCTTCTTCTTCTCCTCCTCCTTCTTCTTCCCCTTCTTCTCCTCCTTCTTCTTCTCCTCCTCCTCCTTCTTCTTCTCCTCCTTCTTCTTCTTCTCCTCCTCCTTCTTCTCCTCCTCCTCTTTCTTCTTCTCCTCCTCCTTCTTCTTCTTCTCCTCCTTCTTCTTCTCCTCCTCCTCCTTCTCCTCCTTCTTCTTCTTCTCCTCCTTCTTCTTCTCCTCCTTCTTCTTCTCCTCCTCCTTCTTCTTCTCCTCCTTCTTCTTCTTCTCCTCCTTCTTCTTCTCCTCCTCCTTCTTCTTCTCCTCCTTCTTCTCCTCCTTCTTCTTCTCCTTCTCCTCCTTCTTCTTCTCCTCCTCCTTCTTCTTCTCCTCCTTCTTCTCCTCCTTCTTCTTCTCCTTCTCCTCCTTCTTCTTCTCCTCCTCCTCCTTCTTCTTCTCCTCCTCCTTCTTCTTCTCCTCCTCCTCCTTCTTCTTCTTCTCCTCCTCCTTCTTCTTCTTCTCCTCCTCCTCCTTCTTCTTCTCCTCCTCCTCCTTTTTCTTCTTCTCCTCCTCCTCCTTCTTCTTCTTCTCCTCCTCCTTCTTCTTCTTCTCCTCCTCCTTCTTCTTCTCCTCCTCCTCCTTCTTCTTACTCGAGTCTGTGTACTCGATCAGATACTCGGGGTAGATCTGGTGATTTTCGAACACGACGAATATAGACGGGTCGTAGACGTCGTTTACACAGCTGTCGTAGAACACGATGTCTCCTCCGTATCTGGACGGGGGCCGCAGATAACAGGAGTATCCTTTAGTGTAGGCGCCGAGCAGGACCCGACACATAAACATGGAGCGCGTGTCCGAGTATCCGGTGTAGGAGTGTGAGTATTTCGGATCACTGGCAAAATAAGTCCCTGTGAAAACAGATGAAGAAAACTCAGGGATTTACCTCTCCTCCGTCCCTCGGGTCATTGTGGCCCGGAACTCATTTTTTACAAATTGAGCGTTCATCAGAGGGGTTCAGGACTTGTGTCGCACTTGAACCAAGAATACACCAAAACAATTTTTTTTTAAATCATTCGAGGAGTTTTGTGGTTGAAATGAAAAACAGTAACAAATCCTTCTCTCGCGGCTCAATTTGCCCCCTTAGGAATAAATGAATGCGAGGAATGCTTCAGTTCACATAGAAAAACTGAAAAATGCAAAAAATTCACCAAAAAATGATTGTATAATGTGTACATGTGTATCTGAATGCACACTGAAGAAAAACTGACTTTAGGACCCAGAGGAACAGCTCATATGGAGCTATAAGGCCATCTAGAGTCACGAAATATCATGTTATATTATAATTTTTCCACAAGAGGTCGACAAAGATATTTAGAGCTGAATTAAAAGGGTTATGCATGAAATTGTGAGTTATTTTGAATTTAAGTTGAAAGAATGTGAGGAATTTGCTTAAATTACTATTTATTTATTTATTTATTATTTATTGATCAAATCTAGTCATTTAAAGGTAAATAAAATAAAAATAAAAATGTTAAAAAAATCTCAACAAAAATTTACAATAAAAAATAGAAAAGCTATTATTAAAATGAAATAAAATAAGCTTTCTGGACAAAAAAAATGAAAAAAGTATAATTTTAGGGCTTCGGGTCACTTTGACCCGCGAGGGAAAGATGTGTTATAAAGTGCGAGGGAAGGATGAAGGTTAAAGGAATAGTGCGAATTCTGTCATCAGGGAACGTTCTCCGACATGGAACGAGGCCGAGTGAACTATGACAGAACCTGTTGTATTGTTGTTTATTAACTTCACCTCTCCCATAGGCTGCTCCGTGCGTCCCGCTGATCCTACTGTCGAAGTTGTTCCAGCTGATGGCGTTGACGTTCTTGCAGTTGGTGCCGTGGAAGAGATACTTCTCGGACACGTCTTGGCCTCTGGCTCTCTTCTTCATGTAGTCCTTCTTCCTGAAAGGGTCAAAACCGTCAGTCGTACTGCGATTCATCAAAGGCGCTGTTTACACCACACCAGTTTCAAATAAAAATGTAAAACTTTTTATGCGTGTTGGCCGTTCGTTTGCACGACTACAGAGTTTTGTGTGCCTGAAAACGCAAACTTTTGAAAACGGGTTTAAAGTGCATGCGAATCTCTGAAGACGATGATGTCACGCACATGCGTATCACATGTTCAGTCTATAGCGTTTCATTTGTTTTCTTTATTTTTACGCGTATTATTAATTTATATATTACACTGTATATTTTCTTTTCCTATTTGTTGTAGTCCATCCACCTTATTCCTGACAACCTCACTGCGTTTTGAATTATGGGAGGCACTTCCGGTTTGAGGAACTTCCATTCAAAAAGGCTGAAACTAATCATTTTAAATCATAAGGTTGCCCTACAAATAAAGCTGATCGTCAGTGTGACTGGATGATCTGTCAGTTTCCCTTCATGATTTATTTTCAGAGATCATGAGAATAACGTTATACTTGTTATTTTAACGTGACGTTATAACTACGGCAAGAGCTCTTTTCAGTCGCTGCTTTCTTTTTTCCCTTTGCAATCCGCTGTAAAAGTATGAAAAAGGACAACATATCCCGCACATTTGTGGTCTGTTCTCCTGATTTAATTTACGATATATTGCATTAATAATTCACTGGATTGCACGAAGAATCTCTCGTTGTTCTCCTCAAATCCTCACGTCTCTTTCCAGGTTTGTTTTCACAGGTAAATGCAATTTATAATCAGTCAAAATGACGGAAATCACTTTGAAATAGTGTCACGTAATGCTGAAGTTAATGAACATTTTTGATTAAGGCAACATAAGTTACATAATACAGATATATTACTAGGGATGTCCCGATACCACTTTTTCACTTCCGATACGATACCGATGCTGCAGCTTTGGCTATTTGCCGATACCGATATCAATCCGATATTTTTATTTTATTCTTGAACTAAAACTACTAATAATAAAATATATGGAAGCACTTTGCTCAATTAGCCACATAAGAACATCTCACTCAAATGGAGAACAAATGCTTCTCCAGTATATAGTCCACAACAACAGTTGATAATGAAAGACTGCCACCCTTTATTCAAAAGACCTTGAGATATGTTTGGTAACCTGAATGAATTTAAAATTAATTTGCTATATTTCAGATCAATATATTTGTTTCCTTAAAATTTTAATTAACTTTAACTTTATTCTCATCTGAATTATAAATAATTTATTTCTGTATAAAATAATACTAGTACTTTTAAAAACACATTTGATTTTCTTTTTTATTCAATGTAGAATGTGTAACTTAAAAACAAACAGATTAGTCTGTTTTAGGACAAGAAATGAAAACCAATGCAATATGATGAATGTCCAAAAGATTAGATCATTTTTGCTTTTAAACAGCGTGTGTGTGTGTGTGTGTGTGTGTGTGTGTGTGTGTGTGTGTGTGTGTGTGTGTGTGTGTGTGTGTGTGTGTGTGTGTGTGTGTGTGTGTGTGTGTGTGTGTGTGTGATTTTGGTTGGGTGACAGTTACAGTTTGACAATAGTTTACAGTTTGACAAAAGCACAATGTTGTGTTTTACACAAATAAGTAGGCTTAAAGGAACACTCCACCTTTTTTTGAAATAGGGCTTATTCACATTCTTTCATACATTTAGATAGGTGGGCAAATGCATTTTTGTCTCAGTGCATGCATTGTTTTAGTTTGACAGGGTCGGCGCTAGCTTAGCTTAGCACAATGAATGGAATCCTTTGTTGCCAGCTAGCATGTCCTGAGTAAAAGTGAAAAAACAAAAAACAAAAAAAACCCACGTAATTACTTCTTGTGGCCTGCGTATTCACAACGAGTACAAATAGCGATCCAGATTAACACTAGGCGATTTCCTAGGCCGATATTGACTTGGGACTATATTATGGGGAAGCACAGGCGAAGCACAGCAACTTAGGCGAAGCACTGCTACTTGGGCGCAGAGATATCACGCAACACATGAAATCCCACGACTTCCGTCAACATACCAGTGTGCATTGCAACGAGTCAAAACACAGAAGAAGAAGAACAACACGCGTGACCTGCACCGAGTGTCTTCGCTTTTGGATTGTTTATTTTGAGAAGTTACGGTTATAGCAAAGATGGTAATTACCTGCGTAGCAAAAGTTGTGAAAACAAGCAAAGGATATACACGAATGTAATGTTTCACAGAAACACTTTTTGCAGTTTTAATGATGTCCTGTAGGAAAATGACGGAGTATGTTTCCACTGTTCGATCACACACACACACACTCCAGCATTGCAATCTTGACATCGCAGCCTGTTCATTTTGCTGCGTTCACACCAAACGCGAATAGAGCGTCAAATTCGCGTCTATCGCGTCTAGTGCGATGTTTGAACAGTTTGAATCCATTCGCGCGTCCAAAGCGAATAGGACGCGCCGCACGCGTATAATGATAAAGTGAGCGTTTGAAGCGATATAGACGCGCATTCAGAGCTAAGGCGGGGCTACAGATTAGGTGTCCCTAAAGAACCCGCATATGCGCGTATCTAACAGTCACGTTATTTCCGTATTACATTAATGTGCACGTGAGTTTTATTTATTTTTATATCGTGTATTCTCTGTGTAAATCCATGCACCGAACGTACGTTCAGTACGAATACGTACCGTTCCACCCCTAATGGGTATCGGATCGGATCATTTTTTTTCTCCCCTCCGATATCCGATCTAGCGTTTTGGGCCAGTATCGGCACGATACCGATGCCGTGGATCGGATCGGGACATCCCTATATATTACTATATATTACGCACTTTTGGGGTTATTTGGTCTGTTGAAATACCTTGTTGATGCTTTTACACTTTTAAATTTCCTTTTAATGTTGGATGGTTGAAGGGTGAGTAGATTAATGTCATCTCATTGTGACACTTCTTTAACGTATTGCGTTCATAGAGCGAGAGTTTCACTGATTGTTTACAGTTTAACAGAAGTTACACCCATAATTCGCGCAAAGCATCATGGGGTGCAGGAATAATGTGGATATTAGTTTAATATTTTTACACTATATGTTGTATTATTGTCATGTTTATTATTTGTATGTGACTGGCATACAATAAAAAAAAAAATCATTTTTTAGATAAAAAAAAATATTTTTTAAATCTATAGTGTTTCATCGCCATCTACTGGCCTGGCAGCAGAATGCAGCGTTTTTAGTCGTTTTCACAGATTCGGGTGAATGTGGATCGTTTTGACAATGATGTCGTCAGTATGTGGAAAACTCAAAGGAAATACTTCTCCGTTTTAAGCGTATCGTCGTGTCGTGTAAGCGTACCCTTAGAATGGTGAGTGCATGTCTTGTGGACTTACCACTCATACCCTTCCCATAATGCTCTGTTCTGGATCCTGTAAATCTTCAGAATGCTGAAGTCTTTCATGGTGCAATGGAACCGTTCACTGATTTCGATGAATTCACTTGACGTGCTCTGCAGCGACACTCTCTGCGAAGAAACAGCACAGGATAACATCCACATGTTGAACAAATCAATGTCATTGTGAAGGAATCAGAAAATCTGCGCTCACCTTGTATCCGATTTCAGGAGTCACAGCTTTATCCCAGTGTTCCGGCAGAGCCTTTAAATTGTTCAATGTCCTGAAAACAGATGTGAAGAGTGTTCTGTCATACACATTTTTTAGAACGTTTTTGAGAGAGAATGAGTCTGAGCCCAGGAGTATTTTCTTACATTGGCTTGGGCTTGGGTGTTCGTACATCAGCTGACGACACAAATTTGGGACGACGTGTGACGAGTTTTTTGGCTAAGTTGAATTTGTTTTTCTGGATCATATCTGAAGAGCAAGATCAGTCAAGATGGCATTAAGACGACAGTCATCGTATTCATCCTTAATGTCTTATAGAGCTGCGTGAAGAGCTTCAAGACCACTACCAGTCAGATAATGTTCCCATGGTGACAAATTAACAAGTTACAAATCACGTGACGCATTACAAGTAACGTGCATTACATAATCAGTTTACTTTATCGCTGCAACTTTATAAATGTACACATAAATATTTTAGTTACTTGTTTAATTATATACTTATTAAATATTTAAGTTACTTAAAAAAGTAATGCATTACTTTTTATTTTAATTAATTTGCTTTAACACTTTATTAAGTACTGAATTAAAACATTACTTAAAAAAAAAAAAAAAGAGTTGTACGGTAGCTAATATAAAAATGAAACAAAGTATGTCATTTTTTAAGGGAGTAATGGAATATTGTAACGCATTTCTTTTAGAAGTAACTTTCTCCAACACTGCTCACACTGCTCGTCTGTATCATTGAGCCCTGAATGGTAAAGGTGATTTTTTAGGTTACCCTGGAAGCTGAGGGTGTAGGTCTGTGATCCGGCTGTGAACTTCACCACAGCACTGCTATCAGCCTGATACTTCTGCTCAAGTTCAGCACTAGAGATGGAGGACAAGCTGAGACCCCCCTCCTGATGAAGAAAATATAACATCATAACGAGTGAAGTAACAGATTAAAAGTAACGTGCATTACGTAATCAGATTACTTCTGTGATATAATGAGTAAAGTAACGCATTACAAGTAACATGCATTACATAATCAGATTACTTGTAATGCGTTACTTTACATGTTACATCACAGAAATAATCTGATTACATAATGCATGTTACTTATGATGTAACGAGTAAAGTAACGCATTACAAGTAACATGCATTACATAATCAGATTACTTCTGTGATGTAACGAGTAAAGTAACACATTACAAGTAACATGCATTACATAATCAGATTACTTCTGTGATGTAACGAGTAAAGTAACACATTACAAGTAACAAGTAAAAATACAGTTTTATTACGCCAACACAACAGGCACTAACCGCTGTAGAATACGGGATCCAGATTCCATTCTCCTCCTTCCAGTACCAAAGCCACTCAGTGGACAGAAAGGTGGGCTGGACCACTGACGACACTGTGGACAGACGCCGCACACTGTGAGGGCCTTGGGTCATCGTATCAAAATTAATTTGGTTGATTCCAGAGCTTTGATAGAGAGAGAAACAGTCAAAACACTCGACAAACCACACATTAGTTAATACACTGACTGAATAGACAGCTTTATTATTGTGTATAGCAACACACTAAAACCAATGCAAACACCTCAGCAATTGAATAGCAACCACTTTCAGCATCCTAGCAATTCAATGATTTCATCCTCATGTGCTTTCATCACCCACCTGTATATTCTTTTAGGATCACAGTAATCTTTCTCAATGACCTCATTGTCAGGAAGTGCTTTCCATTTGAATCCTTCCTTAACTTCCCATTTATAGGGCAACTCGGAATGCTCCTTATAACATGAGTCTGGAAAACAAGAGTGCAGTTCAGTTCACAATACACACGACTCTATGAATCACATAAGCACAGAGTTATGGGGCTCTTACCACCGTGCTTGCAGAATCCTTCGATGAAATCCATGCAGATCTCAGTTTTCTCTAAGAGAAGAGACACACACACACACACACGTCACTCACCACATTATAAGCATCTTTTAAGCTGAATATTGCATTCTCATATTTAAAGGATTCGTTCACTTCAGAATTAAAATCTCCTGATAATTTACTCAAACACACGTCATCCAAGATGTTCATGTCTTTCTTTTTTCAGTTGAAAAGATATTAAGGTTTTTGAGGAAAACATTCCAGGATTTTTCTCCATATAGTGACTTCAATGGAGTCCAACGGGTTCTACACGATCCAGCCGAGGAATAAGAGTCTTATCTAGACAAACTAGCGGACATTTTATAAAACAAATAAACATTTATATACTTTTTAACCTGGTCTTGCACTAGCTGTGATGCGACACACATTACGTAATCAGGTTGAAAGGTCACGTGTGACGTAGGCGGAAGAACAGGTCTAGTGTTTACAAAGCAAACGCCATTCACAAAAAAATTTAATTAAATAAAAGGTAAAACAACGATGTCAGACGATATTGAAGTTGGAGGAGAAAATGAGATGAGAGTTTTTCACCCTTCCCTACATTTCTGAACCGGAACACGCGTGACCTTCCAACCTGATTACGCAATGTGTGTCTCATCACAGCTAGTGCAAGACCAGCATTTGTGGTTAAAAGTATATAAATGTCTATTTTGTTATAAAATGTCCGCTGGTTTGTCTAGATCAGACTCTTATTCCTCGGCTGGATCGTGTCGAGACTTTGAAGCTGCACTGAAACTCACATTTGGACCTTCAATCCGTTGGACCCCATTGAAGACACTATATGGGGAAACATCCTGGAGAGCTTTCCTCAAAAACCTTCATTTCTTTTCAACTGAAGAAAGACAGACATGAACATCTTGGATGACATGAGGCTGAGTACATTCAGTTCTTCAGGAAACATTCAGACAGTGTTTCGCTTCAGTTTGAAACCAGATAAACTTCACATGCTTGTCTTCCTTCACAACAAATTGCCATAGATTGAGTATACAAGAAGTAATGCATGTGTGTTGTGTTTATCAGTATCCTTATGTTCGTTGTGTAAAAAAGAAAAACTATAATCAAAGTAAAAATTTATTTGACCGACATAACATCGAATCTAACATCGTGACAGCCCTACTGCATATATACTATGTAATATGTTATAAATAAAAACACTCCACATGTTTAATTTTTACCGCAGGAGTTTCTTTGTGTGCTGCACTTATTTGTTTCGATTTCTCCTGGAGTCGAGAGGCTGCGTGAGCCTCAACAGTGCAACTTTGTTACCGTCAGTACATTAGGTAGGCCTACGCTTTACATTATTATCAACCGCCACTTACATTAAATTAAATTAAATGTGAATCATTCTTACAGTTTGGTGATTCCCTAGTTATATATATGGCCTGATTAAATGGCCTGATTAAAAGTCTCTCTCTCTCTCTCTCTCTCTCTGTCTATATATATATATATTATATACACCCATCACATTTCAGCAAATATTTTAGTATATCTACTCAAGGGACAATACTACTATAGTATTAAAATAATAGACAATAAAATAAATGGAGTTTCTCCATCTAAAGTATTTAAGGAGTTTTACCTGGAGACTGAGGCTTCTCACAGAGAGACTGTAATAAGTGTCCAGCGGTGATCAGAACCGGACGAACCAGATTGATCATATGAGAATAGCCTGAAAACACAGGAGAAATAATCAGAGAATATGATCACTTTGATTGGATTACTGCAACGCTCTTCTCATCGGGATCCCCAACAAGAGTCTGCAAAAGCTGCAGTACGTCCAGAACAGCGCTGCTAGGATCCTGATGAGAGTGCGAAAGTATGAACACATCACTCCCATCCTCCACACACTTCATTGGCTTCCCGTGTCTGCTAGGATCGAATATAAGGTTTCACTTCTCACTCACCAATGCATCTATGGAAATGCACCCCCCCTACCTGAAAGAACTACTTACTCCTGCTTCCACAGCACGATCTCTCCGATCACAAACCTCAAACCGCCTCTTAATACCCAAAACTAAACTCTGCACAATGGGCGATCGTGCTTTTTGCTCTGCCGCTCCCCGGATTTGGAATGCCCTCCCGGACCATCTGAGGTCACCACAGACCATCGAGACTTTTAAAAAGGGACTAAAGACATTACTTTTTAGCAGATCTTACGAATTTTAAAAATGTCTAGATATTGTTCTTAGGATCAGACTTGTAGCACTTTGAGATTTTTTCCTTAAAATGTAAAGTGCTTTTATAAATAAAATGTATTATTATTATTATTATTATTATTATTACTTTGAGCTAATTATATTAGAGTTATATCCCTTTGTTGGTTACAAATGTCTCTACTCAAACCAATATTTTCTCCATTTCTTTGTCCTTGATTCCAACCTGTTTTCTCTTTCATGAAATGATGTATGTATGGGACTAGTATTTCTTTTTTTGTTCCTTTTTTTTTTGTTAAAGGGGTGGTATAATACGCTTTTCACAAGATGTAAAATAAGTCTCTGATGTCCCCAGAGTGTGTATGTGAAGTTTTAGCTCAAAATACCCAACAGACCATTTTTTACAGCATGTTAAAATTGTCACTTTTTGAGTCTCAGTGAACACACCGACTTTTTGGGCTTTAGCTTATTCACCGTATCCCCCAGAGTTAGATAAGTCCATACATACCCTTTTCATCTCCATGCGTGCCGTAACTCTGTCTGACGCACCCACCGCTAGCCTAGCTTAGCACAAAGACTGGAGGTAAACGGCTCCAGCTAGCATACTGCTCCCAATAAGTGACAAAATAACGCCAACATTTTCCTATTTACATGATGTGATTTGTATAGTCACAGCGTGTACAAACAACAAGGTCACAGCCGCCATCTTGGGTATGTATGGCCTGATCTAACTCTGGGGGATACGGTGAATAAGCTAAAGTCCCAAAAACTCGGCGTGTTCCTTTAAGCCTGCGGACGACCCCATCCGAATGATGGCCAAAAATATACTGATGAGTTTAATAAAGTTTATTATACATCACACAAAACATGAAGCGTCAGTTTTACTACAGAAAAGCACCGTAAGAGCTGAGTAAACACTGTATAAGAAGTGCGTAAGTACATAATGTTAAACAAATTTCGTTTGAGTCGAGGGAGTATTTTCCTCGAAAATAAAATGAATCCACCACGTCTTCAGCGGCTGGCTCGGATTTCGGGAGTAAATAGAGAGAGCTATGTGAATTAATACATCCAGCCACACAACAACTACATTCTCGTCAGTGCAGCAATGGCGGATGTGAACAACGCATAGACAGTAAAAGAAATGGACACAGCGACCCCACAGACTTCAACGGAGAAAAGTGAAGTCAATTAGACTTCAGGTCTAATTGAGGGTACCCAAATACCTGTGTATTTAAAGGTGCATTAAGTCATGTTTATTTGAACAATATGTAACTTTATTTTAAGGTGTCATTGTTACAGTGTAATTATATATTTAAGTACTGAGTAACTACATGTACTTACTATAGGGTTAGGTTTAGGGTATGGTTGAGGGTTAGTTGCATGTAATTATGCATAATTTACTGTTATTACTATGGTAAGTACATGTAACATATCAAGGACACTGTAAAATAAAGTGTTACCCATTTTTATTGTGGAACAAATTGATATTTTTCTATTTGTAAATTAGCAATTGATTTTTTTTTTTTTTTTTACTACTGCACAGCACCATTTTATCACCAGCATTTTTTTTTAAATAACTTTGTAGTTAATTGTTTTGTTAAATGTGAGAATAAATTCAAGTTTATATTTTCTTTAAGATTATGTAACTTCTGTATGTAAAAGTCTGTATCATTAAATGGTAACTTGTCTTTCTGTTGTTATTTTTTAGATGTTTGTTGTAACTAAATGCTTATGTAATTCAAGATGCTTTAGTAAAACCTTGGTTAAACTGTGGTAATACAGCCAATTTGTGGTACATGAACCATGGTTTAAAAAAAGAGAACTAAAAAACACTTAATCCAGAGTTTCTGACAGGAATTACACGTGTGGAAACTAACGTTACCGGAGAAGAAGAACATTAAAAACGACACATGATTTGGGCCAGTTGTCCCACATCTTTTTGGCTACCTGGGACTGTTATTTCTGCATATATGTGAGTTTTGATTTGTATTAATGTTAACTTACCTGTCATGTTCTGCTCAGGCCCGTCTGTTGGGCTGGCGTTTCTCGCAGGTAACGCAGTAGCTTGAGCCTGATTTAACACTTGCTCCATGTTTGCCTAATGTTTTATATTGCGATAATCCGTTTGTAAACTGTATTTCACTAACGTTACTGCATTTGTCTATAAATGTCACTAACGTTACTGTCTTTGTCTGTAAACTGTGTGTTTACTTTGCACTACACGCTCCCCGCCTGTGACATCAAGAACAGAACTGCGCATGTGACGTCACAGACCCGTCCAGGTCGAAGCCGCCAAAAGCCTAGTTCAGGTTCACACTACAGGATTTCAAGCCCGATTTGCACATAACGGATGTGAATTATAGAAATGTGAGAGTGTGCTATGTTTATGCTAGGTTAAACACAGCTTTGATCACATGGAATATATTATCTGTCTATAAATTACAGAAACGTCTCTCTCTCTCTCTCTCTCTCTCTCTCTCTCTCTCTCTCTCTCTCTCTCTCTCTCTCTCTCTCTCTGTGTGTGTGTGTGTGTGTGTGTGTGTGTGTGTGTGTGTCTCTATGTCTGTTATTCGCATATCTCTCGAACCGTTAGTCCGATGGATTTCAAACTCGACAGGTGTCTAGTTTGACGTTGTTTGGATTAGAAATGCTAAAGATATCGTTAAATATATCATTTTTTAGAAGGTTGTGGTTTAAAAATAAACATTCTAACATAAACACTTTGTCAGCTACACTGTTTACTTCTGAATATTATATTTTATTCACAGCCATCATTTGTAGTAGCCTATTCACAAACTGTTTGCTCAAGCGTAGCATTTTCTCTGTGTAGCTGCTCCCTGAATCATGGCGTTTACTTCTGTATATTATATCTATCTATAAATTGCGGGAACGTCTTTCTGTCAGTGTGTATGTGTGTGTGTGTGTGTGTGTGTGTGTGTGTGTGTCTGTCTGTGTGTGTTATTCGCATATCTCTCGAACCGTTAGTCTGATGGATTTCAAACTTGAGTAAGTACAGTAAGTGCAGTGCCAAGTTTGACGTTGTTTGGATTAGAAATGCAAAAGATATTGTTAAATATATCGATAAAAGAAGCACGTAAGTGGCGTTTTCTCGGAGTTCACTGTGTAGCTGCTCCCTGAATAGTTAATTTTTCCACATTTATTGTATGTCATTATGTCAGTATCAGCACAAATAAAAATGTCACTGAACTTTTGCTGTGTAATTGTAACAGTGAGCACTCAAACACACCGAACCAACAATTACTAAAAACACACACAAAAACTGATTTTGCACTAGTATTTTAAAGTAGCCTATATTAAAATAGAAAACCATTATTTTAAATTGTAAAATTATTTCACAGTATTACAGTTTTTTCTGTATTATTGATCAAATAAATACAGCCTTGAACATAAGAGACTGTTCAAAATCATAAAAAATAGTAATGTTTCCTAACTTTTGACCGGTATTGTATGTATACACCCATATTTATGATAAACATTAAAGTAGAAATTATCAATATATTTTACATTTAAAAACACATATTTTGTCAATTAATAATAATATTTAAATAAAACAAATTGTTAAGGCGTCTCCAGATTTCATTCTCATGTGAGGAGTGTTGTAGTTGTTGTTGTAAGTTCCCACATTCACCAGCTGGGGGCGCTTCACTGTTACAGTAATAAACAGTTTAGAAGCAGATCTCCTAGAAGTGGTAAATGCCTCACTTCTCTCTGGGAGTTTTCCAAACTCCCTGAAAACTGCAGTTGTCAAGCCCCTCCTGAAAAAAAACAATCTGGATAAGACCATATTAAGCAACTATAGACCGATCTCAAATCTTCCTTTCATAGGCAAGATCATAGAAAAAGTTGTCTTCAATCAGCTGAACAAATTCTTAAGCTCGAATGGATACTTTGACAATTTTCAATCTGGTTTCCGACCGCACCACAGCACAGAGACAGCGCTCATAAAGATAATAAACGATATTCGCTTAAATACTGATTCAGGAAAATTATCAGTGCTGGTACTACTCGACCTCAGTGCTGCATTTGACACTGTCGATCATAACATACTTCTTGACAGGCTGGAAAACTGGGTGGGGCTTTCTGGGATAGTCCTAAAATGGTTCAGGTCATACTTAGATGGGAGAGGTTATTATGTGAGTATAGGAGACCATAAGTCTGAGTGGACATCCATGACATGCCGAGTCCCTCAAGGCTCAATTCTTGTGCCACTCCTGTTCAACCTGTATATGCTCCCAATGAGCCAAATAATGAGAAACAACCAAATCGCTTACCACAGCTATGCAGACGACACACAGCTGTACTTAGCCCTATCGCCTAATGATTACAGCCCCATTGACTCCCTGTGCCAATGCATTGATGAAGTCAACAGTTGGATGTGCCAAAACTTTCTTCAGTTAAACAGACAAAACTGAAGTTATTGCATTTGGAAACAAAGATGAGGTTCTCAAGGTGAACGCATACCTTCACTCTAGGGGTCAAACAACTAAAAATCAAGTCAGGAATCTTGGTGTGACACTAGAGTCAGACCTTAGTTTCAGTAGTCATGTCAAAGCAATAACTAAATCAGCTTACTATCATCTGAAAAATATTGCAAGAATTAGATGCTTTGTTTCCAGACAAGACTTAGAGAAACTTGTGCATGCTTTCATCACCAGCAGGGTGGATTATTGTAATGGACTCCTCACTGGCCTTCCCAAAAAGACCATAACACAGTTGCAGCTCATACAGAACGCTGCCGCCAGGATTCTGAGCAGAACCAGAAAATATGAACATATCACACCAGTCCTCAGGTCTTTACACTGGCTCCCAGTTAGATTTAGGATTGATTTTAAAGTATTACTACTGGTATATAAATCATTCAATGGCCTAGGACCTCAATACATTGCAGATATGCTCACTGAATATAAACCCAACAGATCACTCAGATCATTAGGATCATATCAGCTAGAAATACCAAGGGTTCACTCTAAGCATGGCGAGTCTGCTTTTAGCTATTATGCTGGAACCAGCTTCCAGAAGAGATCAGATGTGCTCCTACAGTGGTCACATTCAAATCCAGACTCAAAACACTTCTGTTTAGCTGTGCATTTACTGAATGAGCACTGTGCCGCTGTTCGTCCGACTGTTTGTACTGTATTTCATTTTATTTTTCTAAACTGTTTTAATTATTCTTATTTCTTTTTATTATTTTAATTTCTTCTATGTAAAGCACTTTGAATTGCCATTGTGTATGAAATGTGCTATATAAATAAACTTGCCTTGCCTTGCCTTGCCTAATAAACTGTTACTGTTATAAAGTAGAGTGCACGTCAGGTGTGAACAGAAGCTGTGTTTGTCTGAGCGTTTGACAGACACAGCAACTACTTTCCTGCAGGGCATGATGGGTAATTATGAAGTCACATGATCACTTTGTTTCCTGTGAGCTTCTCACATTCATCAGCTGTGGATTATTATGAATTCATTTTACAGTTTTTCTCAGTCACTTTGGTGCATTTCTCACATCACTATTTACATTTGCACAACAGTTACTTCAACCTCCACAACATTTAGTCATTTGTGCACATCATAGTAGCAGTTTCTCATTCCTTCCAACAATTTGCAAATGCTTTTGGACATGCATCAATTGCTTTCATACAACTCTCTGCTGTTTTATAACATTATCATTTGCTTATGTCATGTCAGTCAAAATTAACTATACTTGTGAGTGCTGAATAGTCATTCCATATAAAACTAATAGTCCTCATTTCATTGCTTGAGTCATTACATACACAAATGTTGAACTAGTTGTCAAAATCTGTCAAGCAAATTTAAAAAAAAAATTAAAATCTTTTTTTTCCTGAAAATGTCCCATAGACAGTATATAAAGTCTATACCAGACCGAGAGGAACGTCTGAATGTGCATGAATGATTACAGTACTATGTATGTTGTATGTTCAGTTCCAATATGTACTGCAATATTGTTTCCAGTGTTGCACAGCTCTACCCAAAGGGAGTTTATGTTTGTTGTAAATAAGGGTGTATTTGTTCGTTTGCACAATGCTGTGAACAAATTAGAATTGCAAAGAGCATATGCAGTAAAAATGTGAAACATACATATTCAGTGTCTTGTACTCAGTTACCTCACTAAACACAGTAATGTGTAACTTTACTGTATTTTCCAGATGGCTGTGCAAATAGTATATAGTGCTGTCTTGAGCATTTTCAGGTAGTGTCACCAAGATCTGACTTTTTTGCATTGGAAAACATTTACAGAGTAAACTGTCATAATGAAAACATGACAAAGCCATTTGACTATCTTGTTCATAAACAATGGTGTCAGGACTTTTCATCTTGATGACACTGACACTTTCATTGACATGAATACTTGCTTTTGAGGAATGAGCGATCTCCATTTTGAGCAAGTGACACGCTTTTGCATGTTATCAACTAGGTTTTGCAGTTTGTACTAATTGTTTTGAGAACTGCATTAACTGCACTGTTAGACTTTTCTGTAATTTCTACAGTTATTTACTTTAAATCCCCCAGTATTATACTGCTATTTCTCTTTACAGTAAATAACTGTGATTCCAATTGCATCATGGGAATTTTCTGTGACGTCTAACACCACATACAGAGACTTACTGTATTTTTTAAATTTGCTGTATACTACTGTATTTGACGTAACTGCCTCTCTGGCTGGCACCATTCCACCGTGCTTTTTATTTCCTAATTTTTGCCTTACACCACGTGTCTACAACGCTATAATAGCCAGAGGCTGTCTATATTGGACACATTGAAGCGACCGGACCTTTAAATGCAAACCTGTTTATCCCTTGTAAGAACTAGTGCGAGCGCTTGGACTCGTATCGGACTACGTCTGAAATATAACGGCCGCGGCGCATCACTACACTGTCTGGGATTTGTCGTGTCGCGTCAGACAGACATCCAGTGTAGGTAATGGAGACCCCATTTTTTCCCCCAGTCTTTTGTTGGATCGCGACGTTCGTGTCTGGCCCGGGGAAGAGACGGAATTCACTTCACCGAGAGAGAGATCAGCAAGCAAGGTAAAAAAAATAAAAATAAAAAAAAACATTCTGTGTATGTTGACAGTATTGTGCCCAGTTTAACGTATGTTATAACGTTAACGTTAGCCTAACGTTACTCGTCGTCAACATGGCGGTAACGAACTTTACCATGGTAAACTGAGCTAACGTTTCATTTTACACACTTTGTTAGATTATTGAATTGTCGAGTTAAAATATGCCAACGAGCAACGCGTTTACATTAACAATAAATGTGAATAAACTAATGTGAAATTCTGTTTATATCCTAATGTTGGCCTACTGATGAGAACCTTTATAGTTTTAGCATTAGTTTGCAAACTATACCATATTATAGTTTTTTATGGAATTTAATATTTACTTCCATTTTTGTGTTTAAAGGCAACTGCAACAAAGCGCCAATTCGCGCCAGTGACTTAGCAAGATTCCAGAGGTAGGCCAGCCCATTTGTGATATATTTTGAGATAAGTTTGCTGAAATGATTAGCATACACTATGTGAAAATTGCTTTTGAGCCACTGGTGCAGACTAGGTAGCTAACAATATCTTATAAAATCTCTATAAAATTGGCTAACTTTATATCAAATAAGTGACCTTTGCATTATGTCTAACTTTATTAGGCCTACACAGCAAATGAACCAATCAGAAGATGGACCATTGTCTTTGTTCAGTCTCACCAGATTAAATGTATCCAGGTAAGCACTGCAGTAAAACTCTCACTAATTCATTCAGACCAAATCTAGCATTCTAAACAACTTAAGTTTATATTTTTGCATTATTTTTATATTTTATTAGCCAGCGACTCTACCATTGCAGTCCCACCTGACCAGGAAGGTCCTAATATCAGCGCACAGGTGGGTTAACTACTGTAGGAAGGAGAACGATCATCACACAGTGATTTCTTGCATGTATCTAAAGCCTGGAACACACCAAGCCGACGCAGACGAACTAGCGCTGATGAAAGCCGACTGTGTTGTCGCCTCGCGTCGGGGTAAAAAGCTGCACTTGAACACACCGAGAGAACTACAGCCGACTGTCAGCTAGAATGCGCGTTCTGCGCCTGCGTGTAAATGAGACAGCTGTCTATTTCTGCAGATATATTCGTCTATATTCGTCATTCAAAAAGGGAAACCGGCGCTGCCGGCTGCAGTTACACAAACCGTAAACAAAGCAGTGCGTGCTTACCGTTTTGAATATCAATCCTGCTAAACACTGTCTTTATTCCACTCCTCTCGTGTTAATATTGAAATATTCGCCAAGGAACACTAAGATAAGATGACATATCATTAGAACAGCCTTCTATCTGTACCGTTTTGACTTTGCTCGCTATTTTGCTATTATTCTCGTGCACTGACTCGGTCACTAAGCTGAACAGCCAATCAGAGTTCCCTTTTTCACCGACGGCCCGACGCCGATTCAACATGTCGAATCGGCCGTTACAAAGCCGACGAGGACCAATTTCAGCCGACGGTGCGGAACACACTGAGAAGATTTAGTCGGCCGACGCACGGAAACTCACCGACGGCCGACCGTCGGCTTGGTGTGTTCCAGGCTTTACTGTGTATTTGTCTCAAACAGGTACTCCTTCACTGCAGACAAGCTGAAATGGGCTAAAATCATCCATTTCAGTCGTTCAACTTCTTTCTATGCATCTCAGCATTTTTGGACAGAATTTAGGATTTGTAAGTATTAAAATTTAATCTGGCATAATTTAATTTAGTTCTTTTGTATGCTATTTATTGACAAAAGCTGTTTACAAATATATATTAAGTTTTTTGTGAAAATAATAATAAAAATTAACAAAAAATGAGGTTAAAAATAATGTGACACTAATATTCTCTCTCTCTCTCTCTCTCTCTCTCTCTCTCTCTCTCTCTCTCTCTCATATAGTTTTGGAACCGGGATCTCCTCTGAAGGACTGAGTACATTTGTGTTTGTGGGCACGCATGCAGACCAGGGAACACTCTGATGTTGTCAATCAAGTTCTGAACAGGAACCAATCTTTGGAGAAGTTCATTTATTCACAAAGGTGGACAAAAACATTGTGTTGGCTTTTTAAAGATTATTTTGATGATGACTTTTACTCCTATGCTGTAGAAAAGATGGAGTAGACAGTCAGACATTGATAATATTAATAAATGTTTCTTGAGCATCAAAGAGACTTCTTTCAAAAACATTACGCCACTTAAATACTTCTTTTGGCCACCAGTGTACATGAATCCAACACATTTTTGGAAATAAGTGAAATTATTTTTAAGGTGGGGTTATACAGTATGTCTTGTATTGTGAAAAGAACTGTGTTTTGTCCTGTTTTGGACATTTCCTTTTTGAATGCTTAATGTATTTATATTCTGCAGTTTTATGAATGTAATGGTTGATATTTCATTATAATACTTGTATAAGCTAAACAACCAATGACTCTACATTCATTTAGTCAAATGCTAATGTTTTGTTTATGATTTTATGTATGTTTTCAAAAATGTTTGCAGTGAAGGACAGCACATAATGTGTTAATTTAACACGTTTACACATCTTTGTGCTAACCTCTCTGACATATTTACTTTGTTAAAATCATTAACACAATGAATGAGTTAAAATTAACACAAAAAATTTTGTCTCTAAACTTACCCATTAATGTGTAAAAATTTCACACATCATTTCCAGCATTGGCATGTTTATTTTGTGATATATATGAAATGTTTTAAATAAAAAAATTTTATTTTGTGATAACTTTGTCTAATTGGTTTGTATGAAAGTAGTACTTATGTAGGATAAAAATAAAATTAATCATATTTCAAAATGATCAAATCTAATTTATATTTAGTACAAATAAAAATAATTACAGTAGTGTACTGATTAGCTTAGTTTTTACAGTAATGCACTGTACTGATTAGCTTCGTTTTTACAGTAATGCACTGTATTACACAAAACTGAAATACGGTTTGGTACTGTAACTCTTAATTACAGTAACTTACTGGCAACAGTGTTGCCAGTAAGTTACTGTAAAAAACCCTTGAAAAGTCTAACAGTGTGTTGTGCAAATGTAAATAGTGATGTGAGAAATGCACCAAAGCGACTGAGAAAAACTGTAATAAGTAATTAGTCATTGACAGTGGTGTAGAGTAACCCTTACCATAACTCTTGAAAGAACAGATTGAGTGAAAGGTTTCCCAGCCGTGATGTCAGCGACCGTGTGTGTGTTTTCTGACGGGATGATGGACACATAATTCAGGGCAAGAGCGGCTCTGTAAAAATACCCTGAGATCCCGCAGGTCCTTTAATGGATTCTGCAGATGTTTCTCCTCGAGAAGCTGAGGAACTGAGAAGCTCAGAGATATTATGGATCGCTGTCTAGTAATAACAGTGTGTTGAGTATGTGTTGATTAGCCAGCATAAAGACGAGGTGAAACCCTTGGAGAAACATATCAATTCATCTGTCTATTTGAAAAAAAGAATAAAGTTTACATTTATAAACATTTCAATCTTTATTGCAAACTTAAGGTTAAGGCTGAAGATTTAACACGTACGGTACATAATTCAGTTATCGAAACAGGCATATCTGAAATTTGCAAAAGTTGTAATATCTTGTTGTGACTGTAAGGCACCAAAAATAATAACTTTTATTTTTTGCAGTTGAGGTAAATGTGAAGCTGCCTTCAGCATTGTTTGGTCCTCAGAGTTTTACACACTTTTCTAGCAACGCTGTGTAAGTGTCAATGCTACAGAAAGACATTTTAAAAGAGTTTCTATTGAAAGATTATTTCAAGCTCAAAGTGGAGTGAAGTGTGCTCAGTATAATGGTTTAAGAGTTAATACAGAATTCATTACGTAGTAAAGTAATAGAGAACAAAAAAAGACAAACAACTCATTCTTGGAGACAAAAATTAGTCAAACAATTTAGAGTTTGGGTCACATGATTTGTTTATGAAGCTGTAATGCCACCTTGTGGAAATCCTCTGGAACTGCAGGAACTGAGCTTCGAGCTGTTGGCAAATAAAAAAAGACTGAGTTAACTAAAGTTCATTTATCAGGCAGTATATTCAGTCATTTTAACTTTTTTCCATTCTTTTACCTTAAGACAATCATAAATGTATAGGAAATGTATAGGATAATGCAATGTAAGTCGCTTTGGATAAAAGCGTCTGCCAAATGCATAAATGTAAATGTAAATAAATTAAAGTGGTCCTTTTATGCTTATTTACATGTTCATCTTTCTTTAGTGTGTAGTGTTGCTGTTTGAACATCAAAAATCTCTGCAAAGTTTCAAAGCACAAAGTTCTTCTCTATATCAGTGTCAGTGTTTCTGAACTCCTGAAACGCCTCCAGTGTAGTCTTGAGTTTCTTCCGGGAACGAACACGTCACAATATTCCTCATTTAAATAATTCATACGCAGAATAAAGGGGCGGGGCCTGGTTGAGTTAGTTCAGGGGTGGGGAACGTCCGGCCCGCAAAACAGTTTGATGCGGCCCGCGAGTCAATTCCTCCCCAAAAAAAAAAAAAAAACAACTTCAGAAACAAAAATCTCAGCAATTACTTTTCCTGTGATAGAAAACACAAAATAGGCAAAGTGGCAAGCAGCACGAGTCCACGAGCCCACGAGCCGTGAGAGCAGGGCGTGGCCAGTAGCGCGAGTGTTAATGAGTCACCTGAGGTCAAGTTCAAGCACCGGTTTCAGGTTTCTCACGGATGAACTACGGGGGCGAGCGCGCCGCACCGGTTTCAAAAAAAAATAACGCAGTCGGCACCGCCGCACAGTCTTCTGTCAGACCAGATGTTGTCAGGCTATATGTCAGTAAAACTCAGAAAAACTAACTTACTTACGTTACGTCGTGCCAGCCGTTTGTTCGCGGCGCGCACTCTTCAATCACGCAAATGCGGCGCGCCCTGTATCACGCAAAATACACTACTAGCATGTAACGTCGTGTTCTGTCGTCAATTAAGTATTGAAATAACTAAAAGGGAGATTAAAGCTGCGTCAAAACTCTATGTCTGGGCTTTCGTATTCCTTTGTAGGCTACATAAATGTTACACATTTTGGCGTAGCCCTACTCAATTTTCATTATTAATGTTCTAACATTTGATCAATATTGCAAAGTCATCAAAACTGACTAAATATTTTGTGACCAAAAATTTGAAAAATAGGCCTACATCTAGCCTAAATGATCGTTCATGACATTCTTTTAACTATAAGCAACCCAATTTGTCTAGATCTGTATTATTTCCTTTGTATAATGAGCTTAAATATTGCTGCGCAGTCGTGTGATTTAGTCTGCTTGATTAACATTATTACAATGTATTCCTAACTCTGATATGTAGCCTATATATAAGGTCCTCGAATGTGTTCGAATATTTCACCAGCATCAGCCTTTTCACAGTTTCTATCACTCCGCTTGTCTGTGTTTGCACAACTTGCATCATTAGGCCAGTAATGGTGACAAGTGACTGTCTTTATGAGTGAACAATTGAAATTTAATTGAACTGATTTAATAGTGCCAAAAACATTGATTAACTCAAGAAAGAAACAAGTTGCTGAAACCAATCTTTAATGCTAAAAAGTTTACATCTATGCAAAATAATCCTTGAAAGAACAGGCCATTCCTGTTTGGAATATGTGATTGTGTATTGTCAACAATAAGCAGAAACATTTTGCATTTCCATTTTATAGTGTGGATCATTAATTTCAACATTTATCCTCATTCTCATGTTTAAGAATCTGTTATCTGCTTGACAAATAATTTATGCTACTGCCCACTGACATGCTTTTAAAGCTATTGTTATCAAAAAATGTTGGCATTCAAACACCTTAAAATGCACATATGTAGGTCCGAGAAATCAATTTTTTTTCCGGGGGAGCATGCCCCCGAACCCCCGAATGTTGAACCATTTGAATGTGTGTGTCTGTGTGGTAATATGGGCTGGTGTGGCTACAGTGCCAGGACTGAATTTTTTAACCAGTCTACCCCCTGTATATAGGCTTACAATATACATTATTCTCTGTATCGAATCATGTTATCTTGTTACCCAGCCCCTGATGTTTCAGGCTCAGCCCCTGGTGTTTTTAAAACCTAGAAACGCCCCTGCTCATTACAATGGCCCTTAAAGAATGTTAAAAAATTGTAAATGGCCCTTGATAGGAAAAAGGTTCCCCACCCCTGGTTTAGATAGTATTTAGATATAAAATGTATGACAATAAGGGCGTGGTTAACTTTGATTGACAGCTTGATTGACAGCTGAAAGGCAGAATGACAACATAAGAAGCGCCATTTTTTAATACAGTTGACATATAATACTACTGTTTCTGTATCATGAAATGTAGTTTTAAGAGTTTTTCAGGCGAGAATGTAGTTGTTTAAAGCTCAAATCTGTGGTTTATTTATAAAGATTTATGAAAATTGTATCCAGTTGTGAGATCCAGCGATGACCGGGCGCTCGGCGCGATGTACCCCGCCTGGAGCAGCCTTTCATCGGCTAGACGTTTTGAGGTTTGCCGCTGACTCTGGCGTCTCTGTAGTGGTTAAACATGAGATATAATTCGTCTTGTCTATATCTAACGGGCGATTTTTGGTCTCGTGGGCAATCGTTTTGGCTGAGGGGAAGTTTCATAACTTTATAAGCTATATTTAACTTGTACCGTTGTATGGTTAGACTAGATCGAGCGCATGACTTTTTATGTTTGACTGAATTGTTTGCTTTATTTGTATAGCTTATTGTAACTTTACCTTTTACTTATACTTTTATAATAGCTAATATTGATAAAACTGAAATTTAACAAAAAGAGACTGGGTTGAGTTTTGTCATTTTAAATTTTAATACAACGAAGATGATCTGTAATGTTGTTTACTGCAACATCTGTTGTTTAATACAAATGCACATATTGCCTGGACCATATTAAAATGTTTAATATTTTTATATTATATTTAAAACGAAAAGAGGCAGGTTTGTGTTTTATATTTCGTTTTGTTATAAATAGGCAAACGTTATGTGCAGTGAATATAATCAATACGCGTCGCCTGAACCACATTTGTGTGGCTATAATGTTTAAGATTTCTTTAAATGAAAACGAAAAGAGTTAGTATGGTGTTTTATAACATATTTCGTTGCCTAAAATATACACAGAGATAACCGGAGTAGCAGAGCGAGCTGAGTGACGCGCGCTGCGTCAGAAGGTGGGCGGGGTTAGGGTTTCTCAAGATTTTCCAAGATGGCGCCGCCCATACCCCCCATAAACGGCTTCAAACCCGTTCTTCAGAAAGTCTATGGGTGACGTCACAGACGCTTTGTCCATATTTTTTACAGTCTATGGTAATGTCATCCTTTCTAGTAGTGCTATCATGGCATAATAATCTGTTTGGTTGTAAAATGTATTACCTGAGTGAAATGAAATCGAATGTATCGTCCTGTGGAATCATTCATTCACAGACAGCATACGAAGATGTTCAACTAATAAAGATCTTCATCGCTGGCAAATATATGATGCATTTGAAGATTTGCTCTCACTTGACTGTACTGTAGGTAGGTCCACGGCCACTTCATCCAACGCTCTTGATGTCCGTAAATCTTCCTGTTACGACTCCGAGTCGAGTGTGAATTGCAATCGCTTCAGACGATTCAGTGCGTGCAGGAACTGAACAGAATCAGGAACTGAATCATTCAAACTGATTCGCGAACCGATTTAGACAGATCTGCCAACTTGTTTGATGAAGTCTTTGAACAGAATCGACTCAAAAGAGTGATTCATTTGTGAATTGAGCATCGCTCAAGCCCAGAAAAAAAGATACATCGCGCTTGGAATAAACTACGCATTTAACAACACATTGCATTAAAATAAAGTAACGAGAAGGACGTCGCCCAACGTAACGAAGTAAAAGTACAGTTTTTTCATTAGAAATGTACTCGAGTAAAAGTAATAAGTACCCACATTCAAATCTACTCTTAAAAGTACAATTTTTCCCAAAAAATACTCAAGTAAATGTAACGAAGTAAATGTACTCCGTTACTACCCACCTCTGAGTATAGGCTTCATTTACATTTTTTTTAAATGGGTGGGTTTATTCCAGCCATATTATGAAAAAACTATTTATGTAATTTGTGTTTTTGAAAGAAGTCTCTTGTGCTTGTGGCTGAAAAAATGCAATAAAACCTGTAATATTGTGAAATATTATTACAATTTAAAATAGTTGTTTTCTGTTCAGTTCTAATATGTTTTAAAATGTAATTTATTCCTGTGATCAAAGCTGATTTTTCAGCATCATTACTCCAGTCTTCAGGGTCACATGATCCTTCAGAAATCATTCTAATATGATGATTTGATGATCAAGAAACATTTCTGATTATTATAAATGTTAAATTCTTTAAAGTTCTGCTGCTTAATATTTGAGTGAAAACAGTGATATGTTTTTTTTTTGGGGGATTCTTTGATGAACAGAATATATTTGAAATAGAATTTGTAACATTATGGGCCCTATCTTGCACCCAGCGCAATTGACTTTGTACAGCGACACATGTAT
Source organism: Leuciscus leuciscus (assembly GCF_965113295.1). Classification (NCBI taxonomy): domain Eukaryota; kingdom Metazoa; phylum Chordata; class Actinopteri; order Cypriniformes; family Leuciscidae; genus Leuciscus; species Leuciscus leuciscus. Next base: position 2,757,405 of record NC_138745.1, on the reverse strand, counting down.
CATTCCTATTTTGCACCCGACGCACAGCAGACGTTTCCCTCCACAGACGCACGTCGGTAAGTTAGGAATCTAGCAGACGTTCCTGTAATTTATAGATAGATTCTGCCTCCATAAAACCCGTCTATGATATAACTGGGCCATAGTCATCTGCTTCCTCCCCGTTATTTTATCTCCCTGATTTACAATCCTCTCAATACAATTCTTATTTTTCACATTCAGAGAATTAAACCAGCACAACAATGAAAAGGATAATAGCGACTCAATACAGGATCTGTAGAACATACACATCAATATTTTATCCACATTAAATGACCTTAGTTTCTGCAAACAACACAATCTTTGCTGCCCCCTCTTACACAAAGCGTCAGTATTTGGGGAAAGTCAATTTGTTATCTAAGACCAGGGAAGCCAAAATTCTGGGGGGGCACAATCTGAGACGTTGCAATTGTTTTCTGACGGGTGATATGGATCATGTTAGGAGGGGTCGGGGGTTTCTCCCCCTGAATTTTTTTTAATTCTGGCTGCTAAACATACCATTTCAATGCAGTTTGGGAGGGACAGAAATACCTTAACGGAGCTAGCAGAAACCCTCCTCTATCTGAGGAATAAGTTAAAGTATCTATTTTGTAAGTTTATGTTAAAGACAGGTTGATGAAAGAACTGTAAGCTCAAATTCAAAAGCTTTTGGAATCTACTTCATTAAAGCATGTTTACACACTGTGGTGGCCAGAAGGAAACAGTCCATCACAATGCAGCACGGTCACCTGCAGCACCATGGAGAGCACAAGGTATGGGTGAAACAGTGGTGTTCAGGACCAAGGACAGCTCTAACACAGGTGTGCAGCATTCCCCTCTGACAGGCAGCCTCAGCTGCAGGCTGTTGGGCCCAATTAGTAATCACATAAAAGTGAACAAAGAAGACACAGTAAGGAGGGAAGCAGGGGAAGAGGACAGACACAGTGATGGATGCGTTCAAGCCCAGCCAGCCCAACTACCCTCTTGAAGATAGAGGCTTAATTGTCGGCGTGAGTAAAGTGAATCTCCTTAACTAATCCTACACCTCTTCTGCCTCTTTTCCAGAAGTAGATTGATGCAAAAAGGAGCTACCAGAGAAAGAAGTACCTGAGTTAAAGTTTTCTCCCTTTTACCCTTAACCCTGCTTTATGACAAATAAAGAACTTTAAGTTTTGCTCCAGTGAAGTTCTGCCTGGTGAATGATTTACTTTGAACTCCAGAGCTAACCCTCTCAGCATTGTGTGTGAAGTTTACATATGGTGGAGAATGCGGGCATGAGTAAGCCTCGTCTGGGATTCAGACAGTGAAGAGAAACACTAAGAAAATGGAGGAATCCCTGACCGCCATTCTGCAGGCCCAAACGACCCTGAATGCAGCAGTCACCGAGCTCTGCCGAAGGACTGAGGCACACGGTAGGAGGCCCCAAGATTATCTGACGAAAATGACTGTAGAAGATGATGTTGAAACCTATCTCGACCTTTTTGAAAAAAACTGCCCAAAGAGAGAGATGGCCCAGGGCAGACTGGGCGAACCTGATACTCCCTCTGCTAACTGGGGAAGCCCAGAAGGCCTGCCGTGACCTCCCCATTCATGAGGCAACAAACTACGAAGTGGTCAAGAGGTCAATCCTGGCCCAATATGGGCTCAGCTTGCCTGCCAAGGCCCAGCGTGTCCATAGCTGGGAATACCGACCATCACTTCCAGCGCGGGCCCAAGTAACCACGTTAACCCGCATGGTAAGAAGCTGGCTAGACGAAGGAGATGGGCCACCTGCGGTAGAAAGGGTAGTAATTGATCGGTGCACACGTGGCCTGCCTACAGATGCAAAAAAATATGTGGCTCAACAGGGACCACCAAGTGTAGATGCCTTGATTGCACTCCTAGAAAACCACCAGGTGACTGTGAGCTTGATGAAACCTGAAGTACCCAGAAACCTCTCTTGGAAACCGAGACAAGAGCGAGAACCTCCTAGGAAGCACCCCGAAGCGGTCCAACCGGGACCCCTAAAAGCCCAAGGAAACTGGAAAGATGAAAGGCCTCTACGAAATCCTGCTCCATTCCGATGCTTTACGTGTGGGAGGGAGGGAGACCTGGCCCGGGATTGCCCAGGCCGAGAGGAGCCGATGCCCACCGTAGGGATGGGACGATTACCGGTTTCACGATAAACCACGATAAAATGTACTGACGGTTAGTAATATCGTTTAAAATTTAATTATCATTAAAACCGTGTTTGATTATCGCGATTTTAGATCCTGTTCAGCCAGCAACAGTCTGACGCAGGCGCAGCGCGCAATGTTATTTTTTTTATTCAAGAAGGAATTGCGGAAGGCAGTGACCGTGCTCGGGAGATTTTTCAGCCTTTTAAAAGAACCAATTCTGATGTGTGGTCATATTTTGGCTTTAACAAAAGTCCCGAGGGAAACTTAATCGAGGATGGTCACCCTGTCAGCAGAACATGCACAAGAAAAAGTCGCTGCAATAGGGGGAAACTTCAGATCTGCCGAGTCGTCTTGTGTGACCATCACCGACTGTTGTATAGCGAACGCAAGGCAAGTTAACTTTGACCTCAATACCAAAACTACGTCTGGGAAATAATTGGGCATGAAATGTTGTTTTAAGTTGAACTATTTTATATCAATAAACGTGAGGCTTCCGCAAAGAAAAGTTCGCAGCAAGTGGCTTAGCCAAAGACGAACGAACGAACAAGTTCAAACAAGACTATTAAGAGTGACATTTAAGGGATACTAATTTATATTCATTATACACTTATTACACCGTTTTTTTTTTTTTACCACATAGGCTAATCACGGGGACATTGTTCATAAACTCGAACTGAACTGAATTGAATTGGGATTAATGTTTTCTTACCTTTTTATAAATCATGTACAGCGTACAAAACAATCGTTCAGACAAGATGATCACAACAATATTATCAAACTCTGTAAACAATAAATCAACTCTGATTTATTCATTTTCAATACAATTAAAAACGGAGACACAAGACGGCAAGTTGTATTTGAATGAAACGAGCGAGCGCGTCCATTGTGATACATGGTGTAACGTCTGTCAGAGAGTTTGAAGTCTGCCCAGATGAAGAATACAAGAGAGTGCAAATGAACTGGTAGTTCCACGAGACTTTTATAGATGTTTTCTCTCAGTTAAGCACACTCTTCACATACATGTCGAAGAGCGAATGTTAAAAGGGAAAAGAAAACTCTAAAACATGCTACAAATCAAAGTAAACACATAATAAAACAACGGTCAGCAGTAGAGCGATCATCTTCCTCTTTGCGTGATCAATCTCACTCTCACTGTGCGTGCGCGCTCACATAAAAACAGCATGCATACAATAACGTACACCATAGAAGTTATCTTAAAGGCACATCCACATTCATGTCATGAACACTACTTAACACTAGGTGGCCAGTCTTATAATGCGTTGCTATTGACGACCGTCATTATAAGGAAGGAAATGGTTTAAAAAGTGCATAGAGCTGCTTGTTTTATTTTTTGTTTGTTGATTTTCAAATATAAAACTTGTAGAAATGTCTTCAGTGTGAGCATCAACTCTTTTTGAACACTTTCATCTCGTTTTTAACAAAACCGTGATAATATTGATAATCGCGATAATTTTGGTCACTATTATCGTGATATTAAATTTTCATACCGTTCCATCCCTAGCCCACCGCCAGTACCTCGGAATCCAGGTTCCCATGCCATTTTCTTACCACCTGTTGGGCTCATGAGGGGACGGCCGCCCCTAAAGTCCCTGTTAAGATTGGGGGTAAAGACACAGAAGCACTTATAGACTCAGGCAGTATGGTAACACTAGTCCGGCCAGAATTTGCAGGGCCTATCATGGGAAAAGAGATCTCCGTTTCCTGTATTCATGGGGACACCAGAAACTACCCCACTGCAGAATTAAGCATGGTCACCCCATGGGGGCAGTTCCGAGTACGAGCAGGGGTCGTCGATCACCTGCCAGTCCCTGTCCTTGTGGGCCGAGACTGTCAAGCCTTTTCTGCCTACTGGACAAACCGAGCTACAGAGGGGAGGAAACCTACTCGGCGCAGAAGAAGAGACCGTCTACCCAGTCACTGCGTTTTTCTAACCAATGCAGGGACCACAGATGCAGATGCAACCAGCCCTGAAGAGCCCCACAATGGTGATAAAGGTGAGGAACATCACTCTGACTCCACTGCCACTGCTTCAGATGCGTGACGATATAGAATCCCATGAAGTATTTTCTGAATTTCCCCCGGCAGAAATCCTCCAGGGAGAAAGGCTGGGACGGTTTGGCACCGCTCAGCTGCAAGACCCGGTACTGAGCCAAGCATGGGGGAATGCCCAGGTGATTGAGGGCCAGCCACAAGTTGGGGTGAGTAGACTCACTTATCCAAATTTTATGATCAAAAACAGATTGTTGTATAGAGTGGATCAGCAAAGGGGTGAAATTATAAATCAGTTGTTGGTCCCCAAGCCATACACCACTAAAGTGTTATATCTCGCCCATACTCACCTGCTGGGGGGCCATTTGGGGACAGAGAAGACCTATGAAAGAATCCTCACACGTTTCTATTGGCCCGGGGTCAAAAAGGCGGTAGAAGAATATTGTCGTCACTGTTCTGAATGTCAACTCAACAGCCCCAAGGTAACCTACCGAAACCCCCTTATTCCTCTACCAATCATTGAGACCCCTTTCAGCAGGATTGCACTGGACATTATGGGACCGCTGCCAAAATCGAACCGTGGACACCGATACCTTCTAGTCATCCTTGACTATGCCACCCGATTCCCAGAGGCCATACCTCTCCGATCAGCCACCTCAAAGGCCGTCGCCAGAGAACTGGTCCAACTCTTCAGCTGGGTGGGGATCGCAGACGAGATCCTTACTGACCAAGGTTCATGCTTCATGTCTACGGTTATGAAAGAGACCTGCCGGCAATTGAAGGTAAAACAAATCAAAACCTCCATATACCACCCCCAGACTGATGGGCTGGTAGAGAGGTTTAACAAAACCCTTAAACAAATGTTAAAGAAAGTGATTGACATTGATGGCAAAAATTGGGATCACCTGTTACCATATGTCTTGTTCTCTATTCGAGAAGTCCCACAAAGCTCCACTGGTTTCTCGCCCTTTGAACTCCTCTACGGGCGACGACCTCGAGGGATTCTGGACCTCGCTAAAGAGAGTTGGGAACAGCAGCCATCACCACACTGCACCGTTATTGAGCATGTTGAACAGATGCACGACCGAATGGCAAGGATCTGGCCGATAGTAAGGGAACACATGCAACAGGCCCAACAACAACAGGCCAAAATATACAACAGGGGAGCCAAGATAAGAGATTTTCACCCCGGAGAAAAGGTATTAGTACTAGTACCATCCAACGAGTGCAAGTTCCTGGCCAAGTGGCAGGGACCCTATGAGATTGTAGAGCGGGTGGGCCCGGTCAACTACAGAGTACGCCAACCTGGCCGAAGGAAAGGCCAGCAAATCTACCATATAAACCTTCTGAAAATGTGGCATGAACCTATCGCACTGTTGTGGGAAAAATTAATCTTTTCTTTGTTTTTATTTTCAATGATTTAACAAATGAATGCCATACATTCATTTGTCTGTATTTTGAGTTTATTTTATGATGTTAATACAGCTGCAGGGTGTGTGTGTGACTCAGAGGTGAGAAGATTAGGGGGTAAGGGGAGCCACAGGGGTTCCTCTGTGTCTTTTGTTTAGTGGGGGCTGTAAGAGATAGCTTTTGAAAGATAACACTATAAAAATGCGGGCCCACCTCTGCTCTGGGTCTCACTCCGTCTGCAGCTGGTCTGCGGGTGGACTGGGAACGTTTCTTGCAAGAAATAAATATCTTTTAAGAACAATTTGATCCTGATGTCTCTTATGCCTGATGCTGTTTTGTTAGTTACTTGTTTTTGCCTCAACAAGTTGGTGTCAGAAACGTGGGATCCATGAGGTTTCTTCTGGCCCTGAGAAAGCGGATTGACGGACTGATCACCCTAAAGCACAAAAGGCTTTAGTCTTACCTCGCCGAATTGAGAGAGAAGAGCCAAAACTGCTATCAGGGCCAGGAGGAACCCACTGGATTCAGAAAGAACTCGGAGGCAGTAAAAGCATCTCGGGTAAGAGACAGTTAAAATTATTTTATTTTGTGTGGTGTAATCTGATATGACTGTGAGTGAACGTGAACCATTTTGGCTGAGTTTTGCTTTGGTACGAGGGAGAGGTGATTCAGATAATCACAATTGTTTGGGGAAGAAATTGAAGTAGCTTCGGATCGGTTTTTTCCACACTTAGCTCGTTAGTGGACAGGGGATCCACTGGTGATTCAGAGAAATCACAGCTGCTGAGATGATTACGTTCTATTCGAAATTTATGTAAACCTTAGAGAAAGTTTAAAACAGGATTAAGAAGTTTCTGGGTGATTGTGCTCTACTCGAAGTTTTACCACATTGAATTGAGTCAAGCGAATAAGCGCACGTGGGGGAACTTTGAGTGGAACGTAATTACAAGACCAGGTTGAATTAATCAAGTAAAAAGAATTGAGCAAGCGAATAAGCGCACGTGAGAAAACTTTGAGTGGAACGTAAACAAGCAGAGGTCCGTCCGATCTCGGAGTAAAAGATCGGGTCTGTCGAAGACGTTTGACAGATTCTGTAAGACACGTGTCGAATTGTGAAATCCAGAAAAGAGGAACTCAGCCAAAAATGGAGTCATCTAACAGTAAAGTAGACCATTTTTACACACCGGTTTTCTGTAAAATGGAAAAATTACGGCCAGAAATGCATGCAAGAAATTGGGAAACGGATGATTGTTAAACAAAGGGGAAGTGAAAATATTTGTACTAACAAACGCACACGACGCACACACAAACACATACACTGATTTTCTTTCTGCTATCTGCAATGAAGAAACTGCTTGCAAATCTTTTTGTGTGTCTGATGAAACTTTGAGCAAAGCTATGACTGATGATTTGAGCAGTGTTGTAAATGATGAGCGTATGAGATTGTGCAAAAGTACAGGGTTTTTCTGAAGTGCCAATTTATCCGTTACTAGTCAAAGAGTTGTTGTAGTTTGTTCATGAGTGTAAAAATGTGAACAAACAGTGAATTGTTGGATGGAAAAGAAGCAGATAAAAGAGAACAGAGTCGATAAGAGGAGGAATTGTTGTGGGAAAAATTAATCTTTTCTTTGTTTTTATTTTCAATGATTTAACAAATGAATGCCATACATTCATTTGTCTGTATTTTGAGTTTATTTTATGATGTTAATACAGCTGCAGGGTGTGTGTGTGACTCAGAGGTGAGAAGATTAGGGGGTAAGGGGAGCCACAGGGGTTCCTCTGTGTCTTTTGTTTAGTGGGGGCTGTAAGAGATAGCTTTTGAAAGAGATAACACTATAAAAATGCGGGCCCACCTCTGCTCTGGGTCTCACTCCGTCTGCAGCAGGTCTGCGGGTGGACTGGGAACGTTTCTTGCAAGAAATAAATATCTTTTAAGAACAATTTGATCCTGATGTCTCTTATGCCTGATGCTGTTTTGTTAGTTACTTGTTTTTGCCTCAACAGCACCTACAAGCAATGTGCTCACAGCCAGTGTCACTTCTCCTATAACCCCGCCGGTAAAGATGGGTAACCAGCTCTCCCCTGGGCAAAAGCAGGAGTTACGTGAACTCGTGTGGTGAAACCGTGACGTCTTCTCGGATCTGCCTGGACGGACCTCCCTGATAGCCCATGATATAGTAACTGAACCAGGGAAGGTAGTTAGGCTTCGACCCTACAGGATCCCAGAAGCAAAAAGGGAAGCCATCCGGACCGAGGTAAAGAAAATGCTTGACCTAGGTGTTATAGAGGAGTCCCAAAGTGCGTGGTCAAGTCCTATCGTCCTCGTACCAAAACCAGATGGGAGTACACGATTCTGTAATGACTACAGAAAACTGAATGAAGTTTCCCAGTTCGATACCTACCCTATGCCAAGGATAGATGAGTTAATCGAGCGACTGGGCCCTGCACGTTTTATCACAACCCTTGACTTGACCAAAGGGTACTGGCAAGTACCTCTAACCCCCCCAAGCCAAACCAAAAACCGCCTTCTCCACTCCTGAGGGGACCTTTCAATACCGGGTTCTTCCTTTTGGGGTCCACGGGGCACCAGCCACGTTTCAAAGACTCATGGATAGTCCTCCGTCCCCACCAGCAATATGCTGCAGCATACCTCGACGACATTGTTATCCATGACAGGAGTTGGGAGGAGCATCTTCACCATCTAGAGGCTGTATTACAAGCATTACGGTCAGCGGCTCTTACAGCAAATCCAGGCAAGTGTTCACTCGCCCAAGAGGAGGCCAACTATCTAGGGTACACTGTTGGGAGAGGAAATGTGAAACCACAACCTAAGAAAATTGACACCATACTTACCTGGCCCCGACCTCAAACCAAGAAACAGGTAAGAACCTTTCTTGGGCTACTTGGTTACTACCGAATATTCATATCTGGCTTCGCCACAAAAGCAGCCCCCCTATCTGAATTGACCCGCAAGTACCTCCCAAACCAGGTGAGCTGGACCAAAGAAGCAGAATGGGCCTTCATCGAACTCAAGCAGTCTCTCTGTTGTGAACCAGTCCTACAAGCCCCAAACTTCAACAGACCGTTTGTTCTACAAACAGATGCCTCTGGAGTAGGGGTTGGAGCAGTACTGTCTCAGTTGCAGGATGGCATGGAACACCCCGTCATGTTTATTAGCCGTAAGTTGCTGCCCCATGAGAAGAATTATGCCACAATTGAAAAAGAGTGTCTTGCTGTAAAATGGGCTATTGAAAAATTTAGGTATTACCTGTTGGGTCGAAAATTTGTTTTAATAACTGATCATGCTCCCCTAAAATGGATGTCTCAAAACAAAGGGAAAAATGCAAGAATCACTCGCTGGTTTCTTCAGTTGCAGGACTTCCAGTTTAAAGTAGAACACCGGGCTGGGAGTTCTCATGCGAATGCTGATGCCATGTCCAGGAGTTTGGAGCTGGAAAAGGGGGTATGTGGTGGCCAGAAGGAAACAGTCCATCACAATGCAGCACGGTCACCTGCAGCACCATGGAGAGCACCATCAGAGGGCACAAGGTATGGGTGAAACAGTGGTGTTCAGGACCAAGGACAGCTCTAACACAGGTGTGCAGCATTCCCCTCTGACAGGCAGCCTCAGCTGCAGGCTGTTGGGCCCAATTAGTAATCACATAAAAGTGAACAAAGAAGCCACAGTAAGGAGGGAAGCAGGGGAAGAGGACAGACACAGTGTTGGATGTGTTCAAGCCCAGCCAGCCCAACTACCCTCTTGAAGATAGAGGCTTAATTGTCGGCGTGAGTAAAGTGAATCTCCTTAACTAATTCTACACCTCTTCTGCCTCTTTTCCAGAAGTAAATTGATGCAAAAAGGAGCTACCAGAGAAAGAAGTACCTGAGTTAAAGTTTTCTCCCTTTTACCCTTAACCCTGCTTTATGACAAATAAAGAACTGTAAGTTTTGCTCCAGTGAAGTTCTGTCTGGTGAATGATTTACTTTGAACTCCAGAGCTAACCCTCTCAGCATTGTGTGTGAAATTTACAACACACACTTACTGTACACTTAGGCCTACTACACATGCTTTTAAAAACAGTACCATTGCAGTTTTTATGTTATGATAATTGGTATGTGACCTAAGAACGATCTTACATTAAAGGTATACATAAAGGTGCTGAGGTCTGACTTTGTGGTGCTCTGAAATTAAGTTATTTTAATATTAATATGTGATGAAGGACTTTGAAAGAAGTTTGACAGATTTCAGTGCTGAATAAGGTTAACACTACCCCGTTTATTTGAAAATGGTTAATATTTGAAAAATGTAAAAAAGTAATCAAACCCGATCAGATAACGTTACTATGGCTTTGTATGGCAGTAACGTTAGCCAACTAGTTTACGGTTAGACTAGGCTAGTTATCGATAACGTTACACTGACACAACTTAAGTTAATGCTCTGAATTCGCAGCTAATATCAAATCCATAACTTTTTGATCGTTAAAATTTCCAGGTCAACCACAAATAATCCCACTACCTTTTAATATCATCCGATAACTAATTCAATGCCGATTTGTTGCTTTGCCCACTTACCACTTCAAGACCATCTCAGTGATTTACTCCAACTCTGAGCGAACTCTCTGCTCCTCACCACAGGGCTTCTCAGGCGCTGCGAGCAAATCACTCAGCAGGAGTAGCAGTGAGCCTTCTGAGCCTTCTGAGAATGTAGTTCCCAGTATGTGTACGTTTAGAAGACGGCTGTGTCTCATGTGACCTTGTTATTTGCACACGCTGTGACTATACAAATCACAACATGTAAATAGGAAAATGTTGGTGTTATTTTGTCACTTATTGGGACCAGTATGCTAGCTGGAGCCATTTACCTCCAGTCTATGTGCTAAGCTAGGCTAGCGGTGGGTGCGTCAGACAGAGTTACGGCACGCACGGAGATGAGAAGGGCATGTATGGACTTATCTAACTCTGGGGGATATGGTGAATAAGATAAAGCCCCAAAAAGTCAGTGTGTTCCTTTAGTGTCAAATCATAATTATAACTGAAAGTAATGACAAGAAGAATAGAACATAGAAAATAACAGATGGCAGAATTAACATGAACCAAAGTAATAATGACTCTTGATCCTGGAGGGTCCTGGGACACACAGAGACTCCAGATCTTCTAGACCTGGGGCCTCATGTACAAAGACTTGCGTTGAATTCATACTAAAACATTGCGTACGGACAAAGCTGTAAATGTGCGTACGCACAAAAAAACCCAGATGTATGAATCTCTGCGTACGAAGGATCCACCGCATATTCTCTTTGTACATCCCAGTTAACGTAAAATTGAGCGCACGAGCACAACGCCCCACCCAGTCTCCTCCCTGAATTAAATTAATTTAAATATGGTAATGAGTCCACTTTGGCAAAAGAAAGCAGTAAGAAAATGGCGGCAAGAAACAAAACTTTACAGAAAGTGAATTGGAGGTGCTACTATCGGAGGTAGAAATGAAAAAAATATATATTTGGAACTTTGTCCTCCGGAATTAATAACAAAAGGAAAAAATATGAGTGGGAGAGTTTGGCTGATGCTGTCAATGCGGTGGGATCTGAAAGTCGCACTGTAGAGTAGACTGAGTACAGTTGAGATTTGATTTTTCACACAAAAATAGACACTGAAAAGAAGTGAATTTCCACATGACACGCCACATGACATTTCATTAGCTTGTAGACTAAGATATTATCAATCAATAATACCCACAAGTAGTTTATATTTTCCACAATTAGCTCATAAAAATAAGGTGCTTTTTGTCTCAACTTTGTCTCAACTGTACCAATATGTGGTACAGTTGAGACAGTGCATGGTACAGTTGAGACACCCATTTTTAATGATGTGAAGGTAACTAACCATTCATTGTAAATATACAAAATAAAGACAAATAAAGAAAATAACAATTGGGCAACATTTTTTTTTATTCATCCATTTATATTCATTCATTTTATTTAAATTAGCACTGGTTAAAATGTATAAAGCAGGAACAAGATATGTAACAATATTTATTAATAATACACAGTTTAAATATCACAAATATCAAATTTTATTTTAATTTGTGTCCAATGCTGGCTTATTACGACGTTTAACCTGTTATCAAAACGCTGAACAACTAAACAGTGTGTTTCCTAATAGAACTCTATCGGGGGTACAGTATGTGTCTCAACTATCCCCCACTGGCCACCTCGCACATTTCTCTAGATTTTGCAATTACCTTGCATGACACAATACCATGAAATATGCCATATACTAGTTACGTTTAACAGTCACATAAGGATAATAAGCTATTCATTGTGGAGAGTGCATGGTGAAGTGAACGTCATATCTTAGAAAAAAACCTTTTTCCGATTTCTTCGGATCGGAGATGCGTCCGTTGTTCAAATTTCACACGATCAAAGAGGACACTAATACGCACGTACACAGCAAAAATCACAACTTGTGCTTGCTGCGAACGCAATTTATTTAAGGTGTCTCAACTGTACACAGTCTACCCTAAATGACCTTACAAAGAAATGGTCTGATATAAAGGTGGACATTAAACCAAAGCTGTCATTGCCATAGACTAAGGGTTGTATCAATTTGCATATGCTTTTATATGTTCTTACTTAATTGCATAATTGATAGAATATTTCCATAAGGCTCGTGTGACAATATATGTCATTTATTTTATAAATTGCAAATTAATAGCAATGCTTCCCACACGTGGTGGTGCGATAGACTTGTAGAACCATTCATTGTGTAATGTTTGCAACTTCACTTCATTGCCTGTAAGAGTCGCCAACGGACAAAAACAAAGAGAAATGTACGTACGCCAGACATGAAATTGGCGTGGAGGAACGCACATTCTTGCGTTAATTTCACTGTTAGTACATACGACCGTGAGCGTGAAAGCTGGCGTACGCAAAGTTTTTGTGCGTACGCAAGATTGATACATGAGGCCCCTGGCCTGGCGCACACACACACACACACACACACACACCCCGACTCAGGTTCAGCAGGATCTGCGTCCGGCCTTTCCTTGATCCTGGAGGGACCTGGAACACACAGAGACTCCCGCGGGCCGGGTCGGGCCGATATTTCCCGCCACTATCCTCGGCCCAGGCTGGGCCCTTGATCAAGCATTTGTGTTTTTTAATCATTACTTTATTAGCCTAATTGGGTGGGGAGAAAGCTATGCCATAATCAGAAATATTATATCTTAAGCAAAGTAGGCCTAAGTAACAAAGTCAAGTCAAGTCATCTTCATTTATATAGCGCTTTTAACAATGTAGATTGTTCCAAAGCGGCTTTACAGAGATACAAGGATAGTTTAAAGTAACAGAGATTGTTTTGGCTTTATAGCAGTTCTTGAATAAAGCTATTTTCCAGCTAAAGGTAATTTGATTGATTCACTTGGGTCGCAACGATCATTAGTTATTAACTTAGGGGCCGCTAACACAACACCGTTTTAACAGGAAACTCTACACAGACTTTAAACGCGAAACCTGTGAATACGCTGATGGCGTGCAAATGCGTATTACGAGTTCAGTCTATTGGTATGCGCGTTTGAATACATGTGCGCAGGTTTGTAATTCCCTACAAACCAAGCCTTAAAAAACTACTTGTCTGGCCTTAACATTTTGATACAGAATTGTTTCAATTCGGGGTAGATACGCGAACCGAATTTTCCCGACAACGCTTTATCTGTAGAGTGGTAAAGGGATCCTCCATAAGGAGAAACTAGTTGGCACTTTAGCAACCCGCTATGACATCGGGTCCAGGCGCAGGTCCTTCATCAGATCTGGATACAGCCTGGATCCGGCAGGCTGCGGGAAAACCTCTGGATAAACAAAAATTAGCGTAGATGCCACATTCTTCTTATGATGTAATGAGTACATCAGGATTTATGGGAAGTATTCCCGGTTCTGGCTGACCTGATCTATGCAGCCTAACATTGAATTATAGAAGTTTATAATGTGTTATGTGTATGCTAGGTCAAAGAGATGTGTTTTTAGTCTAGCTTTGAACTGACAAGAGTGTGTCTGCTTCCCAGACAATGGTAGGAAGACTGTTCCAAAGTTTTGGTACTAAATAGGAGAAGGATCTACCGCCAGCAGTCAATTTTGATATTCTAGGTATTATCAACTGGCCGGAATTTTGAGATCGCAATAGACGTGAAGGACTATAATGCGTTAAGAGCTCTCTCAAGTACTGCGGAGCTAAACCATTTAGTTATTTGTAAGTAATCAGCAAAATTTTTAAATGTATACGATGTTTAATAGGTGTCACGACTACCTGGTTCACAGTAGCAATGACATAGGGGGAGACCACACCGTTTGTTAAGTTAAATCCAAAATTTATTAGAATATTAAATTATACAATGAAATCATATTTTGAATCAATAAATGTATGAAGTCAGTAAATGAAAAACAAAAAGAAAGCAAATCAAAAGTGTAGTGCAGATCAGTAAAGTGTTGACTATGTGTAATGCAAAACAAACAAAAAGGAGTAGGATAGTGCTGCCTCCAGCCGGAAGGCCAGAGCAGAAGCGGAGACCTGCAGCGCAGAGCAGAGAGAGAGAGACACTGGCAGGAGATAGATGTTCTTAAACAGTCCCGCCCATCAGCTGCTGTCAGATGGACCTAAAACAGACAGCTCCCCCTTCAGATTGGGAGGAGAGAGACAGCCCAAACACATTCTGTCCATGGTGGAGTAAGCACACCCAGCACGGCAAAGCCGGGCGTGACATCGGGAGCCAATGCAGTGTTGACAGAACAGGGCTAATATGGTCATACTTCCTGGTTCTGGTAAGAACTCGAACTGCTGCATTTTGGACCAGCTGTAGTTTGTTTATTAAGCGTGCAGGGCAACCACCCAGTAGAGCATTACAATAATCTATCCTTGAGGTCATGAACGCATGAACTAATTGTTCCGCATTTGTCAATGAGAGCACATGGCGTAATTTAGATATATTTTTAAGATGGAAAATATGCGGTTTTACAGATACTAGACACGTGACTTTCAAATGAAAGATTGGTATCAAAGAGCACACCCAGGTTCCTAACCGACGACGAAGACTTAACAGAGCAGCCATCAAGTGTTAGACAGTATTCTAGGTTACTGCGTGAGGACGTTTTTTGTCCAATAATTAGAATCTCTGTTTTTTCAGAATTTAGTAGAAGGAAATTACTAGTCATCCAATTTTTTACATCAGCTGTGCATTCCGTTAATTTAGAAAATTAGTACGTTTCGTCAGGGCATGAAGAAATATAAAGCTGAGTATCATCAGCATAACAGTGAAAACTAATTACATGCTTCCTAATGATATCTCCCAAGGGTAGCATATCCAGAGTGAACAGAAACGGTCCAAGTACTGAGCCTTGTGGTACACCATACTGAACTTGTGATCGATAAGACATCTCTTCATTTACTGCTACAAACTGATAACGGTCAGATAAGTATGATTTAAACCATGCTAATGCAATTCCACTAATGCCAACATAATTTTCGAGTCTATTTAAAAGAATGTTGTGGTCAATAGTGTCAAATGCAGCACTAAGATCGAGTAACACTAATTGAGAGATACAACCACGATCGGATGATAGGAGCAAATCATTTGTGACTCTAATGAGAGCAGTCTCAGTACTATGGTACGGTCTAAATCCTGACTGGAAATCCTCGCAGATATTAATTCTTTCTAAAAAGGAACATAGTTGTGAACATACTGCCTTTTCTAGTATCTTTGACAGAAAGGGTAGATTCGAGATCGGCCTGTAATTGACTAATTCTGTAGGATCAAGTTGCGTTTTTTTTAACAAGCGGTTTAATCATAGCCAGCTTAACATACATGTTGTCGGTTTAGATGATTTAATGAGTTAAGCGAATTCGTCCTCTACTATAGCAATAAATGAATAAAAATTTTCCTTAGGGAGACTACAATGCACTCCCTGATGCGATACTGTAGTAGACGGTTGCATAGTTATAATTTTCTTCACTTATAAGTGAAGAAGTTGATAAAGTCATTACTGCTGTGTTGCTTGGAAATTTCTGGGCTTTCTTTTTCGTTAGTTTCGCCACTGTTTCAAATAAATACCTAGGGTTTTGTTTATTTTTCTTCTAATAGGGTTGAAAATAAGTAGATCTAGCAGCTTTTAAGGCCTCTCTGTATGCAATCGAACTCTCTTTCCATGAAATGCAAAATACCTCTAGTTTTGTTTCCTTCCAGTTGCACTCCATTTTTCTGGCTGCTCTCTTAAGTGCCCGAGTGTGCTCGTTGTACCACGGCGTTGGACTATTTTGATTGCATCCACGTGTCTCTTTACCTTGTTTAACTCACCCTATAATAGCCTGGTTTTCACATCCATTCCCTGCGAAGTCTTGTACTTGTGACACTGCATTTCTGAGCGTTGCCACTGTTTTCCATGTTCCTGGTTTTCCCGTTCCTGTCTCACCCTCTGGATTTGTTTGGACTGATTACCCTGTGCTTTTGACCACTGCCTGATGTACAGTTTATGATCTTGGATTTTCCCATTAAAGCTGCATTTGGATTCTCTTCTCTACCTTTGTGTCTCAGAGCAGTTCGTTACAACAATACAGCACAGCCAGCCTGGAGTGATGCGTGCGAGTGGAGGAGACGCTGCGCATGACGTGACGTATTGCATTTTGTATCTTTGTAGCCTAACTTGTGCAACTTTGTACACATTTGTTTGAGTTCATTATTCACATTTGAGTTTGATTGCTCCTGTCTGCCTCATTGCTTCTGTATGCCTCATTGCTTCTGCTGCTGTTTGCGTTGGTGTGCGTCTGAAAAGCTTTGTATATCTTCCAGTTTTGAATCATTATTTAGCAGTTTATACTGCTAAATATAACTTACTCAACATCACACATTATCCTGACATAGCTAGCTTCAAACTTAATTGTTCGGTTCCAGCTGAAGTAGAGCCCATGCAGCAGGGCAATGACGCTATTGTCGCGGTGAGACGCTATAGTCGCGGGACAAAACACCGCTCTTCCGGTGTTTACAACATTTAACAGGTTCTCCCCACTCGGTGAAACACCGACTGAGAATCCTGTTGATTGTGCCCTAGTTATTGGCGATTCTATTACACGGAACGTGAAAATAGAGACCTCAGCCACCATAGTCACATGTTTGCCGGGAGCCAAGAGCGCCTGACATCAAAGCAAATTTAAAAGTGCTGGCAAATGCTAATCGTAAATTCTCTAAGATTATCATTCACGTCGGCACAAATGATATTCGACTCCGCCAGTCGGAGATCACCAAAATTAATATTAAAGAGGTGTGTGAACTTGGAAGTACGATGTCAAACACTGTAATTTGCTCTGGCTCCCTTCCTGTTCGCAGGAGTGATGAGATAGTCAGTAGATTGTGTTCACTCAATGGCTGGCAGTCGAGGTGGTGTCTGCAAAAAAATATTGGAAACGTTTTTGGGGCAGACCTGACCTGTTGAAAGAGATGGTATTCATCCCTCCTGGGATGGTGCTGCTCTTCTCTCTAGTAATTTGGCTCATAGTCTTAGAGATAAAACATGACAATCTGGGGCTCGGGTCAGGAAGCAGACAGACTGGCTAAACCGACCGTCTGCTAGCTGTCTCACGTCACCAAGGTCAGATAAATCCCATCACATAGAGCCTCTTTCACCAAGCTATCATCACATAGAGACTGTGTCTGTTCCCCGAATTTGGAAATCCAAAAAACGTTTCAACCCATCTAAGTGTAACATAATGGAACTTTTCTTTATCAGCATTACTTAGTTCCCTTTAACAGGTATCTTAAAGGATTCAAAGGAAGACAAAGGTTGGTATACAAAAAATAATATCTTACTTTATTATCACAAATGGTATAGTTAAAATATTGAAGGTTGGCAAATAATACTGTCCATAGGCACACAAATGGCCAACAGCAAAACCTCACTATCACACAGTGTATCAAATACTGCAATCTTAGTTAACACAGCACCCCCAATATGGAAACCCTGTACACGGCAAACTCAAACTGAATAATCCATGTGAAACCACCCCAAATCTACGCAAGAGGTTAGCTTTGGGTAAGTGGGGCACAATGTTATAATACTGTTTGCCAGACCATTCATCAAAAACCACCCCTTCAGGAAAGCAAAGAAAACAACAAACAAAATGTACAATACACCTTGGAGGTACAATACAGTTCTCACATTTATAATAGGGGAAAGCGGCAATTACACCCCGAAGCACTCCGTTTCTTGCACTTAGGATCCCCGCTCCTAGTTGCATTAATTACTGGTGCTCCACTCCACTCCTCGGCATCCGGCTTAATCCCCCGAAAGCGTTCCTGTTTACAGCTATGACAGCAATTCGCCCATATGAATGAAAAGCTCTCGTTGCTTCGGCTCGCCGCGTCCCTGCTGAACTGAGAACAAAGGCGATGCGCCGACCAGTTACTCGTCCAACTTTTCGCGAAGATGAACTTCTGCTATAAATAACTTTTCAGCTCGCACTTAACGCACGCTGACCGGGCAAACAAAACAAACAATTCATCCATCCTGCACGCTGCCTTTATCTACTTCCTAGTGGAAACCTAAGCACAGGAAGTTAGCCTGCAACAGACTCCCTCTATAGGAATGGAGTAAGTATAGATAGCCTACATAGGCGTCCAAATCCCAACTAAAACACTTAATCTGGTCACATAAGGTTAAAAATGTAATTGATGTTCAACAAATAAAAAACAGCTATAATACAGATGAGCAAATGATAAAGCTTGGGTTGCTGAATATTCGATCCCTTACTAAAACCAAACGATTACATTACTTTAAATGAGTCCACCCCGCAAGATTACTGTTATAAACATGAACCTCGTCTGAAAGGCAAAGGGGGAGGTGTTGCTGTAATTTATAGTAATATTTTCAAAATCACTAAGAAATCTAGTTTTAAAAATACTTATTTTGAAGTGTTGGTGATTTTTTCAATATATATTTGAATGTAAAAATATATAGTGTAAATGACAAATCACGTTTGAGATTTGTGCTGGCTACTGTATACAGGGCACCATAAAGATTTTATCAAAGAATTTGCTGACTTTCTATTAGAGTTAGTATTGGCTGCAGATAAAGTACTAATTGTTGGTGATTTTAATATACATATAGATAATGAAAAAAATGCATTGGGATTGGCATTTAAAGACATTCTGAACTCTATTGGAGTTAAACAACACGTTTCAGGACCTACTCATTGTCGTAATCATACTCTAGATACTCTAATATTATCACATGGAATAAATGTTGATGCCGTTGAAATTCTGCAGCAGAGCGATGACATCTCAGATCATTATCTAGTCTCGTGTAAATTACATTTAGCCAAGGCTGCAAAGCAGACTCCGTGTTACAAATATGTGAGACCTATCACTTCTGCCACTAAAGATTGCTTTATTAATAATCTTCCTGATCAGTTTCATCATCTCAGCATCCCGGATAGCTTAGAAGAACTCGATATTGCAACAGAAACTTTTAACTCTCTTTTTTCCAGCACTTTAGACACAGTTGCTCCGTTGCACTTAAAGGGATACTTCAGGATTTAGCATTAAAGGGATACTTCACCTCTGGAAAGATGTATGTGTATTTAAAATGGGTCATTTATGTAGAAGAAATGTGAAATTATTTTTGAATTTGGAGCTTTCTAGACTGAGAAAAGCCAGAAAATGTATTTTTGGCTTATGTGGATGAAAGACAACAACTCCCAGAATGCACTTGCTTCGCTGCCCTAGGAGGCCACTCCCAAGCCACGCCTACCGGTAAGAGAGCGCGCAGTTAAACAACAAGGCTAGGCTACTAGTGAGGCTCCGTGAAGAGTCTGCCCGGGATTTCACGATCGCCCAAAATGTCCGGGATTCAGCTTTTGTGTTCTACAGTCGCCATTCATTATGTCTACTGTGGCGAGCAGGACGAGACTGAGGGCCGTGGGAGAACGGCGCGAGGCCGGTGGCATGATTACCGATGAGCAGGACGCGCTGCAGTCAAAGACGCACTGTGAGTCTGTGAGACGCACTGGTCTCGTATCTCTCACGGAGGAGCGGGATTTTTTTTTAGCAATGTTAAAACGCACATCAACCGATCACTTGTTTAGCGTTTATGTAAACACTACGTTCAGATTCACCAATCGGAATGAATTCAGTTAGATTGAAACAAAAGGTGTGCATGTAAACAATGAATGGTGACTGCAGAAAGCAAAAGCCGAATCCCGGGCATTTTGGACGATCTCGACGGCCGGACATGTCCGGGAAAAAGAGGATGGTAACCCCTAACTTACTACTCAGCTTTCTTCTAATACTCAGCTTTCTCCACAGAACAAGAGCCTGCTAGCTTAGCTTCCAAAGAAAGACGGCTGATACTATGTGTACATTCTGTGAGTGAGATCCCACCTCCTATGGGCGGGTTGAAAACATGCGGGACAGCCCCTCCTACTGGCTGTAGTCTTTAGCCTCTGGCCAAAAAATCCTCCGATGACGCAAAATGACGATTTTTGCGTCATCGGAGGATTTTTTCCAGACAAAAAATACATAAATCTCTTGTCTCAGGGGGATATGAGGGTGGAAAGCACTGTAATTCGAAAATACTACAGGTTTTCTACTAATACAAAGCTTAATGCTAAATCCTGAAGTATCCCTTTAAGCTTTGTATTAGTAGAAAACCTGTAGTATTTTCGAATGTCCCCCTGAGATGAGAGATTTATGTATTTTTTGTCTGGAAAAAATCCTCAGATGAAGCAAAAATCGTAATTTTGTGTCATCGGAGGATTTTTTGGCCAGAGGCTAAAGACTACAGACAGTAGGGGCTGTCCCGCATGTTCTCAACCCGCCCATAGGAGGTGGGATCTCACTCACAGAATGTACACATAGTATCAGCCGTCTTTCTTTGGAAGCTAAGCTAGCAGGCTCTTGTTCTGTGGAGAAAGCTGAGTAGTAGGAGAAAGCTGAGTAGTAAGTTAGGGGTTACCATCCTCTTTTTCCCGGACATGTCCGGCCGTTGAGATCATCCAAAATGTCCGGGATTCGGCTTTTGGTTTCTGCAGTAGCCATTCATTGTTTACATGCACACCTTTTGTTTCAATCTAACTGAATTCATTCCGATTGGTGAATCTGAATGTAGTGTTTACATGAACGCTAAACAAGTGATCGGTTGATGTGCGTTTTAACATTTCTAAGAAAATTCCCGCTCCTCCGTGAGAGATACGAGATCGGTGCGTCTCAGTAATCACTCCACCGACCTCGCGCCGTTCTTCCGCGCCCGTCAGCCTCGTCCTGCTCGCCACAGTAAACGAATGATGGAACTTTAAATGAATGGCGACTGTAGAACGCAAAAGCCAAATCCTGGTCATTTTGGGCGATCTCGAAATACCGGGCAAACTCGTCACGGAGTCTCACTAGTAGCCTAGCCTTCTTGTTTTCAACTGCGCTCTCTAACTGGTAGGCGTGGCTTGGGAGTGGCCTCCTAGGGCAGCGAAGCAAGTGCATTCTGGGAGTTGTTGTCTTTCATCCACATAAGCCAAAAATACATTTTCTGGCTTTTCTCAGTCTAGAAAGCTCCAAATTCAAAAATAATTTCACATTTCTTCTACATAAATGACCTATTTTAAATACACATTCATCTTTCCAGAGGTGAAGTATCCCTTTAAAGAATATAGTCCAACGCCGTGGTACAACGAGCACACTCAGGCACTTAAGAGAGCAGCCAGAAAAATGGAGCGCAACTGGAAGAAAACAAAACTAGAGGTATTTCGCATTTCATGGAAAGAGAGTTCGATTGCATACAGAGAGGCCTTAAAAGCTCCTAGATCTGCTTATTTTTCAACCCTATTAGAAGAAAATAAACAAAACCTTAGGTATTTATTTGAAACAGTGGCGAAACTAACGAAAAAGAAAGCTTCAAGCCCAGAAATTTCCAAGCAACACAGCAGTAATGACTTTATGAACTTCTTCACTTATAAGATTGATAATATCAGGGACAAAATTATAACTATGCAACCGTCTACTACAGTATCGCATCAGGGAGAGCATTGTAGTCTCCCTAAGGAAAAATTCGATTCATTTATTGCTATAGGAGAGGAAGAATTCGCTAAACCGACAACATGTATGTTAGACCCTATACCGACTAAGCTACTGAAAGAGATGCTTCCAGAGGTCATAGATCCTCTTCTTACTATCATCAATTCATCTTTGTCTCTAGGATACGTACCAAAAACCTTTAAGCTGGCTATGATTAAACCGCTTGTTAAAAAACGTAACTTGATCCTACAGAATTAGTCAATTACAGGCCGATCTCGTATCTACCCTTTCTGTCAAAGATACTAGAAAAGGCGGTATCTTCACAACTATGTTCCTTTTTAGAAAGAAATGATATCTGCGAGGATTTAGTGGAATTGCATTAGCATGGTTTAAATCATACTTATCTGACCGTTATCAGTTTGTAGCAGTAAATTAAGAGATGTCTTATCGATCACAAGTTCAGTATGGCGTACCACAAGGCTCAGTACTAGGACCCACTGCTGTTCACTCTGTACATGCTACCATTAGGAGATATCATTAGGAAGCATGGAATTAGCTTTCACTGTTATGCCGATGATACTCAGCTCTATATTTCTTCACAACCTAATGAAAACTACCAATTCAAAAAATTAACGGAATGCACAGCTGATATAAAAAAAATTGGATGACTAGTCATTTCCTTCTACTAAATTCTGAAAAAAACAGAGATTCTAATTATTGGGCAAAAAACTTCCTCACGTAATAACCTAGAATACTGTCTAACACTTGATGGCTGTTCTGTCAAGTCTTCGTCGTCGGTTAGGAACCTGGGTGTGCTCTTTGATACCAATCTTTCATTTGAAAGTCACTTGTCTAGTATCTGTAAAACCGCATTTTTCCATCCTAAAAATATATCTAAATTACGGCATGTGCTCTCATTGACAAATGCGTAACAATTAGTTCATGCGTTCATGACCTCAAGGCTAGATTATTGTAATGCTCTACTGGGTGGTTGCCCTGCACGCTTAATAAACAAACTACAGCTGGTCCAAAATGCAGCAGCTCGAGTTCTTACCAGAACCAGGAAGTATGACCATATTAGCCCTGTTCTGTCAACACTGCATTGGCTCCCTATTAAACATCGCATCAATTTTAAAATATTGCTGATTACTTACAAAGCACTAAATGGTTTAGCTCCGCAGTACTTGAGCGAGCTCTTAACGCATTATAGTCCTTCACGTCTATTGCGATCTCAAAATTCCGGCCAGTTGATAATACCTAGAATATCAAAATCGACTGCTGGCGGTAGATCCTTCTCCTATTTAGCACCAAAACTTTGGAACAGTCTTCCTACCATTGTCCGGGAAGCAGACACACTCTGTCAGTTCAAAGCTAGACTAAAAACACATCTCTTTGACCTAGCATACACATAACACTATAGACTTCTATAATTCAATGTTAGGCTGCATAGATCAGGTCAGCCGGAACCGGGAACACTTCCCATAAATCCTGATGTACTCGTTACATCCTCGTTTATCCTGAGGTTTTCCCGCAGCCTGCCGGATCCAGGCTGTATCCAGATCTGATGAAGGACCTGCGCCTGGACCCGATGTCATAGCAGTGTGCTAAAGTGCCAACTACTAGGAAAAAAATATACAATCAATCTGCACGTATGTAGACTTGAATTAATTATATATTAACGAAAATTCAATAAGACACAAGTTCAACAAAGTGTATTGAAAGATAAATCACATTAATACCCCGTCGGGCAACATGCAGATATTTCAGCGCTGGAGGCACGGCCGCACTCCGATACATCAAACAAACATTTGCAAACTTTATCACAATTTCCCTTGCACATTTAACCCTCAGAACCCCAATGTCCTGGCCAGCAGACCAAATGTTCATTCAAACCCCATAAATTGTCCGTACGGAACTAGATGTCCTCCGCGGTGAAGAAAGAGACACAAAACAAAAATACCAGGCGAAGCATGGCGAGAAACCGCAGTCAATATATCCCCAGTGAACTTACGCAATCTCGCCACAGTCTGATTAGCCGATGGGAAGCTGTAGTAGTCCAGAAAAAACAATCGTAATGTAATCCACCAAAAAAGAGTTTCTTAGTCCCTTTGATGAATTCCTCAAGCAACTATTACACAGAGCCCGCTAAACTCAGACCGCTTCCCCGATTGAACTCCAGAGTCCCCCCACGTCACTTCCCATTCTCCTTAAAACATATTGCGTGACAAAACAATGATGAGAGAAGAAAAAAACAAATAAAAGTCCTTATAACAGTCCGTGATTACGCCACAGGCATCTGATATAACAGTTCTCTTCTTTTACACGTGAAGACAATACCACAAAGCATGTTTATCATTACCTCAAAAAGCTGTACAATGAACGCAGAATAGGAGACTATTACATCCCCCCCCCCAGCCAGCGGCTTATTGGGACCATAGAATGGTTTCAAGTCTACCACATTTACATTATCCACCTTCAATTTATCAGTTAGCCAACGAAGACGGTAGTTTACAGGACCGAGTTTTTTCGCTACCCTAACCGGCCCTGACCATTTGGGTGCAAACTTGGCAGAGAATTTGGCTGAGGCTTTAGACAGCGGATGTGACCTAACCCAGACCAGATCCCCAACATCAAAGTGTACATCTTTGCGTCGTGCATTATAGTACCTGGCTTGTCTGGCTTTTGCCATTCCCACATGTCTTTCGACCTCCTTCAGTAATAATGTATGTGAGTGTACAGTGTGGTATGTAGATGTGCTGGGTGCAGGAGACTTGTGAATAAGGCGCTCTAGCGGGCCTTTAAGGTGGCGCCCCAAAGCCAGCACAGCAGGGGACACACCAGTGGTCTCATGCACGGCTGTGTTGAAAGCCAACTGGAACTCAGGCAGCCACCGATCCCAGTCCTGATGATGTTCCCCTACAAAGGAGGCAATCATGGTCTATAATGTCCTATTGACCCTCTCTGTAAGATTCGTCTGGGGATGGTATGCTGTCGTGAGCTTTTGGGTAACATTCTTCAGGATCTGGCAGACCTTTGGTGTCTTGGCATCCTTCAATGCAAACAGTTCCACCCACTTACTGAAATAATCGACAACCACCATTAAAACTGAATTCCGGGCTTTACTGAGAGGGAATGGCCCCATAAAGTCCACTCCTATCATCTCCCCTGGTGCTTTGACTTCTGTAGATTGGAGAAAAGCCAGCTGGCTTTTCATTCGAACCCTTGTACTGTTGGTCAGCACTCACCTGATTGTCTCCATTACCAACAGCAGCAGGGGGTGTTATACCGGGGTGTACCGTCTAAGTATGGTGGATTTAATTACCAGCTGGTTGTTCCCGCTAACCTAGTTCCGGAGTTTCTGTCTTACTTCCACGACAGTCCGTTGGGGGGTCACCTGGGAAGGATGAAGACCCTCCTGAAGATCCTGGAGGTGGCCTGGTGGCCCACAGTTCGCAAGGATGTTTGGAGTCATGTCCGAGCTTGCCATATCTCTCAACAGTACAAGGGTTCGAATGAAAAGCCAGCTGGCTTTCTCCAATCTACAGAAGTCAAAGCACCAGGGGAGATGATAGGAGTGGACTTTATGGGGCCATTCCCTCTCAGTAAAGCCCGGAATTCAGTTTTAATGGTGGTTGTCGACTATTTCATTAAGTGGGTGGAACTGTTTGCATTGAAGGATGCCAAGACACCAAAGGTCTGCCAGATCCTGAAGAATGACATCTTTACACGCTGGGGGGTACCTGCCTTTCTTGTGTCTGACCGGGGGCCCCAATTCACTAGTCACTTATTATCCAGCCTGTGTGAATCGTGGGGTGTTACCCAAAAGCTCACGACAGCATACCATCCCCAGACGAATCTTACAGAGAGGGTCAATAGGATATTATAGACCATGATTGCCTCCTTTGTAGGGGAACATCATCAGGACTTGGATCGGTGGCTGCCTGAGTTCCGGTTGGCTATCAACACAGCCGTGCATGAGACCACTGGTGTGTCCCCTGCTGTGCTGGCTTTGGGGCGCCACCTTAAAGGCCCGCTAGAGCGCCTTATTCACAAGTCTCCTGCACCCAGCACATCTACATACCACACTGTACACTCACATACATTATTACTGAAGGAGGTCGAAAGACATGTGGGAATGGCAAAAGCCAGACAAGCCAGGTACTATAATGCACGACGCAAAGATGTACACTGTGATGTTGGGGATCTGGTCTGGGTTAGGTCGCATCCGCTGTCTAAAGCCTCAACCAAATTCTCTGCCAAGTTTGCACCCAAATGGTCAGGGCTGGTTAGGGTAGAGAAAAAACTCGGTCCTGTAAACTACCGTCTTTGTTGGCTAACTGATAAATTGAAGGTCCCAATAAGCCGCTGGCTGGGGGGGGGGGATGTAATAGTCTCCTATTCTGCCTTCATTGTACAGCTTTTTGAGGTGATGATAAACATGCTTTGTGGTATTGTTTTTTGTCTTCACGTGTAAAAGAAGAGAACTGTTATATCAGATGCCTGTGGCGTAATCATGGACTGTTATAAGGACTTTTATTTGTTTTTTTCTTCTCTCATCATTGTTTTGTCACGCAATATGTTTTAAGGAGAATGGGAAGTGACGTGGGGGGACTCTGGAGTTCAATCGGGGAAGCGGTCTGAGTTTAGCGGGCTCTGTGTAATAGTTGCTTGAGGAATTCATCAAAGGGACTAAGAAACTTTTTTTTGGTGGATTACCTTACGATTGTTTTTTCTGGACTACTACAGCTTCCCATCGGCTAATCAGACTGTGGCGAGATTGCGCAAGTTCACTGGGGATATATTGACTGCGGCTTCTCGCCATGCTTCGCCTGGTATTTTTGTTTTGTGTCTCTTTCTTCACCGCGGAGGACATCTATGTGGTTTGAATGAACATTTGGTCTGCTGGCCAGGACATTGGGACATTGGGGTTCTGAGGGTTAAATGTGCGAGGGAAATTGTGATAAAGTTTGCAAATGTTTGTTTGATGTATCGGAGTGCGGCCGTGCCTCCAGCGCTGAAATATCTGCATGTTGCCCGACGGGGTATTAATGTGATATATCTTTCAATACACTTTGTTGAACTTGTGTCTTATTGAATTTTCGTTAATATATAATTAATTCAAGTCTACACACGTGCAGATTGATTGTATATTTTTTTCCTTTAGTGGTTGTTTAACGAAAGTAAGCTGCTACTGGCTTTAATTATCCCAGCAGGTATCAGATCCGCCCGTTACCTTATGTTTTGCGAGAAGTACTTTTCCCTTGCTGTTATAGTGTAAGGGAAATTGTTACAAAGGGATCCTCCATAAGGAGAAACTAGTTGGCACTTTAGCACCCCGCTATGACATCGGGTCCAGGCGCAGGTCCTTCATCAGATCTGGATACAGCCTGGATCCGGCAGGCTGCGGGAAAACCTCAGGATAAACGAGGATGTAACGAGTACATCAGGATTTATGGGAAGTGTTCCCGGTTCCGGCTGACCTGATCTATGCCGCCTAACATTGAATTATAGAAGTCTATAGTGTTATGTGTATGCTAGGTCAAAGAGATGTGTTTTTAGTCTAGCTTTGAACTGACAGAGTGTGTCTGCTTCCCGGACAATGGTAGGAAGACTGTTCCAAAGTTTTGGTGCTAAATAGGAGAAGGATCTACCGCCAGCAGTCGATTTTGATATTCTAGGTATTATCAACTGGCCGGAATTTTGAGATCGCAATAGACGTGAAGGACTATAATGCGTTAAGAGCTCGCTCAAGTACTGCGGAGCTAAACCATTTAGTGCTTTGTAAGTAATCAGCAATATTTTAAAATTGATGCGATGTTTAATAGGGAGCCAATGCAGTGTTGACAGAACAGGGCTAATATGGTCATACTTCCTGGTTCTGGTAAGAACTCGAGCTGCTGCATTTTGGACCAGCTGTAGTTTGTTTATTAAGCGTGCAGGGCAACCACCCAGTAGAGCATTACAATAATCTAGCCTTGAGGTCATGAACGCATGAACTAATTGTTACGCATTTGTCAATGAGAGCACATGCCGTAATTTAGATATATTTTTAGGATGGAAAAATGCGGTTTTACAGATACTAGACAAGTGACTTTCAAATGAAAGATTGGTATCAAAGAGCACACCCAGGTTCCTAACCGACGACGAAGACTTGACAGAACAGCCATCAAGTGTTAGACAGTATTCTAGGTTATTACGTGAGGAAGTTTTTTGTCCAATAATTAGAATCTCTGTTTTTTTCAGAATTTCAGGAAATTACTAGTCATCCAATTTTTTTATATCAGCTGTGCATTCCGTTAATTTTTTGAATTGGTAGTTTTCGTTAGGTTGTGAAGAAATATAGAGCTGAGTATCATCGGCATAACAGTGAAAGCTAATTCCATGCTTCCTAATGATATCTCCTAATGGTGGCATGTACAGAGTGAACAGCAGTGGGTCCTAGTACTGAGCCTTGTGGTACGCCATACTGAACTTGTGATCGATAAGACATCTCTTCATTTACTGCTACAAACTGATAACGGTCAGATAAGTATGATTTAAACCATGCTAATGCAATTCCACTAAATCCTCGCAGATATCATTTCTTTCTGAAAAGGAACATAGTTGTGAAGATACCGCCTTTTCTAGTATCTTTGACAGAAAGGGTAGATTCGAGATCGGCCTGTAATTGACTAATTCTGTAGGATCAAGTTAAGTTTTTTAACAAGCGGTTTAATCATAGCCAGCTTAAAGGTTTTTGGTACGTATCCTAGAGACAAAGATGAATTGATGATAGTAAGAAGAGCATCTATGACCTCTGGAAGCATCTCTTTCAGTAGCTTAGTCGGTATAGGGTCTAACATACATGTTGTCGGTTTAGCGAATTCTTCCTCTCCTATAGCAATAAATGAATCGAATTTTTCCTTAGGGAGACTACAATGCTCTCCCTGATGCGATACTGTAGTAGACGGTTGCATAGTTATAATTTTGTCCCTGATATTATCAATCTTTTAAGTGAAGAAGTTCATAAAGTCATTACTGCTGTGTTGCTTGGAAATTTCTGGGCTTGAAGCTTTCTTTTTCGTTAGTTTCGCCACTGTTTCAAATAAATACCTAAGGTTTTGTTTATTTTCTTCTAATAGGGTTGAAAAATAAGCAGATCTAGCAGCTTTTAAGGCCTCTCTGTATGCAATCGAACTCTCTTTCCATGAAATGCGAAATACCTCTAGTTTTGTTTTCTTCCAGTTGCGCTCCATTTTTCTGGCTGCTCTCTTAAGTGCCTGAGTGTGCTCGTTGTACCACGGCGTTGGACTATATTCTTTAAAGGGATACTTCACCTCTGGAAAGATGAATGTGTATTTAAAATAGGTCATTTATGTAGAAGAAATGTGAAATTATTTTTGAATTTGGAGCTTTCTAGACTGAGAAAAGCCAGAAAATGTATTTTTGGCTTATGTGGATGAAAGACAACAACTCCCAGAATGCACTCGCTGCTGCGATCCATTCCTTCGGGGATATATCCATAATCGAACACGTCGCTGCTGCTGCGATCCATTCCTTCAGGGAAAGTTGCATGCATGTTTACTTTCTGCATGTTGCCTAACATCAGGCTGAAGCGGACATGAATCAGAGTGATTATAACTAGAGACTCACCGTCTGTCGGCTCGGACTTGATTGCATCTGTGTCTGGTGTTTCTTTAAACCAGTCATGACCTAAAATGTTCCTTAAGCTGATCCCTGACTCTCTGTCACGAAGTTTCCGAAGTAGATCCAGGCATTCTGTAAAAGTTTTCAGAAGAGAGCTGATTAGTCCTGTTTGATTCTGAGATATGTAGTTTATGTAAGGTAATGTTGCTGTTACTATGGCATTCTCTGGATGCCCATGAACATTTATTCATTGCTAAACATTCACTTTCAATCCGCTGTTTTTTTCACATTTTGCTTATTTGTCATCAAGGTAATTTTACTGTCACTTGTGTAAGAGCTTTACATGTTTTCAAGCAATGCTATTTCCATTTCGTTCTTGTTTTTGGTCTCACCTTTGGACAAGCGTGTATTTTCTCCTACGAAACCATTTTCCTTCGACCATCCCCTTCAGCACTCTGTATAAGCCTTCATTTGTTGACATTAAAGGGATAGTTCACTTTGAAATAAAATGTTGGTATGTTTTAGCTTACCTCAAGGGCATCCAAGATGTAGGTGTCTTTTTTTCCGCAGTAGTTTCAATATTGATATTTTTAGGTCAAACCGTTCTTGTCTGTCAGTCATATAATGCAGGTCGATGGTCACTGTCTCAAAGAGCATGCACAGAGTCCAAATTAAAACAATTCCCCATCGTCCAAATTAAAGGACAAATCCAGTGAAAAATGAACCTAGGGGTAATTAACACATGGTTACCGAGTCGATCGTTCCCTGGGGTGCGTTTTCATGATAATCGAATGTAAAGAGTTTTATTTATAAAAACAGATTAGCTCATAACACTAGTATATAGGGCAGAGAGTAAGTAAAAACACATCGCAAGTTAATACCACTAACAAGGCTCAAAATAGTCTCACACTAACACGGTATCATGATGAGGGTCCATACATGCAAACCGAAGCATTGAGAACTTTGTAAGTGTACAGACAGTTTAATAAGAAGATACTTTATAAAGACAGTACATTACGCGTTTACATGCAGGATCCATCTTGGAAAACAGTCTCGACTAGTCGAGCAACGAACGCCGCGCTAAGTGAGCTGGTCGATAGGAATTACGCATAGTGAAATCTAACGTAGCACGGCGTTCGTGACTCGATTAGTCGAGACTGTTTTCCAAAATGGATCCTGCATGTAAACGCGTAATGTACTGTCTTTATAAAGTATCTTCTTATTAAACTGTCTGTACACTTACAAAGTTCTCAATGCTTCGGTTTGCATGTATGGACCCTCATCATGATACCGTGTTAGTGTGAGACTATTTTGAGCCTTGTTAGTGGTATTAACTTGCGATGTGTTTTTACTTACTCTCTGCCCCATATACTAGTGTTATGAGCTAATCTGTTTTTATAAATAAAACTCTTTACATTCGATTATCATGAAAACGCACCCCAGGGAACGATCGACTCGGTAACCATGTGTTAATTACCCCTAGGTTCATTTTTCACTGGATTTGTCCTTTAAACAATTCCCCATCGTAAGTACACATTGATGGCCCAAGACACGAAACGAGCGGTTTGTGTGAGAAAACGAACAGTATTTATATCGTTTTTACCTCTTGAACACAGCTGCGTCCAAGTGATCTGAGAGCGCGGACGGGTATAGATATATACACTAGATGTCGCATTGGCTAAGGTTTCGCAGTAGCAAATGCGACATCTAGTGTATATATCTATACCCGCCCGCGCTCTCAGATCATTTGGACGCAGCTGTGTTCAAGAGGTAAAAACGATATAAATACTGTTCGTTTTCTCACACAAATCGCTCGTTTCGTGTCTTGGGCCATCAATGTGTACTTACGATGGGGAATTGTTTAATTTGGATGATGGGGAATTGTTTTAATTTGGACTCTGTGCTTGCTCTTTGAGACAGTGACCATCGACCTGCATTATATGACTGACAGACAAGAACGGTTTGACCTAAAAATATCAAAATTGAAACTACTGCGGAAAAAAAGACACCTACATCTTGGATGCCCTTGAGGTAAGCTAAAACATACCAAAATTTAATTTCAAAGTGAACTATCCCTTTAAAGCGTCAATTCTCCACTCTGGTCTTGATGAAGAATCCCCTATTGCAGAAAGCAGGAAGGTTTCAGTTTTTAGTAAAACGCCCTTATTTCCTGTGCATAATAAATCAGTGACTTGTGCTCAAAAAGCAAACTCATGTATTTCACTAGCCCCGTTTACATGCACACTTTTTTGCTATTCCGATTGAGATCGTTCTGATTGACGGATTCCGGTTGACTGTATAAAGAGACGAGACGTAGGCTACTGGCAGATAAAATAAAAACAGGATTATGATATATGATTTGTCTGATTTCTTCAAGCGTTCATATTTACCATGTTTACTATGGTAATGGTTAGCGTGCATCGTGTTTTGCAACGGGTATAAATATTCCTACCTTATAAGGTGATCAGAATCCACATCGGATCACAAACAAAACATTATGTTAGCTGACAGAATTATCTGGCGCAAAACCAGGCATGTGCAGAAAGACGTACACTCAAAGTAATCGGATCAGCTCGTTTACATGGTGTAATCTTTAGTTTGATCGGTTCATGAAAAGGTTTATTCCACCCCCTTCAATCCGACTGAAATTTCAATCGGTTTGAGCATTTTTATTCCGATTGAGGTGCTGACATGGAGCATTTTCATTCTGATTGGACTTTTAAACTGGTTATAATCGGAATACAATGCTACATGTAAACGGGGCTAATGAAACAAAAGTTGTGCATGTAGACAATATAATGGCGACTGCAGAAAGCAAAAGCCGAATCCCGGACATTTTAGACGATCTCGACGGCCGGACATGTCTGGGAAAAAGAGGATGGTAACCCCTAATACTCAGCTTTCTCCACAGAACAAGAGCCTGCTAGCTTAGCTTCCAAAGAAAGACGGCTGACACTATTTGTACATTCTGTGTACAACTGAAAAATGCTCAAAATTCACCAAAAAATTTTTGTATAATGTGTACATGTGTATCTGAATGCACACTGAAGAGAACTGACTTTAGCAAAATGACGATTTTTGCGTCATCAGAGGATTTTTTCCAGACAAAAAATACATAAATCTCTGGTGTCAGGGGGATATGAGGGAGGGAAGCACGTTAATTCGAAAATACTACAGGTTGTCTACTAATACAAAGCTTAATGCTAAATCCTGAAGTATCCCTTTAAGTGACAATTTCTTCTTATTCTCTAAATTAAGAAAAAAGATAAGAATATTTTATATTCCCAAAAACTTTAATATTTGAGGACTTTTAAAGAATTTTTCAAGAATTGTACTGAGGAACATTCTTACGAACTTCTCAATATTTACCTTTCTTTATTTTCTTAAGAATTTTCTTAAAATGTTCATGAATTCGACCCCAGAACATCTCTCCTCCTTCTTCTCCTCCTCCTCCTTCTTCTTCTCCTCCTCCTTGTTCTCCTCCTTCTTCTTCTCCTCCTCCTTCTTCTTCCCCTTCTTCTCCTCCTTCTTCTTCTCCTCCTCCTCCTTCTTCTTCTCCTCCTTCTTCTTCTTCTCCTCCTTGTTCTCCTCCTCCTCCTTCTTCTTCTCCTCCTCCTTCTTCTTCCCCTTCTTCTCCTCCTTCTTCTTCTCCTCCTCCTCCTTCTTCTCCTCCTTCTTCTTCTTCTCCTCCTCCTTCTTCTCCTCCTCCTCTTTCTTCTTCTCCTCCTCCTTCTTCTTCTTCTCCTCCTTCTTCTTCTCCTCCTCCTCCTTCTTCTCCTCCTTCTTCTTCTTCTCCTCCTTCTTCTTCTCCTCCTTCTTCTTCTCCTCCTCCTTCTTCTTCTCCTCCTTCTTCTTCTTCTCCTCCTTCTTCTTCTCCTCCTCCTTCTTCTTCTCCTCCTTCTTCTCCTCCTTCTTCTTCTCCTTCTCCTCCTTCTTCTTCTCCTCCTCCTTCTTCTTCTCCTCCTTCTTCTCCTCCTTCTTCTTCTCCTTCTCCTCCTTCTTCTTCTCCTCCTCCTCCTTCTTCTTCTCCTCCTCCTTCTTCTTCTCCTCCTCCTCCTTCTTCTTCTTCTCCTCCTCCTTCTTCTTCTTCTCCTCCTCCTCCTTCTTCTTCTCCTCCTCCTCCTTTTTCTTCTTCTCCTCCTCCTCCTTCTTCTTCTTCTCCTCCTCCTTCTTCTTCTTCTCCTCCTCCTTCTTCTTCTCCTCCTCCTCCTTCTTCTTACTCGAGTCTGTGTACTCGATCAGATACTCGGGGTAGATCTGGTGATTTTCGAACACGACGAATATAGACGGGTCGTAGACGTCGTTTACACAGCTGTCGTAGAACACGATGTCTCCTCCGTATCTGGACGGGGGCCGCAGATAACAGGAGTATCCTTTAGTGTAGGCGCCGAGCAGGACCCGACACATAAACATGGAGCGCGTGTCCGAGTATCCGGTGTAGGAGTGTGAGTATTTCGGATCACTGGCAAAATAAGTCCCTGTGAAAACAGATGAAGAAAACTCAGGGATTTACCTCTCCTCCGTCCCTCGGGTCATTGTGGCCCGGAACTCATTTTTTACAAATTGAGCGTTCATCAGAGGGGTTCAGGACTTGTGTCGCACTTGAACCAAGAATACACCAAAACAATTTTTTTTTAAATCATTCGAGGAGTTTTGTGGTTGAAATGAAAAACAGTAACAAATCCTTCTCTCGCGGCTCAATTTGCCCCCTTAGGAATAAATGAATGCGAGGAATGCTTCAGTTCACATAGAAAAACTGAAAAATGCAAAAAATTCACCAAAAAATGATTGTATAATGTGTACATGTGTATCTGAATGCACACTGAAGAAAAACTGACTTTAGGACCCAGAGGAACAGCTCATATGGAGCTATAAGGCCATCTAGAGTCACGAAATATCATGTTATATTATAATTTTTCCACAAGAGGTCGACAAAGATATTTAGAGCTGAATTAAAAGGGTTATGCATGAAATTGTGAGTTATTTTGAATTTAAGTTGAAAGAATGTGAGGAATTTGCTTAAATTACTATTTATTTATTATTTATTGATCAAATCTAGTCATTTAAAGGTAAATAAAATAAAAATGTTAAAAAAATCTCCAAAAAAATTTACAATAAAAAATAGAAAAGATATTATTAAAATGAAATAAAATAAGCTTTCTGGACAAAAAAAATGAAAAAAGTATAATTTTAGGGCTTCGGGTCACTTTGACCCGCGAGGGAAAGATGTGTTATAAAGTGCGAGGGAAGGATGAAGGTTAAAGGAATAGTGCGAATTCTGTCATCAGGGAACGTTCTCCGACATGGAACGAGGCCGAGTGAACGATGACAGAACCTGTTGTATTGTTGTTTATTAACTTCACCTCTCCCATAGGCTGCTCCGTGCGTCCCGCTGATCCTACTGTCGAAGTTGTTCCAGCTGATGGCGTTGACGTTCTTGCAGTTGGTGCCGTGGAAGAGATACTTCTCGGACACGTCTTGGCCTCTGGCTCTCTTCTTCATGTAGTCCTTCTTCCTGAAAGGGTCAAAACCGTCAGTCGTACTGCGATTCATCAAAGGCGCTGTATACACCACACCAGTTTCAAATAAAAATGTAAAACTTTTTATGCGTGTTGGCCGTTCGTTTGCACGACTACAGAGTTTTGTGTGCCTGAAAACGCAAACTTTTGAAAACGGGTTTAAAGTGCATGCGAATCTCTGAAGACGATGATGTCACGCACATGCGTATCACATGTTCAGTCTATAGCGTTTCATTTGTTTTCTTTATTTTTACGCGTATTATTAATTTATATATTACACTGTATATTTTCTTTTCCTATTTGTTGTAGTCCATCCACCTTATTCCTGACAACCTCACTGCGTTTTGAATTATGGGAGGCACTTCCGGTTTGAGGAACTTCCATTCAAAAAGGCTGAAACTAATCATTTTAAATCATAAGGTTGCCCTACAAATAAAGCTGATCGTCAGTGTGACTGGATGATCTGTCAGTTTCCCTTCATGATTTATTTTCAGAGATCATGAGAATAACGTTATACTTGTTATTTTAACGTGACGTTATAACTACGGCAAGAGCTCTTTTCAGTCGCTGCTTTCTTTTTTCCCTTTGCAATCCGCTGTAAAAGTATGAAAAAGGACAACATTTCCTGCACATTTGTGGTCTGTTCTCCTGATTTAATTTACGATATATTGCATTAATAATTCACTGGAATGCACGAAGAATCTCTCGTTGTTCTCCTCAAATCCTCACGTCTCTTTCCAGGTTTGTTTTCACAGGTAAATGCAATTTATAATCAGTCAAAATGACGGAAATCACTTTGAAATAGTGTCACGTAATGCTGAAGTTAATGAACATTTTTGATTAAGGCAACATAAGTTACATAATACAGATATATTACTAGGGATGTCCCGATACCACTTTTTCACTTCCGATACGATACCGATGCTGCAGCTTTGGCTATTTGCCGATACCGATATCAATCCGATATTTTTATTTTATTCTTGAACTAAAACTACTAATAATAAAATATATGGAAGCACTTTGCTCAATTAGCCACATAAGAACATCTCACTCAAATGGAGAACAAATGCTTCTCCAGTATATAGTCCACAACAACAGTTGATAATGAAAGACTGCCACCCTTTATTCAAAAGACCTTGAGATATGTTTGGTAACCTGAATGAATTTAAAATTAATTTGCTATATTTCAGATCAATATATTTGTTTCCTTAAAATTTTAATTAACTTTAACTTTATTCTCATCTGAATTATAAATAATTTATTTCTGTATAAAATAATACTAGTACTTTTAAAAACACATTTGATTTTCTTTTTTATTCAATGTAGAATGTGTAACTTAAAAACAAACAGATTAGTCTGTTTTAGGACAAGAAATGAAAACCAATGCAATATGATGAATGTCCAAAAGATTAGATCATTTTTGCTTTTAAACAGCGTGTGTGTGTGTGTGTGTGTGTGTGTGTGTGTGTGTGTGTGTGTGTGTGTGTGTGTGTGTGTGTGTGTGTGTGTGATTTTGGTTGGGTGACAGTTACAGTTTGACAATAGTTTACAGTTTGACAAAAGCACAATGTTGTGTTTTACACAAATAAGTAGGCTTAAAGGAACACTCCACCTTTTTTTGAAATAGGGCTTATTCACATTCTTTCATACATTTAGATAGGTGGGCAAATGCATTTTTGTCTCAGTGCATGCATTGTTTTAGTTTGACAGGGTCGGCGCTAGCTTAGCTTAGCACAATGAATGGAATCCTTTGTTGCCAGCTAGCATGTCCTGAGTAAAAGTGAAAAAACAAAAAACAAAAAAAAACCACCTAATTACTTCTTGTGGCCTGCGTATTCACAACGAATACAAATAGCGATCCAGATTAACACTAGGCGATTTCCTAGGCCGATATTGACTTGGGACTATATTATGGGGAAGCACAGGCGAAGCACAGCAACTTAGGCGAAGCACTGCTACTTGGGCGCAGAGATATCACGCAACACATGAAATCCCACGACTTCCGTCAACATACCAGTGTGCATTGCAACGAGTCAAAACACAGAAGAAGAAGAACAACACGCGTGACCTGCACCGAGTGTCTTCGCTTTTGGATTGTTTATTTTGAGAAGTTACGGTTATAGCAAAGATGGTAATTACCTGCGTAGCAAAAGTTGTGAAAACAAGCAAAGGACATACACGAATGTAATGTTTCACAGAAACACTTTTTGCAGTTTTAATGATGTCCTGTATGAAAATGACGGAGTATGTTTCCACTGTTCGATCACACACACACACACTCCAGCATTGCAATCTTGACATCGCAGCCTGTTCATTTTGCTGCGTTCACACCAAACGCGAATAGAGCGTCAAATTCGCGTCTATCGCGTCTAGTGCGATGTTTGAACAGTTTGAATCCATTCGCGCGTCCAAAGCGAATAGGACGCGCCGCACGCGTATAATAATAAAGTGAGCGTTTGAAGCGATATAGACGCGCATTCAGAGCTAAGGCGGGGCTACAGATTAGGTGTCCCTAAAGAACCCGCATATGCGCGTATCTAACAGTCACGTTATTTCCGTATTACATTAATGTGCACGTGAGTTTTATTTATTTTTATGTCGTGTATTCTCTGTGTAAATCCATGCACCGAACGTACGTTCAGTACGAATACGTACCGTTCCACCCCTAATGGGTATCGGATCGGATCATTTTTTTTCTCCCCTCCGATATCAGATCTAGCGTTTTGGGCCAGTATCGGCACGATACCGATGCCGTGGATCGGATCGGGACATCCCTATATATTACTATATATTACGCACTTTTGGGGTTATTTGGTCTGTTGAAATACCTTGTTGATGCTTTTACACTTTTAAATTTCCTTTTAATGTTGGATGGTTGAAGGGTGAGTAGATTAATGTCATCTCATTGTGACACTTCTTTAACGTATTGCGTTCATAGAGCGAGAGTTTCACTGATTGTTTACAGTTTAACAGAAGTTACACCCATAATTCGCGCAAAGCATCATGGGGTGCAGGAATAATGTGGATATTAGTTTAATATTTTTACACTATATGTTGGATTATTGTCATGTTTATTATTTGTATGTGACTGGCATACAATAAAAAAAAAAATCATTTTTTAGATTAAAAAAAATATTTTTTAAATCTATAGTGTTTCATCGCCATCTACTGGCCTGGCAGCAGAATGCAGCGTTTTTAGTCGTTTTCACAGATTCGGGTGAATGTGGATCGTTTTGACAATGATGTCGTCAGTATGTGGAAAACTCAAAGGAAATACTTCTCCGTTTTAAGCGTATCGTCGTGTCGTGTAAGCGTACCCTTAGAATGGTGAGTGCATGTCTTGTGGACTTACCACTCATACCCTTCCCATAATGCTCTGTTCTGGATCCTGTAAATCTTCAGAATGCTGAAGTCTTTCATGGTGCAATGGAACCGTTCACTGATTTCGATGAATTCACTTGACGTGCTCTGCAGCGACACTCTCTGCGAAGAAACAGCACAGGATAACATCCACATGTTGAACAAATCAATGTCATTGTGAAGGAATCAGAAAATCTGCGCTCACCTTGTATCCGATTTCAGGAGTCACAGCTTTATCCCAGTGTTCCGGCAGAGCCTTTAAATTGTTCAATGTCCTGAAAACAGATGTGAAGAGTGTTCTGTCATACACATTTTTTAGAACGTTTTTGAGAGAGAATGAGTCTGAGCCCAGGAGTATTTTCTTACATTGGCTTGGGCTTGGGTGTTCGTACATCAGCTGCCGACACAAATTTGGGACGACGTGTGACGAGTTTTTTGGCTAAGTTGAGTTTGTTTTTCTGGATCATATCTGAAGAGCAAGATCAGTCAAGATGGCATTAAGACGACAGTCATCGTATTCATCCTTAATGTCTTATAGAGCTGCGTGAAGAGCTTCAAGACCACTACCAGTCAGATAATGTTCCCATGGTGACAAATTAACAAGTTACAAATCACGTGACGCATTACAAGTAACGTGCATTACATAATCAGTTTACTTTATCGCTGCAACTTTATAAATGTACACATAAATATTTTAGTTACTTGTTTAATTATATACTTATTAAATATTTAAGTTACTTAAAAAAGTAATGCATTACTTTTTATTTTAATTAATTTGCTTTAACACTTTATTAAGTACTGAATTAAAACATTACTTAAAAAAAAAAAAAAAGAGTTGTACGGTAGCTAATATAAAAATGAAACAAAGTATGTCATTTTTTAAGGGAGTAATGCAATATTGTAACGCATTTCTTTTAGAAGTAACTTTCTCCAACACTGCTCACACTGCTCGTCTGTATCATTGAGCCCTGAATGGTAAAGGTGATTTTTTAGGTTACCCTGGAAGCTGAGGGTGTAGGTCTGTGATCCGGCTGTGAACTTCACCACGGCACTGCTATCAGCCTGATACTTCTGCTCAAGTTCAGCACTAGAGATGGAGGACAAGCTGAGACCCCCCTCCTGATGAAGAAAATATAACATCATAACGAGTGAAGTAACAGATTAAAAGTAACGTGCATTACGTAATCAGATTACTTCTGTGATATAATGAGTAAAGTAACGCATTACAAGTAACATGCATTACATAATCAGATTACTTGTAATGCGTTACTTTACATGTTACATCACAGAAGTAATCTGATTACATAATGCATGTTACTTATGATGTAACGAGTAAAGTAACGCATTACAAGTAACATGCATTACATAATCAGATTACTTCTGTGATGTAACGAGTAAAGTAACACATTACAAGTAACATGCATTACATAATCAGATTACTTCTGTGATGTAACGAGTAAAGTAACACATTACAAGTAACATGCATTACATAATCAGATTACTTGTAATGCGTTACTTTACATGTTACATCACAGAAGTAATCTGATTACATAATGCATGTTACTTATGATGTAACGAGTAAAGTAACGCATTACAAGTAACATGCATTACATAATCAGATTACTTCTGTGATGTAACGAGTAAAGTAACACATTACAAGTAACAAGTAAAAATACAGTTTTATTACGCCAACACAACAGGCACTAACCGCTGTAGAATACGGGATCCAGATTCCATTCTCCTCCTTCCAGTACCAAAGCCACTCAGTGGACAGAAAGGTGGGCTGGACCACTGACGACACTGTGGACAGACGCCGCACACTGTGAGGGCCTTGGGTCATCGTATCAAAATTAATTTGGTTGATTCCAGA
Organism: Leuciscus leuciscus; assembly: GCF_965113295.1. NCBI lineage: Eukaryota > Metazoa > Chordata > Actinopteri > Cypriniformes > Leuciscidae > Leuciscus > Leuciscus leuciscus. The sequence continues at coordinate 2,717,397 of NC_138745.1, read as the reverse complement.
GCTTTGATAGAGAGAGAAACAGTCAAAACACTCGACAAACCACACATTAGTTAATACACTGACTGAATAGACAGCTTTATTATTGTGTATAGCAACACACTAAAACCAATGCAAACACCTCAGCAATTGAATAGCAACCACTTTCAGCATCCTAGCAATTCAATGATTTCATCCTCATGTGCTTTCATCACCCACCTGTATATTCTTTTAGGATCACAGTAATCTTTCTCAATGACCTCATTGTCAGGAAGTGCTTTCCATTTGAATCCTTCCTTAACTTCCCATTTATAGGGCAACTCGGAATGCTCCTTATAACATGAGTCTGGAAAACAAGAGTGCAGTTCAGTTCACAATACACACGACTCTATGAATCACATAAGCACAGAGTTATGGGGCTCTTACCACCGTGCTTGCAGAATCCTTCGATGAAATCCATGCAGATCTCAGTTTTCTCTAAGAGAAGAGACACACACACACACACACACACACGTCACTCACCACATTATAAGCATCTTTTAAGCTGAATATTGCATTCTCATATTTAAAGGATTCGTTCACTTCAGAATTAAAATCTCCTGATAATTTACTCAAACACACGTCATCCAAGATGTTCATGTCTTTCTTTTTTCAGTTGAAAAGATATTAAGGTTTTTGAGGAAAACATTCCAGGATTTTTCTCCATATAGTGACTTCAATGGAGTCCAACGGGTTCTACACGATCCAGCCGAGGAATAAGAGTCTTATCTAGACAAACTAGCGGACATTTTATAAAACAAATAAACATTTATATACTTTTTAACCTGGTCTTGCACTAGCTGTGATGCGACACACATTACGTAATCAGGTTGAAAGGTCACGTGTGACGTAGGCGGAAGAACAGGTCTAGTGTTTACAAAGCAAACGCCATTCACAAAAAAATTAAATTAAATAAAAGGTAAAACAACGATGTCAGACGATATTGAAGTTGGAGGAGAAAATGAGATGAGAGTTTTTCACCCTTCCCTACATTTCTGAACCGGAACACGCGTGACCTTCCAACCTGATTACGCAATGTGTGTCGCATCACAGCTAGTGCAAGACCAGCATCTGTGGTTAAAAGTATATAAATGTCTATTTTGTTATAAAATGTCCGCTGGTTTGTCTAGATAAGACTCTTATTCCTCGGCTGGATCGTGTCGAGACTTTGAAGCTGCACTGAAACTCACATTTGGACCTTCAACCCGTTGGACCCCATTGAAGACACTATATGGGGAAACATCCTGGAGAGCTTTCCTCAAAAACCTTCATTTCTTTTCAACTGAAGAAAGACAGACATGAACATCTTGGATGACATGAGGCTGAGTACATTCAGTTCTTCAGGAAACATTCAGACAGTGTTTCGCTTCAGTTTGAAACCAGATAAACTTCACATGCTTGTCTTCCTTCACAACAAATTGCCATAGATTGAGTATACAAGAAGTAATGCATGTGTGTTGTGTTTATCAGTATCCTTATGTTCGTTGTGTAAAAAAGAAAAACTATAATCAAAGTAAAAATTTATTTGACCGACATAACATCGAATCTAACATCGTGACAGCCCTACTGCATATATACTATGTAATATGTTATAAATAAAAACACTCCACATGTTTAATTTTTACCGCAGGAGTTTCTTTGTGTGCTGCACTTATTTGTTTCGATTTCTCCTGGAGTCGAGAGGCTGCGTGAGCCTCAACAGTGCAACTTTGTTACCGTCAGTACATTAGGTAGGCCTACGCTTTACATTATTATCAACCGCCACTTACATTAAATTAAATTAAATCTGAATCATTCTTACAGTTTGGTGATTCCCTAGTTATATATATGGCCTGATTAAATGGCCTGATTAAAACGTCTCTCTCTCTCTCTCTATATATATATATATATATATATATTATATACACCCATCACATTTCAGCAAATATTTTAGTATATCTACTCAAGGGACAATACTACTATAGTATTAAAATAATAGACAATAAAATAAATGGAGTTTCTCCATCTAAAGTATTTAAGGAGTTTTACCTGGAGACTGAGGCTTCTCACAGAGAGACTGTAATAAGTGTCCAGCGGTGATCAGAACCGGACGAACCAGATTGATCATATGAGAATAGCCTGAAAACACAGGAGAAATAATCAGAGAATATGATCACTTTGATTGGATTACTGCAACGCTCTTCTCATCGGGATCCCCAACAAGAGTCTGCAAAAGCTGCAGTACGTCCAGAACAGCGCTGCTAGGATCCTGATGAGAGTGCGAAAGTATGAACACATCACTCCCATCCTCCACACACTTCATTGGCTTCCCGTGTCTGCTAGGATCGAATATAAGGTTTCACTTCTCACTCACCAATGCATCTATGGAAATGCACCCCCCCTACCTGAAAGAACTACTTACTCCTGCTTCCACAGCACGATCTCTCCGATCACAAACCTCAAACCGCCTCTTAATACCCAAAACTAAACTCTGCACAATGGGCGATCGTGCTTTTTGCTCTGCCGCTCCCCGGATTTGGAATGCCCTCCCGGACCATCTGAGGTCACCACAGACCATCGAGACTTTTAAAAAGGGACTAAAGACATTACTTTTTAGCAGATCTTACGAATTTTAAAAATGTCTAGATATTGTTCTTAGGATCAGACTTGTAGCACTTTGAGATTTTTTCCTTAAAATGTAAAGTGCTTTTATAAATAAAATGTATTATTATTATTATTATTATTACTTTGAGCTAATTATATTAGAGTTATATCCCTTTGTTGGTTACAAATGTCTCTACTCAAACCAATATTTTCTCCATTTCTTTGTCCTTGATTCCGACCTGTTTTCTCTTTCATGAAATGATGTATGTATGGGACTAGTATTTCTTTTTTTGTTCTTTTTTTTTGTTAAAGGGGTGGTATAATACCCTTTTCACAAGATGTAAAATAAGTCTCTGATGTCCCCAGAGTGTGTATGTGAAGTTTTAGCTCAAAATACCCAACAGACCATTTTTTACAGCATGTTAAAATTGTCACTTTTTGAGTCTCAGTGAACACACCGACTTTTTGGGCTTTAGCTTATTCACCGTATCCCCCAGAGTTAGATAAGTCCATACATACCCTTCTCATCTCCATGCGTGCCGTAACTCTGTCTGACGCACCCACCGCTAGCCTAGCTTAGCACAAAGACTGGAGGTATACGGCTTCAGCTAGCATACTGCTCCCAATAAGTGACAAAATAACGCCAACATTTTCCTATTTACATGATGTGATTTGTATAGTCACAGCGTGTACAAACAACAAGGTCACAGCCGCCATCTTGGGTATGTATGGCCTGATCTAACTCTGGGGGATACGGTGAATAAGCTAAAGTCCCAAAAACTCGGCGTGTTCCTTCAAGCCTGCTGACGACCCCATCCGAATGATGGCCAAAAATATACTGATGAGTTTAATAAAGTTTATTATACATCACACAAAACATGAAGCGTCAGTTTTACTACAGAAAAACACCGTAAGAGCTGAGTAAACACTGTATAAGAAGTGCGTAAGTACATAATGTTAAACAAATTTCGTTTGAGTCGAGGGAGTATTTTCCTCAAAAATAAAATTAATCCACCACGTCTTCAGCGGCTGGCTCGGATTTCGGGAGTAAATAGAGAGAGCTATGTGAATTAATACATCCAGCCACACAACAACTACATTCTCGTCAGTGCAGCAATGGCGGATGTGAACAACGCATAGACAGTAAAAGAAATGGACACAGCGACCCCACAGACTTCAACGGAGAAAAGTGAAGTCAATTAGACTTCAGGTCTAATTGAGGGTACCCAAATACCTGTGTATTTAAAGGTGCATTAAGTCATGTTTATTTGAACAATATGTAACTTTATTTTAAGGTGTCATTGTTACAGTGTAATTATATATTTAAGTACTGAGTAACTACATGTACTTACTATAGGGTTAGGTTTAGGGTATGGTTGAGGGTTAGTTGCATGTAATTATGCATAATTTACTGTTATTACTATGGTAAGTACATGTAACATATCAAGGACACTGTAAAATAAAGTGTTACCCATTTTTATTGTGGAACAAATTGATATTTTTCTATTTGTAAATTAGCAATTGATTTTTTTTTTTTTTTACTACTGCACAGCACCATTTTATCACCAGCATTTTTTTTAAAATAACTTTGTAGTTAATTGTTTTGTTAAATGTGAGAATAAATTCAAGTTTATATTTTCTTTAAGATTATGTAACTTCTGTATGTAAAAGTCTGTATCATTAAATGGTAACTTGTCTTTCTGTTGTTATTTTTTAGATGTTTGTTGTAACTAAATGCTTATGTAATTCAAGATGCTTTAGTAAAACCATGGTTAAACTGTGGTAATACAGCCAATTTGTGGTACATGAACCATGGTTTAAAAAAAGAGAACTAAAAAACACTTAATCCAGAGTTTCTGACAGGAATTACACGTGTGGAAACTAACGTTACCGGAGAAGAAGAACATTAAAAACGACACATGATTTGGGCCAGTTGTCCCACATCTTTTTGGCTACCTGGGACTGTTATTTCTGCATATATGTGAGTTTTGATTTGTATTAATGTTAACTTACCTGTCATGTTCTGCTCAGGCCCGTCTGTTGGGCTGGCGTTTCTCGCAGGTAACGCAGTAGCTTGAGCCTGATTTAACACTTGCTCCATGTTTGCCTAATGTTTTATATTGCGATAATCCGTTTGTAAACTGTATTTCACTAACGTTACTGCATTTGTCTATAAATTTCACTAACGTTACTGTCTTTGTCTGTAAACTGTGTGTTTACTTTGCACTACACGCTCCCCGCCTGTGACATCAAGAACAGAACTGCGCATGTGACGTCACAGACCCGTCCAGGTCGAAGCCGCCAAAAGCCTAGTTCAGGTTCACACTACAGGATTTCAAGCCCGATTTGCAAATAACGGATGTGAATTATAGAAATGTGAGAGTGTGCTATGTTTATGCTAGGTTAAACACAGCTTTGATCACATGGAATATATTATCTGTCTATAAATTACAGAAACGTCTCTCTCTCTCTCTCTCTCTCTCTCTCTCTCTCTCTCTCTCTCTCTCTCTCTCTCTCTCTCTCTCTCTCTCTCTCTGTGTGTGTGTGTGTGTGTGTGTGTCTCTATGTCTGTTTTTCGCATATCTCTCGAACCGTTAGTCCGATGGATTTCAAACTCGACAGGTGTCTAGCAGGCGCGGAGTTTGCGGGGGGGCAGGGGGAGCATTGCCCCCCCTGGTGAAACGGGTAATTGCATTTAAAAAAAATAAATAAAATTGCATAGTTTAAAAAAAAGATATATTATAAATATTTTAAATAACACAAAACAACTAAATGGTGGTAGGTAATACATCTGATTTCATATAGGCCTACTGCTTTAGTAAAAAAAAATAAAAAAAATCGGGGCTCTGGGTCATGTGACTTCACATCGAATGCGACATTCGACGCATATGCAGGACGCAAAAAACGAAAATTACTGTTGCACTAGTCTGGACAATGTCTAGGTCTGTAAGTTTTATTTCTCTGCCAAATAACTGCTTAAGCTGGAGAAACTCAACACACTGCTTTCAATATGCTGTTCAATATGTTTCAAAAGTGGAGAGTATATTGTGTTCATTTTTCCCTCTCAAAATGTTTTAAATGTTTCATGAAGTACAACAAAATGCGAAATATAACTTGTTTTTTAATCACTCTCATTGCCACAATCATAGGCGTAATTCTATGGGGGGACAGGGGGACACGTCCCCCCCAATATTCAAAGAAGGACAATTTGTCCCCCCCAATATTTGATCATACTGTATGATTATGCGGGCAATATCGATGTGATTGCAAATATGTCTTTCTTTCCAGCTCCGAAAATATAAAATCCCGGCCGGTCCATTTCCCAAATCCATTCGACTGGCCTTACACTATACAATAACAAAACCTATTTCTCCTGAAATCCATGTCATGTTTTCCCTATACCTTTAGTAGCTCGTGCACCGTCAGTGAGTTAGGAAAAACCAAACAGAAGAAGAGTTAGGAGCGCGAAATCTGACAGAGCAGGTGACGGCGGTGTCGTCTCACATGGTGAAATTTCATATGGCAGGTGACGGCGGTGTCCTCGCAGAGAAACCGAAGTACAGTTGTAAATTTATGTTTCCATTTATGGGTATTGCCAGAGTTTTTCCTGCATAAAGAATTATAAGGCGGCTGCCTCCGTCAAATTTCGTGCCGCCTCCGGCTCTCGACAAAACTCGGACAGACAGTCACGTGGTCAGATACACTTTCCCCACCGTGATGGTTCTGTTGCGGTTATAAAAATATTTAAAATAATCTAATTTAATACAGTTATAATTTTTCAATGTAAATTATTTAATTTGATTGGTAACAGCCTAGTGTCTTATTATTTTAATTGGATATATTTATCAAATTTAAGAATTTGAAATGAAAGATGGAGCATACAGTTAATAAAATTAGGGGGGAAAATGCCCTTTATAAAGGTACAAAAAACTATTCTGAGTGTTTTCAAACAGTAATGTAATGAAAAATTGACCATTTGAAGTTTGAAGGGAGTAAAGCCTCTGTTTAGGCTATTAAGGAAATATAATTTTGCCAAAAGAAGAACTTTTATTTTAAATAAATGTTCATTTTAAATCAGCATGTCAGTGTGATATGTTACCATATTATCATGCTTAACACTAAGAATTTGAATAATTGTAATGTGATGATCAGATGCAGATATCTAAATCAGAGAATATCATAGGTTCGGGCGGTTTGCGGGTGGATTATTTATTTTTAACAGTGGATTCGGGTGACTCAAAGTGCACCAGATTAATGAATTTACCTTTAAAATGTACAAAATTTTCTTCCGGGGGAGCATGCCCCCGGACCCCCCTAGAGGTACCAAGTACACAGCTGTCCCCCCCAATGTGTGATTGACAATTTCGCCCTTGGCCACAATGTGTTTTGAAAATAGGAAAGAAAAACCTTAAAAATCTTTTCGTTTTGGTTGAAGATAATATTTTAACAGTGCAAAAGTGGTCCACATTTCATTGATCCTAATTGTATCCGAACGAAGATGAGATGCGAAGTCAAGTTGCGAAGTTCTACCTGTTTACAAATATGATTGTATTGTTGTACTGTTTTCTCTTGGGTTAAAAATAAATATGTGTTTATTTAGCATGTTTGTTTTGTCCATACAGTATGTGCTAGTGCTGAGTTCCCCAATTGATAGGCCATGCAGGTCCCTATGGAAGCTTGTTTCCGCCACAAAATAAAACATTTTAAAAGATAATTGCGACTTTTTATCTCACAATTGCGGCATCTCGCAATTCTGACTTTATTTCTCAGAGATATAAAGTCAGAATTGCGTGAAATAAAGTCGCTTTGCGTGTTATGAAGTCAGAATTCGGACTTTTTTTCTCGCAATTGCGACTTTATATCACGCAATTCTGACTTTATAACACGCAATTGCGACTTTATTTCACGCAATTCTGACTTTATATCTCTGAGAAATAAAGTCAGAATTGCGAGATGTCGCAATTGTGAGATAAAAAGTCCAATTCTAAAAAAAGACGGACTTTTTTTTTTTTTTACCTCAGAATAGTTTATATCTCACAATTCTGACTTTAAAACACGCAATTGCGACTTTATATCACGCAATTCTGACTTTATTTCTCCCATTTTGCGACTTTATAGGGGTCGCAATTATTATTATTTATTTATTATTCAGTTGCGGAAACAAGCTTCTATAGGTCCCAGCTGCTACAATGATTATTATTATAATTTTTTTTATTTTATTTTTTTGCCCCCCCTGGCTCGAATGTCAAACTCCGCCTATGGTGTCTAGTTTGACGTTGTTTGGATTAGAAATGCTAAAGATATCGTTAAATATATAATTTTTTAGAAGGTTGTGGTTTAAAAATAAACATTCTAACATAAACACTTTGTCAGCTACACTGTTTACTTCTGAATATTATATTTTATTCACAGCCATCATTTGTAGTAGCCTATTCACAAACTGTTTGCTCAAACGTAGCATTTTCTCTGTGTAGCTGCTCCCTGAATCATGGCGTTTACTTCTGTATATTATATCTATCTATAAATTGCGGGAACGTCTTTCTGTCAGTGTGTGTGTGTGTGTGTGTGTGTGTCTGTCTGTGTGTGTTATTCGCATATCTCTCGAACCGTTAGTCTGATGGATTTCAAACTTGAGTAAGTACAGTAAGTGCAGTGCCAAGTTTGACGTTGTTTGGATTAGAAATGCAAAAGATATTGTTAAATATATCGATAAAAGAAGCACGTAAGTGGCGTTTTCTCGGAGTTCACTGTGTAGCTGCTCCCTGAATAGTTCATTTTTCCACATTTATTGTATGTCATTATGTCAGTATCAGTATTTGCTTTCTACCATGCACAAATAAAAATGTCACTGAACTTTTGCTGTGTAATTGTAACAGTGAGCACTCAAACACACCGAACCAACAATTACTAAAAACACACACAAAAACTGATTTTGCACTAGTATTTTAAAGTAGCCTATATTAAAATAGAAAACCATTATTTTAAATTGTAAAATTATTTCACAGTATTACAGTTTTTTCTGTATTATTGATCAAATAAATACAGCCTTGAACATAAGAGACTGTTCAAAATCATAAAAAATAGTAATGTTTCCTAACTTTTGACCGGTATTGTATGTATACACCCATATTTATGATAAACATTAAAGTAGAAATTATCAATATATTTTACATTTAAAAACACATATTTTGTCAATTAATAATAATATTTAAATAAAACAAATTGTTAAGGCGTCTCCAGATTTCATTCTCATGTGAGGAGTGTTGTAGTTGTTGTTGTAAGTTCCCACATTCACCAGCTGGGGGCGCTTCACTGTTACAGTAATAAACAGTTTAGAAGCAGATCTCCTAGAAGTGGTAAATGCCTCACTTCTCTCTGGGAGTTTTCCAAACTCCCTGAAAACTGCAGTTGTCAAGCCCCTCCTGAAAAAAAACAATCTGGATAAGACCATATTAAGCAACTATAGACCGATCTCAAATCTTCCTTTCATAGGCAAGATCATAGAAAAAGTTATCTTCAATCAGCTGAACAAATTCTTAAGCTCGAATGGATACTTTGACAATTTTCAATCTGGTTTCCGACCGCACCACAGCACAGAGACAGCGCTCATAAAGATAATAAACGATATTCGCTTAAATACTGATTCAGGCAAATTATCAGTGCTGGTACTACTCGACCTCAGTGCTGCATTTGACACTGTCGATCATAACATACTTCTTGACAGGCTGGAAAACTGGGTGGGGCTTTCTGGGATAGTCCTAAAATGGTTCAGGTCATACTTAGATGGGAGAGGTTATTATGTGAGTATAGGAGACCATAAGTCTGAGTGGACATCCATGACATGCGGAGTCCCTCAAGGCTCAATTCTTGCGCCACTCCTGTTCAACCTGTATATGCTCCCAATGAGCCAAATAATGAGAAACAACCAAATCGCTTACCACAGCTATGCAGACGACACACAGCTGTACTTAGCCCTATCGCCTAATGATTACAGCCTCATTGACTCCCTGTGCCGATGCATTGATGAAGTCAACAGTTGGATGTGCCAAAACTTTCTTCAGTTAAACAAAGACAAAACTGAAGTTATTGCGTTTGGAAACAAAGATGAGGTTCTCAAGGTGAACGCATACCTTCACTCCAGGGGTCAAACAACTAAACATCAAGTCAGGAATCTTGGTGTGACACTAGACTCAGACCTTAGTTTCAGTAGTCATGTCAAAGCAATAACTAAATCAGCTTACTATCATCTGAAAAATATTGCAAGAATTAGATGCTTTGTTTCCAGACAAGACTTAGAGAAACTTGTGCATGCTTTCATCACCAGCAGGGTGGATTATTGTAATGGACTCCTCACTGGCCTTCCCAAAAAGACCATAAGACAGTTGCAGCTAACATATCACACCAGTCCTCAGGTCTTTACACTGGCTCCCAGTTAAATTTAGGATTGATTTCAAAGTATTATCACTGGTATATAAATCATTCAATGGCCTAGGACCTCAATACATTGCAGATATGCTCACTGAATATAAACCCAACAGATCACTCAGATCATTAGGATCATATCAGCTAGAAATACCAAGGGTTCACTCTAAACATGGCGAGTCTGCTTTTAGCTATTATGCTGGAACCAGCTTCCAGAAGAGATCAGATGTGCTCCTACAGTGGTCACATTCAAATCCAGACTCAAAACACTTCTGTTTAGCTGTGCATTTACTGAATGAGCACTGTGCCGCTGTTCGTCCGACTGTACTGTACTGTATTTCATTTTATTTTTCTAAACTGTTTTAATTATTCTTATTTCTTTTTATTATTTTAATTTCTTCTATGTAAAGCACTTTGAATTGCCATTGTGTATGAAATGTGCTATATAAATAAACTTGCCTTGCCTTGCCTTGCCTAATAAACTGTTACTGTTATAAAGTAGAGTGCACGTCAGGTGTGAACAGAAGCTGTGTTTGTCTGAGCGTTTGACAGACACAGCAACTACTTTCCTGCAGGGCATGATGGGTAATTATGAAGTCACATGATCACTTTGTTTCCTGTGAGCTTCTCACATTCATCAGCTGTGGATTATTATGAATTCATTTTACAGTTTTTCTCAGTCACTTTGGTGCATTTCTCACATCACTATTTACATTTGCACAACAGTTACTTCAACCTCCACAACATTTAGTCATTTGTGCACATCATAGTAGCAGTTTCTCATTCCTTCCAACAATTTGCAAATGCTTTTGGACACGCATCAATTGCTTTCATACAACTCTCTGCTGTTTTATAACATTATCATTTGCTTATGTCATGTCAGTCAAAATTAACTATACTTGTGAGTGCTGAATAGTCATTCCATATAAAACTAATAGTCCTCATTTCATTGCTTGAGTCATTACATACACAAATGTTGAACTAGTTGTCAAAATCTGTCAAGCAAATTTAAAAAAAATATTAAAATCTTTTTTTTTTCTGAAAATGTCCCATAGACAGTATATAAAGTCTATACCAGACCGAGAGGAACGTCTGAATGTGCATGAATGATTACAGTACTATGTATGTTGTATGTTCAGTTCCAATATGTACTGCAATATTGTTTCCAGTGTTGCACAGCTCTACCCAAAGGGAGTTTATGTTTGTTGTAAATAAGGGTGTATTTGTTCGTTTGCACAATGCTGTGAACAAATTAGAATTGCAAAGAGCATATGCAGTAAAAATGTGAAACATACATATTCAGTGTCTTGTACTCAGTTACCTCACTAAACACAGTAATGTGTAACTTTACTGTATTTTCCAGATGGCTGTGCAAATAGTATATAGTGCTGTCTTGAGCATTTTCAGGTAGTGTCACCAAGATCTGACTTTTTTGCATTGGAAAACATTTACAGAGTAAACTGTCATAATGAAAACATGACAAAGCCATTTGACTATCTTGTTCATAAACAATGGTGTCAGGACTTTTCATCTTGATGACACTGACACTTTCATTGACATGAATACTTGCTTTTGAGGAATGAGCTCTCCATTTTGAGCAAGTGACACGCTTTTGCATGTTATCAACTAGGTTTTGCAGTTTGTACTAATTGTTTTGAGAACTGCATTAACTGTTGTGCAAATGTAAATAGTGATGTGAGAAATGCACCAAAGCGACTGAGAAAAACTGTAATAAGTAATTAGTCATTGACAGTGGTGTAGAGTAACCCTTACCATAACTCTTGAAAGAACAGATTGAGTGAAAGGTTTCCCAGCCGTGATGTCAGCGACCGTGTGTGTGTTTTCTGACGGGATGATGGACACATAATTCAGGGCAAGAGCGGCTCTGTAAAAATACCCTGAGATCCCGCAGGTCCTTTAATGGATTCTGCAGATGTTTCTCCTCGGGAAGCTGAGGAACTGAGAAGTTCAGAGATATTATGGATCGCTGTCTAGTAATAACAGTGTGTTGAGTATGTGTTGATTAGCCAGCATAAAGACGAGGTGAAACCCTTGGAGAAACATATCAATTCATCTGTCTATTTGAAAAAAAGAATAAAGTTTACATTTATAAACATTTCAATCTTTATTGCAAACTTAAGGATAAGGCTGAAGATTTAACACGTACAGTACATAATTCAGTTATCGAAACAGGCATATCTGAAATTTGCAAAAGTTGTAATATCTTGTTGTGACTGCAAGGCACCAAAAATAATAACTTTTATTTTTTGCAGTTGAGGTAAATGTGAAGCTGCCTTCAGCATTGTTTGGTCCTCAGAGTTTTACACACTTTTCTAGCAACGCTGTGTAAGTGTCAATGCTACAGAAAGACATTTTAAAAGAGTTTCTATTGAAAGATTATTTTAAGCTCAAAGTGGAGTGAAGTGTGCTCAGTATAATGGTTTAAGAGTTAATACAGAATTCATTACGTAGTAAAGTAATAGAGAACAAAAAAAGACAAACAACTCATTCTTGGAGACAAAAATTAGTCAAACAATTTAGAGTTTGGGTCACATGATTTGTTTATGAAGCTGTAATGCCACCTTGTGGAAATCCTCTGGAACTGCAGGAACTGAGCTTCGAGCTGTTGGCAAATAAAAAAAGACTGAGTTAACTAAAGTTCATTTATCAGGCAGTATATTCAGTCATTTTAACTTTTTTCCATTCTTTTACCTTAAGACAATCATAAATGTATAGGAAATGTATAGGATAATGCAATGTAAGTCGCTTTGGATAAAAGCGTCTGCCAAATGCATAAATGTAAATGTAAATAAATTAAAGTGGTCCTTTTATGCTTATTTACATGTTCATCTTTCTTTAGTGTGTAGTGTTGCTGTTTGAACATCAAAAATCTCTGCAAAGTTTCAAAGCACAAAGTTCTTCTCTATATCAGTGTCAGTGTTTCTGAACTCCTGAAACGTCTCCATTGTAGTCTTGAGTTTCTTCCGGGAACGAACACGTCACAATATTCCTCATTTAAATAATTCATACGCAGAATAAAGGGGCGGGGCCTGGTTGAGTTAGTAGATAGTATTTAGATATAAAATGTATGACAATAAGGGCGTGGTTAACTTTGATTGACAGCTTGATTGACAGCTGAAAGGCAGAATGACAACATAAGAAGCGCCATTTTTTAATACAGTTGACATATAATACTACTGTTTCTGTATCATGAAATGTAGTTTTAAGAGTTTTTCAGGCGAGAATGTAGTTGTTTAAAGCTCAAATCTGTGGTTTATTTATAAAGATTTATGAAAATTGTATCCAGTTGTGAGATCCAGCGATGACCGGGCGCTCGGCGCGATGTACCCCGCCTGGAGCAGCCTTTCATCGGCTAGACGTTTTGAGGTTTGCCGCTGACTCTGGCGTCTCTGTAGTGGTTAAACATGAGATATAATTCGTCTTGTCTATATCTAACGGGCGATTTTTGGTCTCGTGGGCAATCGTTTTGGCTGAGGGGAAGTTTCATAACTTTATAAGCTATATTTAACTTGTACCGTTGTATGGTTAGACTAGATCGAGCGCATTACTTTTTATGTTTGACTGAATTGTTTGCTTTATTTGTATAGCTTATTGTAACTTTACCTTTTACTTATACTTTTATAATAGCTAATATTGATAAAACTGAAATTTAACAAAAAGAGACTGGGTTGAGTTTTGTCATTTTAAATTTTAATACAACGAAGATGATCTGTAATGTTGTTTACTGCAACATCTGTTGTTTAATACAAATGCACATATTGCCTGGACCATATTAAAATGTTTAATATTTTTATATTATATTTAAAACGAAAAGAGGCAGGTTTGTGTTTTATATTTCGTTTTGTTATAAATAGGCAAACGTTATGTGCAGTGAATATAATCAATACGCGTTGCCTGAACCACATTTGTGTGGCTATAATGTTTAAGATTTCTTTAAATGAAAACGAAAAGAGTTAGTATGGTGTTTTATAACATATTTCGTTGCCTAAAATATACACAGAGATAACCGGAGTAGCAGAGCGAGCTGAGTGACGCGCGCTGCGTCAGAAGGTGGGCGGGGTTAGGGTTTCCCAAGATGGCGCCGCCCATACCCCCCATAAACGGCTTCAAACCCGTTCTTCAGAAAGTCTATGGGTGACGTCACAGACGCTTTGTCCATATTTTTTACAGTCTATGGTAATGTCATCCTTTCTAGTAGTGCTATCATGGCATAATAATCTGTTTGGTTGTAAAATGTATTACCTGAGTGAAATGAAATCGAATGTATCGTCCTGTGGAATCATTCATTCACAGACAGCATACGAAGATGTTCAACTAATAAAGATCTTCATCGCTGGCAAATATATGATGCATTTGAAGATTTGCTCTCACTTGACTGTACTGTAGGTAGGTCCACGGCCACTTCATCTAACGCTCTTGATGTCCGTAAATCTTCCTGTTACGACTCCGAGTCGAGTGTGAATTGCAATCGCTTCAGACGATTCAGTGCGTGCAGGAACTGAACAGAATCAGGAACTGAATCATTCAAACTGATTCGCGAACCGATTTAGACAGATCTGCCAACTTGTTTGATGAAGTCTTTGAACAGAATCGACTCAAAAGAGTGATTCATTTGTGAATTGAGCATCGCTCAAGCCCAGAAAAAAAATACATCGCGCTTGGAATAAACTACGCATTTAACAACACATTGCATTAAAATAAAGTAACGAGAAGGACGTCGCCCAACGTAACGAAGTAAAAGTACAGTTTTTTCATTAGAAATGTACTCGAGTAAAAGTAATAAGTACCCACATTCAAATCTACTCTTAAAAGTAAAATTTTTCCCAAAAAATACTCAAGTAAATGTAACGAAGTAAATGTACTCCGTTACTACCCACCTCTGAGTATAGGCTTCATTTACATTTTTTTTAAATGGGTGGGTTTATTCCAGCCATATTATGAAAAAACTATTTATGTAATTTGTGTTTTTGAAAGAAGTCTCTTGTGCTTGAGGCTGAAAAAATGCAATAAAACCTGTAATATTGTGAAATATTATTACAATTTAAAATAGTTGTTTTCTGTTCTAATATGTTTTAAAATGTAATTTATTCCTGTGATCAAAGCTGATTTTTCAGCATCATTACTCCAGTCTTCAGGGTCACATGATCCTTCAGAAATCATTCTAATATGATGATTTGATGATCAAGAAACATTTCTGATTATTATAAATGTTAAATTCTTTAAAGTTCTGCTGCTTAATATTTGAGTGAAAACAGTGATATGTTTTTTTTTTTTGGGATTCTTTGATGAACAGAATATATTTGAAATAGAATTTGTAACATTATGGGCCCTATCTTGCACCCAGCGCAATTGACTTTGTACAGCGACACATGTATCATTCCTATTTTGCACCCGACGCACAGCAGACGTTTCCCTCCACAGACGCACGTCGGTAAGTTAGGAATCTAGCAGACGTTCCTGTAATTTGTAGATAGATTCTGCCTCCATAAAACCCGTCTATGATATAACTGGGCCATAGTCATCTGCTTCCTCCCCGTTATTTTATCTCCCTGATTTACAATCCTCTCAATACAATTCTTATTTTTCACATTCAGAGAATTAAACCAGCACAACAATGAAAAGGATAATAGCGACTCAATACAGGATCTGTAGAACATACACATCAATATTTTATCCACATTAAATGACCTTAGTTTCTGCAAACAACACAATCTTTGCTGCCCCCTCTTACACAAAGCGTCAGTATTTGGGGAAAGTCAATTTGTTATCTAAGACCAGGGAAGCCAAAATTCTGGGGGGGGCACAATCTGAGACGTTGCAATTGTTTTCTGACGGGTGATATGGATCATGTTAGGAGGGGTCGGGGGTTTCTCCCCCTGAATTTTTTTTAATTCTGGCTGCTAAACATACCATTTCAATGCAGTTTGGGAGGGACAGAAATACCTTAACGGAGCTAGCAGAAACCCTCCTCTATCTGAGGAATAAGTTAAAGTATCTATTTTGTAAGTTTATGTAAAAGACAGGTTGATGAAAGAACTGTAAGCTCAAATTCAAAAGCTTTTGGAATCTACTTCATTAAAGCATGTTTACACACTGTGGTGGCCAGAAGGAAACAGTCCATCACAATGCAGCACGGTCACCTGCAGCACCATGGAGAGCACAAGGTATGGGTGAAACAGTGGTGTTCAGGACCAAGGACAGCTCTAACACAGGTGTGCAGCATTCCCCTCTGACAGGCAGCCTCAGCTGCAGGCTGTTGGGCCCAATTAGTAATCACATAAAAGTGAACAAAGAAGACACAGTAAGGAGGGAAGCAGGGGAAGAGGACAGACACAGTGTTGGATGTGTTCAAGCCCAGCCAGCCCAACTACCCTCTTGAAGATAGAGGCTTAATTGTCGGCGTGAGTAAAGTGAATCTCCTTAACTAATCCTACACCTCTTCTGCCTCTTTTCCAGAAGTAAATTGATGCAAAAAGGAGCTACCAGAGAAAGAAGTACCTGAGTTAAAGTTTTCTCCCTTTTACCCTTAACCCTGCTTTATGACAAATAAAGAACTGTAAGTTTTGCTCCAGTGAAGTTCTGTCTGGTGAATGATTTACTTTGAACTCCAGAGCTAACCCTCTCAGCATTGTGTGTGAAATTTACAACACACACTTACTGTACACTTAGGCCTACTACACATGCTTTTAAAAACAGTACCATTGCAGTTTTTATGTTATGATAATTGGTATGTGACCTAAGAACGATCTTGCATTAAAGGTATACATAAAGGTGCTGAGGTCTGACTTTGTGGTGCTCTGAAATTAAGTTATTTTAATATTAATATGTGATGAAGGACTTTGAAAGAAGTTTGACAGATTTCAGTGCTGAATAAGGTTAACACTACCCCGTTTATTTGAAAATGGTTAATATTTGACAAATGTAAAAAAGTAATCAAACCCGATCAGATAACGTTACTATGGCTTTGTATGGCAGTAACGTTAGCCAACTAGTTTACGGTTAGACTAGGCTAGTTATCGATAACGTTACACTGACACAACTTAAGTTAATGCTCTGAATTCGCAGCTAATATCAAATCCATAACTTTTTGATCGTTAAAATTTCCAGGTCAACCACAAATAATCCCACTACCTTTTAATATCATCCGATAACTAATTCAATGCCGATTTGTTGCTTTGCCCACTTACCACTTCAAGACCATCTCAGTGATTTACTCCAACTCTGAGCAAACTCTCTGCTCCTCACCACAGGGCTTCTCAGGCGCTGCGAGCAAATCACTCAGCAGAAGTAGCAGTGAGCCTTCTGAGCCTTCTGAGAATGTAGTTCCCAGTATGTGTACGTTTAGAAGACGGCTGTGTCTCATGTGACCTTGTTATTTGCACACGCTGTGACTATACAAATCACAACATGTAAATAGGAAAATGTTGGTGTTATTTTGTCACTTATTGGGACCAGTATGCTAGCTGGAGCCATTTACCTCCAGTCTATGTGCTAAGCTAGGCTAGCGGTGGGTGCGTCAGACAGAGTTACGGCACGCATGGAGATGAGAAGGGCATGTATGGACTTATCTAACTCTGGGGGATATGGTGAATAAGATAAAGCCCCAAAAAGTCAGTGTGTTCCTTTAGTGTCAAATCATAATTATAACTGAAAGTAATGACAAGAAGAATAGAACATAGAAAATAACAGATGGCAGAATTAACATGAACCAAAGTAATAATGACTCACTGTTATCTAAACTGAAGAGATCTGGCACAGGTGGCAACTCTTGATCCTGGAGGGTCCTGGGACACACAGAGACTCCAGATCTTCTAGACCTGGGGCCTCATGTACAAAGACTTGCGTTGAATTCATACTAAAACATTGCGTACGGACAAAGCTGTAAATGTGCGTACGCACAAAAAAACCCAGATGTATGAATCTCTGCGTACGAAGGATCCCACGCATATTCTCTTTGTACATCCCAGTTAACGTAAAATTGAGCGCACGAGCACAACGCCCCACCCAGTCTCCTCCCTGAATTAAATTAATTTAAATATGGTAATGAGTCCACTTTGGCAAAAGAAAGCAGTAAGAAAATGGCGGCAAGAAACAAAACTTTACAGAAAGTGAATTGGAGGTGCTACTATCGGAGGTAGAAATGAAAAAAATATATATTTGGAACTTTGTCCTCCGGAATTAATAACAAAAGGAAAAAATATGAGTGGGAGAGTTTGGCTGATGCTGTCAATGCGGTGGGATCTGAAAGTCGCACTGTAGAGTAGACTGAGTACAGTTGAGATTTGATTTTTCACACAAAAATAGACACTGAAAAGAAGTGAATTTCCACATGACACGCCACATGACATTTCATTAGCTTGTAGACTAAGATATTATCAATCAATAATACCCACAAGTAGTTTATATTTTCCACAATTAGCTCATAAAAATAAGGTGCTTTTTGTCTCAACTTTGTCTCAACTGTACCAATATGTGGTACAGTTGAGACAGTGCATGGTACAGTTGAGACACCCATTTTTAATGATGTGAAGGTAACTAACCATTCATTGTAAATATACAAAATAAAGACAAATAAAGAAAATAACAATTGGGCAACATTTTTTTTTATTCATCCATTTATATTCATTCATTTTATTTAAATTAGCACTGGTTAAAATGTATAAAGCAGGAACAAGATATGTAACAATATTTATTAATAATACACAGTTTAAATATCACAAATATCAAATTTTATTTTAATTTGTGTCCAATGCTGGCTTATTACGACGTTTAACCTGTTATCAAAACGCTGAACAACTAAACAGTGTGTTTCCTAATAGAACTCTATCGGGGGTACAGTATGTGTCTCAACTATCCCCCACTGGCCACCTCGCACATTTCTCTAGATTTTGCAATTACCTTGCATGACACAATACCATGAAATATGCCATATACTAGTTACGTTTAACAGTCACATAAGGATAATAAGCTATTCATTGTGGAGAGTGCATGGTGAAGTGAACGTCATATCTTAGAAAAAAAACTTTTTCCGATTTCTTCGGATCGGAGATGCGTCCGTTGTTCAAATTTCACACGATCAAAGAGGACACTAATACGCACGTACACAGCAAAAATCACAACTTGTGCTTGCTGCGAACGCAATTTATTTAAGGTGTCTCAACTGTACACAGTCTACCCTAAATGACCTTACAAAGAAATGGTCTGATATAAAGGTGGACATTAAACCAAAGCTGTCATTGCCATAGACTAAGGGTTGTATCAATTTGCATATGCTTTTATATGTTCTTACTTAATTGCATAATTGATAGAATATTTCCATAAGGCTCGTGTGACAATATATGTCATTTATTTTATAAATTGCAAATTAATAGCAATGCTTCCCACAGGTGGTGGTGCGATAGACTTGTAGAACCATTCATTGTGTAATGTTTGCAACTTCACTTCATTGCCTGTAAGAGTCGCCAACGGACAAAAACAATGAGAAATGTACGTACGCCAGACATGAAATTGGCGTGGAGGAACGCACATTCTTGCGTTAATTTCACTGTTAGTACATACGACCGTAAGCGTGAAAGCTGGCGTACGCAAAGTTTTTGTGCGTACGCAAGATTGATACATGAGGCCCCTGGCCTGGCACACACACACACACACACACACACACACACACACACCCCGACTCAGGTTCAGCAGGATCTGCGTCCGGCCTTTCCTTGATCCTGGAGGGACCTGGAACACACAGAGACTCCCGCGGGCCGGGTCGGGCCGATATTTCCCGCCACTATCCTCGGCCCAGGCTGGGCCCTTGATCAAGCATTTGTGTTTTTTAATCATTACTTTATTAGCCTAATTGGGTGGGGAGAAAGCTATGCCATAATCAGAAATATTATATCTTAAGCAAAGTAGGCCTAAGTAACAAAGTCAAGTCAAGTCAAGTCATCTTCATTTATATAGCGCTTTTAACAATGTAGATTGTTCCAAAGCGGCTTTACAGAGATACAAGGATAGTTTAAAGTAACAGAGATTGTTTTGGCTTTATAGCAGTTCTTGAATAAAGCTATTTTCCAGCTAAAGGTAATTTGATTGATTCACTTGGGACGCAACGATCATTAGTTATAAACTTAGGGGCCGCTAACACAACACCGTTTTTACAGGAAACTCTACACAGACTTTAAACGCGAAACCTGTGAATACGCTGATGGCGTGCAAATGCGTATTACGAGTTCAGTCTATTGGTATGCGCGTTTGAATACATGTGTGCAGGTTTGTAATTCCCTACAAACCAAGCCTTAAAAAACTACTTGTCTGGCCTTAACATTTTGATACAGAATTGTTTCACTTCGGGGTAGATACGCGAACCGAATTTTCCCGACAACGCTTTATCTGTAGAGTGGTAAAGGGATCCTCCATAAGGAGAAACTAGTTGGCACTTTAGCAACCCGCTATGACATCGGGTCCAGGCGCAGGTCCTTCATCAGATCTGGATACAGCCTGGATCCGGCAGGCTGCGGGAAAACCTCTGGATAAACAAAAATTAGCGTAGATGCCACATTCTTCTTATGATGTAATGAGTACATCAGGGAAGTATTCCCGGTTCTGGCTGACCTGATCTATGCAGCCTAACATTGAATTATAGAAGTTTATAATGTGTTATGTGTATGCTAGGTCAAAGAGATGTGTTTTTAGTCTAGCTTTGAACTGACAAGAGTGTGTCTGCTTCCCGGACAATGGTAGGAAGACTGTTCCAAAGTTTTGGTACTAAATAGGAGAAGGATCTACCGCCAGCAGTCAATTTTGATATTCTAGGTATTATCAACTGGCCGGAATTTTGAGATCGCAATAGACGTGAAGGACTATAATGCGTTAAGAGCTCTCTCAAGTACTGCGGAGCTAAACCATTTAGTGCTTTGTAAGTAATCAGCAAAATTTTTAAATGTATACGATGTTTAATAGGTGTCACGACTACCTGGCTCACAGTAGCAATGACATAGGGGGAGACCACACCGTTTGTTAAGTTAAATCCAAAATTTATTAGAATATTAAATTATACAATGAAATCATATTTTGAATCAATAAATGTATGAAGTCAGTAAATGAAAAACAAAAAGAAAGCAAATCAAAAGTGTAGTGCAGATCAGTAAAGTGTTGACTATGTGTAATGCAAAACAAACAAAAAGGAGTAGGATAGTGCTGCCTCCAGCCGGAAGGCCAGAGCAGAAGCGGAGAGCAGAGAGAGAGAGACACTGGCAGGAGATAGATGTTCTTAAACAGTCCCGCCCATCAGCTGCTGTCAGATGGACCTAAAACAGACAGCTCCCCCTTCAGATTGGGAGGAGAGAGACAGCCCAAACACATTCTGTCCATGGTGGAGTAAGCACACCCAGCACGGCAAAGCCGGGCGTGACATCGGGAGCCAATGCAGTGTTGACAGAACAGGGCTAATATGGTCATACTTCCTGGTTCTGGTAAGAACTCGAACTGCTGCATTTTGGACCAGCTGTAGTTTGTTTATTAAGCGTGCAGGGCAACCACCCAGTAGAGCATTACAATAATCTATCCTTGAGGTCATGAACGCATGAACTAATTGTTCCGCATTTGTCAATGAGAGCACATGGCGTAATTTAGATATATTTTTAAGATGGAAAATATGCGGTTTTACAGATACTAGACACGTGACTTTCAAATGAAAGATTGGTATCAAAGAGCACACCCAGGTTCCTAACCGACGACGAAGACTTAACAGAGCAGCCATCAAGTGTTAGACAGTATTCTAGGTTACTGCGTGAGGACGTTTTTTGTCCAATAATTAGAATCTCTGTTTTTTCAGAATTTAGTAGAAGGAAATTACTAGTCATCCAATTTTTTACATCAGCTGTGCATTCCGTTAATTTAGAAAATTAGTACGTTTCGTCAGGGCATGAAGAAATATAAAGCTGAGTATCATCAGCATAACAGTGAAAACTAATTACATGCTTCCTAATGATATCTCCCAAGGGTAGCATATACAGAGTGAACAGAAACGGTCCAAGTACTGAGCCTTGTGGTACACCATACTGAACTTGTGATCGATAAGACATCTCTTCATTTACTGCTACAAACTGATAACGGTCAGATAAGTATGATTTAAACCATGCTAATGCAATTCCACTAATGCCAACATAATTTTCGAGTCTATTTAAAAGAATGTTGTGGTCAATAGTGTCAAATGCAGCACTAAGATCGAGTAACACTAATTGAGAGATACAACCACGATCGGATGATAGGAGCAAATCATTTGTGACTCTAATGAGAGCAGTCTCAGTACTATGGTACGGTCTAAATCCTGACTGGAAATCCTCGCAGATATTAATTCTTTCTAAAAAGGAACATAGTTGTGAACATACTGCCTTTTCTAGTATCTTTGACAGAAAGGGTAGATTCGAGATCGGCCTGTAATTGACTAATTCTGTAGGATCAAGTTGCGTTTTTTTTAACAAGCGGTTTAATCATAGCCAGCTTAACATACATGTTGTCGGTTTAGATGATTTAATGAGTTTAGCGAATTCGTCCTCTACTATAGCAATAAATGAATAAAAATTTTCCTTAGGGAGACTACAATGCACTCCCTGATGCGATACTGTAGTAGACGGTTGCATAGTTATAATTTTCTTCACTTATAAGTGAAGAAGTTGATAAAGTCATTACTGCTGTGTTGCTTGGAAATTTCTGGGCTTTCTTTTTCGTTAGTTTCGCCACTGTTTCAAATAAATACCTAGGGTTTTGTTTATTTTTCTTCTAATAGGGTTGAAAATAAGTAGATCTAGCAGCTTTTAAGGCCTCTCTGTATGCAATCGAACTCTCTTTCCATGAAATGCAAAATACCTCTAGTTTTGTTTCCTTCCAGTTGCACTCCATTTTTCTGGCTGCTCTCTTAAGTGCCCGAGTGTGCTCGTTGTACCACGGCGTTGGACTATTTTGATTGCATCCACGTGTCTCTTTACCTTGTTTAACTCACCCTATAATAGCCTGGTTTTCACATCCATTCCCTGCGAAGTCTTGTACTTGTGACACTGCATTTCTGAGCGTTGCCACTGTTTTCCATGTTCCTGGTTTTCCCGTTCCTGTCTCACCCTCTGGATTTGTTTGGACTGATTACCCTGTGCTTTTGACCACTGCCTGATGTACAGTTTATGATCTTGGATTTTCCCATTAAAGCTGCATTTGGATTCTCTTCTCTACCTTCGTGTCTCAGAGCAGTTCGTTACAACAATACAGCACAGCCAGCCTGGAGTGATGCGTGCGAGTGGAGGAGACGCTGCGCATGACGTGACGTATTGCATTTTGTATCTTTGTAGCCTAACTTGTGCAACTTTGTACACATTTGTTTGAGTTCATTATTCACATTTGAGTTTGATTGCTCCTGTCTGCCTCATTGCTTCTGTATGCCTCATTGCTTCTGCTGCTGTTTGCGTTGGTGTGCGTCTGAAAAGCTTTGTATATCTTCCAGTTTTGAATCATTATTTAGCAGTTTATACTGCTAAATATAACTTACTCAACATCACACATTATCCTGACATAGCTAGCTTCAAACTTAATTGTTCGGTTCCAGCTGAAGTAGAGCCCATGCAGCAGGGCAATGACGCTATTGTCGCGGTGAGACGCTATAGTCGCGGGACAAAACACCGCTCTTCCGTTCCGATAACAACATTTAACAGGTTCTCCCCACTCGGTGAAACACCGACTGAGAATCCTGTTGATTGTGCCCTAGTTATTGGCGATTCTATTACACGGAACGTGAAAATAGAGACCTCAGCCACCATAGTCACATGTTTGCCGGGAGCCAAGAGCGCCTGACATCAAAGCAAATTTAAAAGTGCTGGCAAATGCTAATCGTAAATTCTCTAAGATTATCATTCACGTCGGCACAAATGATATTCGACTCCGCCAGTCGGAGATCACCAAAATTAATATTAAAGAGGTGTGTGAACTTGGAAGTACGATGTCAAACACGTAATTTGCTCTGGCTCCCTTCCTGTTCGCAGGAGTGATGAGATAGTCAGTAGATTGTGTTCACTCAATGGCTGGCAGTCGAGGTGGTGTCTGCAAAAAAATATTGGAAACGTTTTTGGGGCAGACCTGACCTGTTGAAAGAGATGGTATTCATCCCTCCTGGGATGGTGCTGCTCTTCTCTCTAGTAATTTGGCTCATAGTCTTAGAGATAAAACATGACAATCTGGGGCTCGGGTCAGGAAGCAGACAGACTGGCTAAACCGACCGTCTGCTAGCTGTCTCACGTCACCAAGGTCAGATAAATCCCATCACATAGAGCCTCTTTCACCAAGCTATCATCACATAGAGACTGTGTCTGTTCCCCGAATTTGGAAATCCAAAAAACGTTTCAACCCATCTAAGTGTAACATAATGGAACTTTTCTTTATCAGCATTACTTAGTTCCCTTTAACAGGTATCTTAAAGGATTCAAAGGAAGACAAAGGTTGGTATACAAAAAATAATATCTAATATCTCATCGGTAATCACGCCACCGGCCTCGCGCCGTTCTCCCACGGCCCTCAGTCTCGTCCTGCTCGCCACAGTAGACATAATGAATGGCGACTGTAGAACGCAAAAGCCAAATCCTGGACATTTTGGGCGATCTCGAAATACCGGGCAAACTCGTCACGGAGTCTCACTAGTAGCCTAGCCTTCTTGTTTTCAACTGCGCTCTCTAACTGGTAGGCGTGGCTTGGGAGTGGCCTCCTAGGGCAGCGAAGCAAGTGCATTCTGGGAGTTGTTGTCTTTCATCCACATAAGCCAAAAAATACATTTTCTGGCTTTTCTCAGTCTAGAAAGCTCCAAATTCAAAAATAATTTCACATTTCTTCTACATAAATGACCTATTTTAAATACACATTCATCTTTCCAGAGGTGAAGTATCCCTTTGAAGAATATAGTCCAACGCCGTGGTACAACGAGCACACTCAGGCACTTAAGAGAGCAGCCAGAAAAATGGAGCGCAACTGGAAGAAAACAAAACTAGAGGTATTTCGCATTTCATGGAAAGAGAGTTCGATTGCATACAGAGAGGCCTTAAAAGCTGCTAGATCTGCTTATTTTTCAACCCTATTAGAAGAAAATAAACAAAACCTTAGGTATTTATTTGAAACAGTGGCGAAACTAACGAAAAAGAAAGCTTCAAGCCCAGAAATTTCCAAGCAACACAGCAGTAATGACTTTATGAACTTCTTCACTTATAAGATTGATAATATCAGGGACAAAATTATAACTATGCAACCGTCTACTACAGTATCGCATCAGGGAGAGCATTGTAGTCTCCCTAAGGAAAAATTCGATTCATTTATTGCTATAGGAGAGGAAGAATTCGCTAAACCGACAACATGTATGTTAGACCCTATACCGACTAAGCTACTGAAAGAGATGCTTCCAGAGGTCATAGATCCTCTTCTTACTATCATCAATTCATCTTTGTCTCTAGGATACGTACCAAAAACCTTTAAGCTGGCTATGATTAAACCGCTTGTTAAAAAACGTAACTTGATCCTACAGAATTAGTCAATTACAGGCCGATCTCGTATCTACCCTTTCTGTCAAAGATACTAGAAAAGGCGGTATCTTCACAACTATGTTCCTTTTTAGAAAGAAATGATATCTGCGGATTTAGTGGAATTGCATTAGCATGGTTTAAATCATACTTATCTGACCGTTATCAGTTTGTAGCAGTAAATGAAGAGATGTCTTATCGATCACAAGTTCAGTATGGCGTACCACAAGGCTCAGTACTAGGACCCACTGCTGTTCACTCTGTACAAGCTACCATTAGGAGATATCATTAGGAAGCATGGAATTAGCTTTCACTGTTATGCCGATGATACTCAGCTCTATATTTCTTCACAACCTAATGAAAACTACCAATTCAAAAAATTAACGGAATGCACAGCTGATATAAAAAAAATTGGATGACTAGTCATTTCCTTCT
This sequence comes from Leuciscus leuciscus, assembly GCF_965113295.1. Lineage (NCBI taxonomy): Eukaryota > Metazoa > Chordata > Actinopteri > Cypriniformes > Leuciscidae > Leuciscus > Leuciscus leuciscus. The sequence goes on along the minus strand of NC_138745.1, from coordinate 2,691,385 downwards.
ACTAAATTCTGAAAAAAACAGAGATTCTAATTATTGGACAAAAAACTTCCTCACGTAATAACCTAGAATACTGTCTAACACTTGATGGCTGTTCTGTCAAGTCTTCGTCGTCGGTTAGGAACCTGGGTGTGCTCTTTGATACCAATCTTTCATTTGAAAGTCACTTGTCTAGTATCTGTAAAACCGCATTTTTCCATCCTAAAAATATATCTAAATTACGGCATGTGCTCTCATTGACAAATGCGTAACAATTAGTTCATGCGTTCATGACCTCAAGGCTAGATTATTGTAATGCTCTACTGGGTGGTTGCCCTGCACGCTTAATAAACAAACTACAGCTGGTCCAAAATGCAGCAGCTCGAGTTCTTACCAGAACCAGGAAGTATGACCATATTAGCCCTGTTCTGTCAACACTGCATTGGCTCCCTATTAAACATCGCATCAATTTTAAAATATTGCTGATTACTTACAAAGCACTAAACGGTTTAGCTCCGCAGTACTTGAGCGAGCTCTTAACGCATTATAGTCCTTCACGTCTATTGCGATCTCAAAATTCCGGCCAGTTGATAATACCTAGAATATCAAAATCGACTGCTGGCGGTAGATCCTTCTCCTATTTAGCACCAAAACTTTGGAACAGTCTTCCTACCATTGTCCGGGAAGCAGACACACTCTGTCAGTTCAAAGCTAGACTAAAAACACATCTCTTTGACCTAGCATACACATAACACTATAGACTTCTATAATTCAATGTTAGGCTGCATAGATCAGGTCAGCCGGAACCGGGAACACTTCCCATGAATCCTGATGTACTCGTTACATCATAAGAAAAATGTGGCATCTACGCTAATTTTTGTTTATCCTGAGGTTTTCCCGCAGCCTGCCGGATCCAGGCTGTATCCAGATCTGATGAAGGACCTGCGCCTGGACCCGATGTCATAGCAGTGTGCTAAAGTGCCAACTACTAGGAAAAAAATATACAATCAATCTGCACGTATGTAGACTTGAATTAATTATATATTAACGAAAATTCAATAAGACACAAGTTCAACAAAGTGTATTGAAAGATAAATCACATTAATACCCCGTCGGGCAACATGCAGATATTTCAGCGCTGGAGGCACGGCCGCACTCCGATACATCAAACAAACATTTGCAAACTTTATCACAATTTCCCTTGCACATTTAACCCTCAGAACCCCAATGTCCTGGCCAGCAGACCAAATGTTCATTCAAACCCCATAAATTGTCCGTACGGAACTAGATGTCCTCCGCGGTGAAGAAAGAGACACAAAACAAAAATACCAGGCGAAGCATGGCGAGAAGCCGCAGTCAATATATCCCCAGTGAACTTACGCAATCTCGCCACAGTCTGATTAGCCGATGGGAAGCTGTAGTAGTCCAGAAAAAACAATCGTAATGTAATCCACCAAAAAAGAGTTTCTTAGTCCCTTTGATGAATTCCTCAAGCAACTATTACACAGAGCCCGCTAAACTCAGACCGCTTCCCCGATTGAACTCCAGAGTCCCCCCACGTCACTTCCCATTCTCCTTAAAACATATTGCGTGACAAAACAATGATGAGAGAAGAAAAAAACAAATAAAAGTCCTTATAACAGTCCGTGATTACGCCACAGGCATCTGATATAACAGTTCTCTTCTTTTACACGTGAAGACAATACCACAAAGCATGTTTATCATTACCTCAAAAAGCTGTACAATGAAGGCAGAATAGGAGACTATTACATCCCCCCCCCAGCCAGCGGCTTATTGGGACCATAGAATGGTTTCAAGTCTACCACATTTACATTATCCACCTTCAATTTATCAGTTAGCCAACGAAGACGGTAGTTTACAGGACCGAGTTTTTTCTCTACCCTAACCGGCCCTGACCATTTGGGTGCAAACTTGGCAGAGAATTTGGCTGAGGCTTTAGACAGCGGATGTGACCTAACCCAGACCAGATCCCCAACATCAAAGTGTACATCTTTGCGTCGTGCATTATAGTACCTGGCTTGTCTGGCTTTTGCCATTCCCACATGTCTTTCGACCTCCTTCAGTAATAATGTATGTGAGTGTACAGTGTGGTATGTAGATGTGCTGGGTGCAGGAGACTTGTGAATAAGGCGCTCTAGCGGGCCTTTAAGGTGGCGCCCCAAAGCCAGCACAGCAGGGGACACACCAGTGGTCTCATGCACGGCTGTGTTGAAAGCCAACTGGAACTCAGGCAGCCACCGATCCCAGTCCTGATGATGTTCCCCTACAAAGGAGGCAATCATGGTCTATAATGTCCTATTGACCCTCTCTGTAAGATTCGTCTGGGGATGGTATGCTGTCGTGAGCTTTTGGGTAACATTCTTCAGGATCTGGCAGACCTTTGGTGTCTTGGCATCCTTCAATGCAAACAGTTCCACCCACTTACTGAAATAATCGACAACCACCATTAAAACTGAATTCCGGGCTTTACTGAGAGGGAATGGCCCCATAAAGTCCACTCCTATCATCTCCCCTGGTGCTTTGACTTCTGTAGATTGGAGAAAAGCCAGCTGGCTTTTCATTCGAACCCTTGTACTGTTGGTCAGCACTCACCTGATTGTCTCCATTACCAACAGCAGCAGGGGGTGTTATACCGGGGTGTACCGTCTAAGTATGGTGGATTTAATTACCAGCTGGTTGTTCCCGCTAACCTAGTTCCGGAGTTTCTGTCTTACTTCCACGACAGTCCGTTGGGGGGTCACCTGGGAAGGATGAAGACCCTCCTGAAGATCCTGGAGGTGGCCTGGTGGCCCACAGTTCGCAAGGATGTTTGGAGTCATGTCCGAGCTTGCCATATCTCTCAACAGTACAAGGGTTCGAATGAAAAGCCAGCTGGCTTTCTCCAATCTACAGAAGTCAAAGCACCAGGGGAGATGATAGGAGTGGACTTTATGGGGCCATTCCCTCTCAGTAAAGCCCGGAATTCAGTTTTAATGGTGGTTGTCGACTATTTCATTAAGTGGGTGGAACTGTTTGCATTGAAGGATGCCAAGACACCAAAGGTCTGCCAGATCCTGAAGAATGACATCTTTACACGCTGGGGGGTACCTGCCTTTCTTGTGTCTGACCGGGGGCCCCAATTCACTAGTCACTTATTATCCAGCCTGTGTGAATCGTGGGGTGTTACCCAAAAGCTCACGACAGCATACCATCCCCAGACGAATCTTACAGAGAGGGTCAATAGGATATTATAGACCATGATTGCCTCCTTTGTAGGGGAACATCATCAGGACTTGGATCGGTGGCTGCCTGAGTTCCGGTTGGCTATCAACACAGCCGTGCATGAGACCACTGGTGTGTCCCCTGCTGTGCTGGCTTTGGGGCGCCACCTTAAAGGCCCGCTAGAGCGCCTTATTCACAAGTCTCCTGCACCCAGCACATCTACATACCACACTGTACACTCACATACATTATTACTGAAGGAGGTCGAAAGACATGTGGGAATGGCAAAAGCCAGACAAGCCAGGTACTATAATGCACGACGCAAAGATGTACACTTTGATGTTGGGGATCTGGTCTGGGTTAGGTCGCATCCGCTGTCTAAAGCCTCAGCCAAATTCTCTGCCAAGTTTGCACCCAAATGGTCAGGGCTGGTTAGGGTAGAGAAAAAACTCGGTCCTGTAAACTACCGTCTTTGTTGGCTAACTGATAAATTGAAGGTCCCAATAAGCCGCTGGCTGGGGGGGGGGTGTAATAGTCTCCTATTCTGCCTTCATTGTACAGCTTTTTGAGGTGATGATAAACATGCTTTGTGGTATTGTTTTTTGTCTTCACGTGTAAAAGAAGAGAACTGTTATATCAGATGCCTGTGGCGTAATCATGGACTGTTATAAGGACTTTTATTTGTTTTTTTCTTCTCTCATCATTGTTTTGTCACGCAATATGTTTTAAGGAGAATGGGAAGTGACGTGGGGGGACTCTGGAGTTCAATCGGGGAAGCGGTCTGAGTTTAGCGGGCTCTGTGTAATAGTTGCTTGAGGAATTCATCAAAGGGACTAAGAAACTTTTTTTTGGTGGATTACCTTACGATTGTTTTTTCTGGACTACTACAGCTTCCCATCGGCTAATCAGACTGTGGCGAGATTGCGCAAGTTCACTGGGGATATATTGACTGCGGCTTCTCGCCATGCTTCGCCTGGTATTTTTGTTTTGTGTCTCTTTCTTCACCGCGGAGGACATCTATGTGGTTTGAATGAACATTTGGTCTGCTGGCCAGGACATTGGGACATTGGGGTTCTGAGGGTTAAATGTGCGAGGGAAATTGTGATAAAGTTTGCAAATGTTTGTTTGATGTATCGGAGTGCGGCCGTGCCTCCAGCGCTGAAATATCTGCATGTTGCCCGACGGGGTATTAATGTGATATATCTTTCAATACACTTTGTTGAACTTGTGTCTTATTGAATTTTCGTTAATATATAATTAATTCAAGTCTACACACGTGCAGATTGATTGTATATTTTTTTCCTTTAGTGGTTGTTTAACGAAAGTAAGCTGCTACTGGCTTTAATTATCCCAGCAGGTATCAGATCCGCCCGTTACCTTATGTTTTGCGAGAAGTACTTTTCCTTTGCTGTTATAGTGTAAGGGAAATTGTTACAAAGGGATCCTCCATAAGGAGAAACTAGTTGGCACTTTAGCACCCCGCTATGACATCGGGTCCAGGCGCAGGTCCTTCATCAGATCTGGATACAGCCTGGATCCGGCAGGCTGCGGGAAAACCTCAGGATAAACGAGGATGTAACGAGTACATCAGGATTTATGGGAAGTGTTCCCGGTTCCGGCTGACCTGATCTATGCAGCCTAACATTGAATTATAGAAGTCTATAGTGTTATGTGTATGCTAGGTCAAAGAGATGTGTTTTTAGTCTAGCTTTGAACTGACAGAGTGTGTCTGCTTCCCGGACAATGGTAGGAAGACTGTTCCAAAGTTTTGGTGCTAAATAGGAGAAGGATCTACCGCCAGCAGTCGATTTTGATATTCTAGGTATTATCAACTGGCCGGAATTTTGAGATCGCAATAGACGTGAAGGACTATAATGCGTTAAGAGCTCGCTCAAGTACTGCGGAGCTAAACCATTTAGTGCTTTGTAAGTAATCAGCAATATTTTAAAATTGATGCGATGTTTAATAGGGAGCCAATGCAGTGTTGACAGAACAGGGCTAATATGGTCATACTTCCTGGTTCTGGTAAGAACTCGAGCTGCTGCATTTTGGACCAGCTGTAGTTTGTTTATTAAGCGTGCAGGGCAACCACCCAGTAGAGCATTACAATAATCTAGCCTTGAGGTCATGAACGCATGAACTAATTGTTACGCATTTGTCAATGAGAGCACATGCCGTAATTTAGATATATTTTTAGGATGGAAAAATGCGGTTTTACAGATACTAGACAAGTGACTTTCAAATGAAAGATTGGTATCAAAGAGCACACCCAGGTTCCTAACCGACGACGAAGACTTGACAGAACAGCCATCAAGTGTTAGACAGTATTCTAGGTTATTACGTGAGGAAGTTTTTTGTCCAATAATTAGAATCTCTGTTTTTTTCAGAATTTCAGGAAATTACTAGTCATCCAATTTTTTTATATCAGCTGTGCATTCCGTTAATTTTTTGAATTGGTAGTTTTCGTTAGGTTGTGAAGAAATATAGAGCTGAGTATCATCGGCATAACAGTGAAAGCTAATTCCATGCTTCCTAATGATATCTCCTAATGGTGGCATGTACAGAGTGAACAGCAGTGGGTCCTAGTACTGAGCCTTGTGGTACGCCATACTGAACTTGTGATCGATAAGACATCTCTTCATTTACTGCTACAAACTGATAACGGTCAGATAAGTATGATTTAAACCATGCTAATGCAATTCCACTAAATCCTCGCAGATATAATTTCTTTCTGAAAAGGAACATAGTTGTGAAGATACCGCCTTTTCTAGTATCTTTGACAGAAAGGGTAGATTCGAGATCGGCCTGTAATTGACTAATTCTGTAGGATCAAGTTAAGTTTTTTAACAAGCGGTTTAATCATAGCCAGCTTAAAGGTTTTTGGTACGTATCCTAGAGACAAAGATGAATTGATGATAGTAAGAAGAGCATCTATGACCTCTGGAAGCATCTCTTTCAGTAGCTTAGTCGGTATAGGGTCTAACATACATGTTGTCGGTTTAGCGAATTCTTCCTCTCCTATAGCAATAAATGAATCGAATTTTTCCTTAGGGAGACTACAATGCTCTCCCTGATGCGATACTGTAGTAGACGGTTGCATAGTTATAATTTTGTCCCTGATATTATCAATCTTTTAAGTGAAGAAGTTCATAAAGTCATTACTGCTGTGTTGCTTGGAAATTTCTGGGCTTGAAGCTTTCTTTTTCGTTAGTTTCGCCACTGTTTCAAATAAATACCTAAGGTTTTGTTTATTTTCTTCTAATAGGGTTGAAAAATAAGCAGATCTAGCAGCTTTTAAGGCCTCTCTGTATGCAATCGAACTCTCTTTCCATGAAATGCGAAATACCTCTAGTTTTGTTTTCTTCCAGTTGCGCTCCATTTTTCTGGCTGCTCTCTTAAGTGCCTGAGTGTGCTCGTTGTACCACGGCGTTGGACTATATTCTTTAAAGGGATACTTCACCTCTGGAAAGATGAATGTGTATTTAAAATAGGTCATTTATGTAGAAGAAATGTGAAATTATTTTTGAATTTGGAGCTTTCTAGACTGAGAAAAGCCAGAAAATGTATTTTTGGCTTATGTGGATGAAAGACAACAACTCCCAGAATGCACTCGCTGCTGCGATCCATTCCTTCGGGGATATATCCATAATCGAACACGTCGCTGCTGCTGCGATCCATTCCTTCAGGGAAAGTTGCATGCATGTTTACTTTCTGCATGTTGCCTAACATCAGGCTGAAGCGGACATGAATCAGAGTGATTATAACTAGAGACTCACCGTCTGTCGGCTCGGACTTGATTGCATCTGTGTCTGGTGTTTCTTTAAACCAGTCATGACCTAAAATGTTCCTTAAGCTGATCCCTGACTCTCTGTCACGAAGTTTCCGAAGTAGATCCAGGCATTCTGTAAAAGTTTTCAGAAGAGAGCTGATTAGTCCTGTTTGATTCTGAGATATGTAGTTTATATAAGGTAATGTTGCTGTTACTATGGCATTCTCTGGATGCCCATGAACATTTATTCATTGCTAAACATTCACTTTCAATCCGCTGTTTTTTTCACATTTTGCTTATTTTTCATCAAGGTAATTTTACTGTCACTTGTGTAAGAGCTTTACATGTTTTCAAGCAATGCTATTTCCATTTCGTTCTTGTTTTTGGTCTCACCTTTGGACAAGCGTGTATTTTCTCCTACGAAACCATTTTCCTTCGACCATCCCCTTCAGCACTCTGTATAAGCCTTCATTTGTTGACATTAAAGGGGATAGTTCACTTTGAAATAAAATGTTGGTATGTTTTAGCTTACCTCAAGGGCATCCAAGATGTAGGTGTCTTTTTTTCCGCAGTAGTTTCAATATTGATATTTTTAGGTCAAACCGTTCTTGTCTGTCAGTCATATAATGCAGGTCGATGGTCACTGTCTCAAAGAGCATGCACAGAGTCCAAATTAAAACAATTCCCCATCGTCCAAATTAAAGGACAAATCCAGTGAAAAATGAACCTAGGGGTAATTAACACATGGTTACCGAGTCGATCGTTCCCTGGGGTGCGTTTTCATGATAATCGAATGTAAAGAGTTTTATTTATAAAAACAGATTAGCTCATAACACTAGTATATAGGGCAGAGAGTAAGTAAAAACACATCGCAAGTTAATACCACTAACAAGGCTCAAAATAGTCTCACACTAACACGGTATCATGATGAGGGTCCATACATGCAAACCGAAGCATTGAGAACTTTGTAAGTGTACAGACAGTTTAATAAGAAGATACTTTATAAAGACAGTACATTACGCGTTTACATGCAGGATCCATCTTGGAAAACAGTCTCGACTAGTCGAGCAACGAACGCCGCGCTAAGTGAGCTGGTCGATAGGAATTACGCATAGTGAAATCTAACGTAGCACGGCGTTCGTGACTCGATTAGTCGAGACTGTTTTCCAAAATGGATCCTGCATGTAAACGCGTAATGTACTGTCTTTATAAAGTATCTTCTTATTAAACTGTCTGTACACTTACAAAGTTCTCAATGCTTCGGTTTGCATGTATGGACCCTCATCATGATACCGTGTTAGTGTGAGGCTATTTTGAGCCTTGTTAGTGGTATTAACTTGCGATGTGTTTTTACTTACTCTCTGCCCCATATACTAGTGTTATGAGCTAATCTGTTTTTATAAATAAAACTCTTTACATTCGATTATCATGAAAACGCACCCCAGGGAACGATCGACTCGGTAACCATGTGTTAATTACCCCTAGGTTCATTTTTCACTGGATTTGTCCTTTAAACAATTCCCCATCGTAAGTACACATTGATGGCCCAAGACACGAAACGAGCGGTTTGTGTGAGAAAACGAACAGTATTTATATCGTTTTTACCTCTTGAACACAGCTGCGTCCAAGTGATCTGAGAGCGCGGACGGGTATAGATATATACACTAGATGTCGCATTGGCTACGGTTTCGCAGTAGCAAATGCGACATCTAGTGTATATATCTATACCCGCCCGCGCTCTCAGATCATTTGAACGCAGCTGTGTTCAAGAGGTAAAAACGATATAAATACTGTTCGTTTTCTCACACAAACCGCTCGTTTCGTGTCTTGGGCCATCAATGTGTACTTACGATGGGGAATTGTTTAATTTGGATGATGGGGAATTGTTTTAATTTGGACTCTGTGCATGCTCTTTGAGACAGTGACCATCGACCTGCATTATATGACTGACAGACAAGAACGGTTTGACCTAAAAATATCAATATTGAAACTACTGCGGAAAAAAAGACACCTACATCTTGGATGCCCTTGAGGTAAGCTAAAACATACCAAAATTTAATTTCAAAGTGAACTATCCCTTTAAAGCGTCAATTCTCCACTCTGGTCTTGATGAAGAATCCCCTATTGCAGAAAGCAGGAAGGTTTCAGTTTTTAGTAAAACGCCCTTATTTCCTGTGCATAATAAATCAGTGACTTGTGCTCAAAAAGCAAACTCATGTATTTCACTAGCCCCGTTTACATGCACACTTTTTTGCTATTCCGATTGAGATCGTTCTGATTGACGGATTCCGGTTGACTGTATAAAGAGACGAGACGTAGGCTACTGGCAGATAAAATAAAAACAGGATTATGATATATGATTTGTCTGATTTCTTCAAGCGTTCATATTTACCATGTTTACTATGGTAATGGTTAGCGTGCATCGTGTTTTGCAACGGGTATAAATATTCCTACCTTATAAGGTGATCAGAATCCACATCGGATCACAAACAAAACATTATGTTAGCTGACAGAATTATCTGGCGCAAAACCAGGCATGTGCAGAAAGACGTACACTCAAAGTAATCGGATCAGCTCGTTTACATGGTGTAATCTTTAGTTTGATCGGTTCATGAAAAGGTTTATTCCACCCCCTTCAATCCGACTGAAATTTCAATCGGTTTGAGCATTTTTATTCCGATTGAGGTGCTGACATGGAGCATTTTCATTCTGATTGGACTTTTAAACTGGTTATAATCGGAATACAATGCTACATGTAAACGGGGCTAATGAAACAAAAGTTGTGCATGTAGACAATATAATGGCGACTGCAGAAAGCAAAAGCCGAATCCCGGACATTTTAGACGATCTCGACGGCCGGACATGTCTGGGAAAAAGAGGATGGTAACCCCTAATACTCAGCTTTCTCCACAGAACAAGAGCCTGCTAGCTTAGCTTCCAAAGAAAGACGGCTGACACTATTTGTACATTCTGTGTACAACTGAAAAATGCTCAAAATTCACCAAAAAATTATTGTATAATGTGTACATGTGTATCTGAATGCACACTGAAGAGAACTGACTTTAGCAAAATGACTATTTTTGCGTCATCAGAGGATTTTTTCCAGACAAAAAATACATAAATCTCTGGTGTCAGGGGGATATGAGGGAGGGAAGCACGTTAATTCGAAAATACTACAGGTTGTCTACTAATACAAAGCTTAATGCTAAATCCTGAAGTATCCCTTTAAGTGACAATTTCTTCTTATTCTCTAAATTAAGAAAAAAGATAAGAATATTTTATATTCCCAAAAACTTTAATATTTGAGGACTTTTAAAGAATTTTTCAAGAATTGTACTGAGGAACATTCTTACGAACTTCTCAATATTTACCTTTCTTTATTTTCTTAAGAATTTTCTTAAAATGTTCATGAATTCGACCCCAGAACATCTCTCCTCCTTCTTCTCCTCCTCCTCCTTCTTCTTCTCCTCCTCCTTGTTCTCCTCCTTCTTCTTCTCCTCCTCCTTCTTCTTCCCCTTCTTCTCCTCCTTCTTCTTCTCCTCCTCCTCCTTCTTCTTCTCCTCCTTCTTCTTCTTCTCCTCCTTGTTCTCCTCCTCCTCCTTCTTCTTCTCCTCCTCCTTCTTCTTCCCCTTCTTCTCCTCCTTCTTCTTCTCCTCCTCCTCCTTCTTCTTCTCCTCCTTCTTCTTCTTCTCCTCCTCCTTCTTCTCCTCCTCCTCTTTCTTCTTCTCCTCCTCCTTCTTCTTCTTCTCCTCCTTCTTCTTCTCCTCCTCCTCCTTCTTCTCCTCCTTCTTCTTCTTCTCCTCCTTCTTCTTCTCCTCCTTCTTCTTCTCCTCCTCCTTCTTCTTCTCCTCCTTCTTCTTCTTCTCCTCCTTCTTCTTCTCCTCCTCCTTCTTCTTCTCCTCCTTCTTCTCCTCCTTCTTCTTCTCCTTCTCCTCCTTCTTCTTCTCCTCCTCCTTCTTCTTCTCCTCCTTCTTCTCCTCCTTCTTCTTCTCCTTCTCCTCCTTCTTCTTCTCCTCCTCCTCCTTCTTCTTCTCCTCCTCCTTCTTCTTCTCCTCCTCCTCCTTCTTCTTCTTCTCCTCCTCCTTCTTCTTCTTCTCCTCCTCCTCCTTCTTCTTCTCCTCCTCCTCCTTTTTCTTCTTCTCCTCCTCCTCCTTCTTCTTCTTCTCCTCCTCCTTCTTCTTCTTCTCCTCCTCCTTCTTCTTCTCCTCCTCCTCCTTCTTCTTACTCGAGTCTGTGTACTCGATCAGATACTCGGGGTAGATCTGGTGATTTTCGAACACGACGAATATAGACGGGTCGTAGACGTCGTTTACACAGCTGTCGTAGAACACGATGTCTCCTCCGTATCTGGACGGGGGCCGCAGATAACAGGAGTATCCTTTAGTGTAGGCGCCGAGCAGGACCCGACACATAAACATGGAGCGCGTGTCCGAGTATCCGGTGTAGGAGTGTGAGTATTTCGGATCACTGGCAAAATAAGTCCCTGTGAAAACAGATGAAGAAAACTCAGGGATTTACCTCTCCTCCGTCCCTCGGGTCATTGTGGCCCGGAACTCATTTTTTACAAATTGAGCGTTCATCAGAGGGGTTCAGGACTTGTGTCGCACTTGAACCAAGAATACACCAAAACAATTTTTTTTTAAATCATTCGAGGAGTTTTGTGGTTGAAATGAAAAACAGTAACAAATCCTTCTCTCGCGGCTCAATTTGCCCCCTTAGGAATAAATGAATGCGAGGAATGCTTCAGTTCACATAGAAAAACTGAAAAATGCAAAAAATTCACCAAAAAATGATTGTATAATGTGTACATGTGTATCTGAATGCACACTGAAGAAAAACTGACTTTAGGACCCAGAGGAACAGCTCATATGGAGCTATAAGGCCATCTAGAGTCACGAAATATCATGTTATATTATAATTTTTCCACAAGAGGTCGACAAAGATATTTAGAGCTGAATTAAAAGGGTTATGCATGAAATTGTGAGTTATTTTGAATTTAAGTTGAAAGAATGTGAGGAATTTGCTTAAATTACTATTTATTTATTTATTTATTATTTATTGATCAAATCTAGTCATTTAAAGGTAAATAAAATAAAAATAAAAATGTTAAAAAAATCTCAACAAAAATTTACAATAAAAAATAGAAAAGCTATTATTAAAATGAAATAAAATAAGCTTTCTGGACAAAAAAAATGAAAAAAGTATAATTTTAGGGCTTCGGGTCACTTTGACCCGCGAGGGAAAGATGTGTTATAAAGTGCGAGGGAAGGATGAAGGTTAAAGGAATAGTGCGAATTCTGTCATCAGGGAACGTTCTCCGACATGGAACGAGGCCGAGTGAACTATGACAGAACCTGTTGTATTGTTGTTTATTAACTTCACCTCTCCCATAGGCTGCTCCGTGCGTCCCGCTGATCCTACTGTCGAAGTTGTTCCAGCTGATGGCGTTGACGTTCTTGCAGTTGGTGCCGTGGAAGAGATACTTCTCGGACACGTCTTGGCCTCTGGCTCTCTTCTTCATGTAGTCCTTCTTCCTGAAAGGGTCAAAACCGTCAGTCGTACTGCGATTCATCAAAGGCGCTGTTTACACCACACCAGTTTCAAATAAAAATGTAAAACTTTTTATGCGTGTTGGCCGTTCGTTTGCACGACTACAGAGTTTTGTGTGCCTGAAAACGCAAACTTTTGAAAACGGGTTTAAAGTGCATGCGAATCTCTGAAGACGATGATGTCACGCACATGCGTATCACATGTTCAGTCTATAGCGTTTCATTTGTTTTCTTTATTTTTACGCGTATTATTAATTTATATATTACACTGTATATTTTCTTTTCCTATTTGTTGTAGTCCATCCACCTTATTCCTGACAACCTCACTGCGTTTTGAATTATGGGAGGCACTTCCGGTTTGAGGAACTTCCATTCAAAAAGGCTGAAACTAATCATTTTAAATCATAAGGTTGCCCTACAAATAAAGCTGATCGTCAGTGTGACTGGATGATCTGTCAGTTTCCCTTCATGATTTATTTTCAGAGATCATGAGAATAACGTTATACTTGTTATTTTAACGTGACGTTATAACTACGGCAAGAGCTCTTTTCAGTCGCTGCTTTCTTTTTTCCCTTTGCAATCCGCTGTAAAAGTATGAAAAAGGACAACATATCCCGCACATTTGTGGTCTGTTCTCCTGATTTAATTTACGATATATTGCATTAATAATTCACTGGATTGCACGAAGAATCTCTCGTTGTTCTCCTCAAATCCTCACGTCTCTTTCCAGGTTTGTTTTCACAGGTAAATGCAATTTATAATCAGTCAAAATGACGGAAATCACTTTGAAATAGTGTCACGTAATGCTGAAGTTAATGAACATTTTTGATTAAGGCAACATAAGTTACATAATACAGATATATTACTAGGGATGTCCCGATACCACTTTTTCACTTCCGATACGATACCGATGCTGCAGCTTTGGCTATTTGCCGATACCGATATCAATCCGATATTTTTATTTTATTCTTGAACTAAAACTACTAATAATAAAATATATGGAAGCACTTTGCTCAATTAGCCACATAAGAACATCTCACTCAAATGGAGAACAAATGCTTCTCCAGTATATAGTCCACAACAACAGTTGATAATGAAAGACTGCCACCCTTTATTCAAAAGACCTTGAGATATGTTTGGTAACCTGAATGAATTTAAAATTAATTTGCTATATTTCAGATCAATATATTTGTTTCCTTAAAATTTTAATTAACTTTAACTTTATTCTCATCTGAATTATAAATAATTTATTTCTGTATAAAATAATACTAGTACTTTTAAAAACACATTTGATTTTCTTTTTTATTCAATGTAGAATGTGTAACTTAAAAACAAACAGATTAGTCTGTTTTAGGACAAGAAATGAAAACCAATGCAATATGATGAATGTCCAAAAGATTAGATCATTTTTGCTTTTAAACAGCGTGTGTGTGTGTGTGTGTGTGTGTGTGTGTGTGTGTGTGTGTGTGTGTGTGTGTGTGTGTGTGTGTGTGTGTGTGTGTGTGTGTGTGTGTGTGTGTGATTTTGGTTGGGTGACAGTTACAGTTTGACAATAGTTTACAGTTTGACAAAAGCACAATGTTGTGTTTTACACAAATAAGTAGGCTTAAAGGAACACTCCACCTTTTTTTGAAATAGGGCTTATTCACATTCTTTCATACATTTAGATAGGTGGGCAAATGCATTTTTGTCTCAGTGCATGCATTGTTTTAGTTTGACAGGGTCGGCGCTAGCTTAGCTTAGCACAATGAATGGAATCCTTTGTTGCCAGCTAGCATGTCCTGAGTAAAAGTGAAAAAACAAAAAACAAAAAAAACCCACGTAATTACTTCTTGTGGCCTGCGTATTCACAACGAGTACAAATAGCGATCCAGATTAACACTAGGCGATTTCCTAGGCCGATATTGACTTGGGACTATATTATGGGGAAGCACAGGCGAAGCACAGCAACTTAGGCGAAGCACTGCTACTTGGGCGCAGAGATATCACGCAACACATGAAATCCCACGACTTCCGTCAACATACCAGTGTGCATTGCAACGAGTCAAAACACAGAAGAAGAAGAACAACACGCGTGACCTGCACCGAGTGTCTTCGCTTTTGGATTGTTTATTTTGAGAAGTTACGGTTATAGCAAAGATGGTAATTACCTGCGTAGCAAAAGTTGTGAAAACAAGCAAAGGATATACACGAATGTAATGTTTCACAGAAACACTTTTTGCAGTTTTAATGATGTCCTGTAGGAAAATGACGGAGTATGTTTCCACTGTTCGATCACACACACACACACACTCCAGCATTGCAATCTTGACATCGCAGCCTGTTCATTTTGCTGCGTTCACACCAAACGCGAATAGAGCGTCAAATTCGCGTCTATCGCGTCTAGTGCGATGTTTGAACAGTTTGAATCCATTCGCGCGTCCAAAGCGAATAGGACGCGCCGCACGCGTATAATGATAAAGTGAGCGTTTGAAGCGATATAGACGCGCATTCAGAGCTAAGGCGGGGCTACAGATTAGGTGTCCCTAAAGAACCCGCATATGCGCGTATCTAACAGTAACGTTATTTCCGTATTACATTAATGTGCACGTGAGTTTTATTTATTTTTATATCGTGTATTCTCTGTGTAAATCCATGCACCGAACGTACGTTCAGTACGAATACGTACCGTTCCACCCCTAATGGGTATCGGATCGGATCATTTTTTTTCTCCCCTCCGATATCCGATCTAGCGTTTTGGGCCAGTATCGGCACGATACCGATGCCGTGGATCGGATCGGGACATCCCTATATATTACTATATATTACGCACTTTTGGGGTTATTTGGTCTGTTGAAATACCTTGTTGATGCTTTTACACTTTTAAATTTCCTTTTAATGTTGGATGGTTGAAGGGTGAGTAGATTAATGTCATCTCATTGTGACACTTCTTTAACGTATTGCGTTCATAGAGCGAGAGTTTCACTGATTGTTTACAGTTTAACAGAAGTTACACCCATAATTCGCGCAAAGCATCATGGGGTGCAGGAATAATGTGGATATTAGTTTAATATTTTTACACTATATGTTGTATTATTGTCATGTTTATTATTTGTATGTGACTGGCATACAATAAAAAAAAAAATCATTTTTTAGATAAAAAAAAATATTTTTTAAATCTATAGTGTTTCATCGCCATCTACTGGCCTGGCAGCAGAATGCAGCGTTTTTAGTCGTTTTCACAGATTCGGGTGAATGTGGATCGTTTTGACAATGATGTCGTCAGTATGTGGAAAACTCAAAGGAAATACTTCTCCGTTTTAAGCGTATCGTCGTGTCGTGTAAGCGTACCCTTAGAATGGTGAGTGCATGTCTTGTGGACTTACCACTCATACCCTTCCCATAATGCTCTGTTCTGGATCCTGTAAATCTTCAGAATGCTGAAGTCTTTCATGGTGCAATGGAACCGTTCACTGATTTCGATGAATTCACTTGACGTGCTCTGCAGCGACACTCTCTGCGAAGAAACAGCACAGGATAACATCCACATGTTGAACAAATCAATGTCATTGTGAAGGAATCAGAAAATCTGCGCTCACCTTGTATCCGATTTCAGGAGTCACAGCTTTATCCCAGTGTTCCGGCAGAGCCTTTAAATTGTTCAATGTCCTGAAAACAGATGTGAAGAGTGTTCTGTCATACACATTTTTTAGAACGTTTTTGAGAGAGAATGAGTCTGAGCCCAGGAGTATTTTCTTACATTGGCTTGGGCTTGGGTGTTCGTACATCAGCTGACGACACAAATTTGGGACGACGTGTGACGAGTTTTTTGGCTAAGTTGAATTTGTTTTTCTGGATCATATCTGAAGAGCAAGATCAGTCAAGATGGCATTAAGACGACAGTCATCGTATTCATCCTTAATGTCTTATAGAGCTGCGTGAAGAGCTTCAAGACCACTACCAGTCAGATAATGTTCCCATGGTGACAAATTAACAAGTTACAAATCACGTGACGCATTACAAGTAACGTGCATTACATAATCAGTTTACTTTATCGCTGCAACTTTATAAATGTACACATAAATATTTTAGTTACTTGTTTAATTATATACTTATTAAATATTTAAGTTACTTAAAAAAGTAATGCATTACTTTTTATTTTAATTAATTTGCTTTAACACTTTATTAAGTACTGAATTAAAACATTACTTAAAAAAAAAAAAAAAGAGTTGTACGGTAGCTAATATAAAAATGAAACAAAGTATGTCATTTTTTAAGGGAGTAATGGAATATTGTAACGCATTTCTTTTAGAAGTAACTTTCTCCAACACTGCTCACACTGCTCGTCTGTATCATTGAGCCCTGAATGGTAAAGGTGATTTTTTAGGTTACCCTGGAAGCTGAGGGTGTAGGTCTGTGATCCGGCTGTGAACTTCACCACAGCACTGCTATCAGCCTGATACTTCTGCTCAAGTTCAGCACTAGAGATGGAGGACAAGCTGAGACCCCCCTCCTGATGAAGAAAATATAACATCATAACGAGTGAAGTAACAGATTAAAAGTAACGTGCATTACGTAATCAGATTACTTCTGTGATATAATGAGTAAAGTAACGCATTACAAGTAACATGCATTACATAATCAGATTACTTGTAATGCGTTACTTTACATGTTACATCACAGAAATAATCTGATTACATAATGCATGTTACTTATGATGTAACGAGTAAAGTAACGCATTACAAGTAACATGCATTACATAATCAGATTACTTCTGTGATGTAACGAGTAAAGTAACACATTACAAGTAACATGCATTACATAATCAGATTACTTCTGTGATGTAACGAGTAAAGTAACACATTACAAGTAACAAGTAAAAATACAGTTTTATTACGCCAACACAACAGGCACTAACCGCTGTAGAATACGGGATCCAGATTCCATTCTCCTCCTTCCAGTACCAAAGCCACTCAGTGGACAGAAAGGTGGGCTGGACCACTGACGACACTGTGGACAGACGCCGCACACTGTGAGGGCCTTGGGTCATCGTATCAAAATTAATTTGGTTGATTCCAGAGCTTTGATAGAGAGAGAAACAGTCAAAACACTCGACAAACCACACATTAGTTAATACACTGACTGAATAGACAGCTTTATTATTGTGTATAGCAACACACTAAAACCAATGCAAACACCTCAGCAATTGAATAGCAACCACTTTCAGCATCCTAGCAATTCAATGATTTCATCCTCATGTGCTTTCATCACCCACCTGTATATTCTTTTAGGATCACAGTAATCTTTCTCAATGACCTCATTGTCAGGAAGTGCTTTCCATTTGAATCCTTCCTTAACTTCCCATTTATAGGGCAACTCGGAATGCTCCTTATAACATGAGTCTGGAAAACAAGAGTGCAGTTCAGTTCACAATACACACGACTCTATGAATCACATAAGCACAGAGTTATGGGGCTCTTACCACCGTGCTTGCAGAATCCTTCGATGAAATCCATGCAGATCTCAGTTTTCTCTAAGAGAAGAGACACACACACACACACACGTCACTCACCACATTATAAGCATCTTTTAAGCTGAATATTGCATTCTCATATTTAAAGGATTCGTTCACTTCAGAATTAAAATCTCCTGATAATTTACTCAAACACACGTCATCCAAGATGTTCATGTCTTTCTTTTTTCAGTTGAAAAGATATTAAGGTTTTTGAGGAAAACATTCCAGGATTTTTCTCCATATAGTGACTTCAATGGAGTCCAACGGGTTCTACACGATCCAGCCGAGGAATAAGAGTCTTATCTAGACAAACTAGCGGACATTTTATAAAACAAATAAACATTTATATACTTTTTAACCTGGTCTTGCACTAGCTGTGATGCGACACACATTACGTAATCAGGTTGAAAGGTCACGTGTGACGTAGGCGGAAGAACAGGTCTAGTGTTTACAAAGCAAACGCCATTCACAAAAAAATTTAATTAAATAAAAGGTAAAACAACGATGTCAGACGATATTGAAGTTGGAGGAGAAAATGAGATGAGAGTTTTTCACCCTTCCCTACATTTCTGAACCGGAACACGCGTGACCTTCCAACCTGATTACGCAATGTGTGTCTCATCACAGCTAGTGCAAGACCAGCATTTGTGGTTAAAAGTATATAAATGTCTATTTTGTTATAAAATGTCCGCTGGTTTGTCTAGATCAGACTCTTATTCCTCGGCTGGATCGTGTCGAGACTTTGAAGCTGCACTGAAACTCACATTTGGACCTTCAATCCGTTGGACCCCATTGAAGACACTATATGGGGAAACATCCTGGAGAGCTTTCCTCAAAAACCTTCATTTCTTTTCAACTGAAGAAAGACAGACATGAACATCTTGGATGACATGAGGCTGAGTACATTCAGTTCTTCAGGAAACATTCAGACAGTGTTTCGCTTCAGTTTGAAACCAGATAAACTTCACATGCTTGTCTTCCTTCACAACAAATTGCCATAGATTGAGTTTACAAGAAGTAATGCATGTGTGTTGTGTTTATCAGTATCCTTATGTTTGTTGTGTAAAAAAGAAAAACTATAATCAAAGTAAAAATTAATTTGACCGACATAACATCGAATCTAACATCGTGACAGCCCTACTGCATATATACTATGTAATATGTTATAAATAAAAACACTCCACATGTTTAATTTTTACCGCAGGAGTTTCTTTGTGTGCTGCACTTATTTGTTTCGATTTCTCCTGGAGTCGAGAGGCTGCGTGAGCCTCAACAGTGCAACTTTGTTACCGTCAGTACATTAGGTAGGCCTACGCTTTACATTATTATCAACCGCCACTTACATTAAATTAAATTAAATCTGAATCATTCTTACAGTTTGGTGATTCCCTAGTTATATATATGGCCTGATTAAATGGCCTGATTAAAACGTCTCTCTCTCTCTCTCTCTCTATATATATATTATATACACCCATCACATTTCAGCAAATATTTTTGTATATCTACTCAAGGGACAATACTACTATAGTATTAAAATAATAGACAATAAAATAAATGGAGTTTCTCCATCTAAAGTATTTAATGAGTTTTACCTGGAGACTGAGGCTTCTCACAGAGAGACTGTAATAAGTGTCCAGCGGTGATCAGAACCGGACGAACCAGATTGATCATATGAGAATAGCCTGAAAACACAGGAGAAATAATCAGAGAATATGATCACTTTGATTGGATTACTGCAACGCTCTTCTCATCGGGATCCCCAACAAGAGTCTGCAAAAGCTGCAGTACGTCCAGAACAGCGCTGCTAGGATCCTGATGAGAGTGCGAAAGTATGAACACATCACTCCCATCCTCTACACCATTGGTTCCCAACAGGGGGGTCGCGGCCCACAAGGGGGCCTCAGCGAGCTCTGTGGGGGGTCGCGTCATATTTTGAAAAGTTTTGAGCAATTTGTATTAAATAAAAGTCCTTAACTTTTTTCTGTTCAAAATGTATATAATGAGCGAGTTCATCATGAATCCATTTTCCAAACCGTGTTTTTGTCTTATCCTGAATCACTATGGTACACCTATAATAAGTGTTTACATTGGGACTATTTTACACTAGTTCGGATCGCTGCCGCTGCGGAGTAGCCCAGTACCTGCGTGACTCGTCATAGACGCACACAGAGAGAGAAGTAGTTCCGGCTACAATGTTCTTCCGAAAGACGCATTATTCTGTTAATAAACGCATGTTTGTTATCGCTCGCTATAGCGCCAAAAGCCTAAAAAATAAAGCCTCACATTGATAAAGCCTCACAAATAACATGCAAGTATTGAGGCCCCAGACAGAAGTCATTTAGTAATAGCCTATATTCATTATATTTTTACCTACACACAAGTGTGAATACTGATATTTTTGTTATTGCATTTAAAATAGGGCAAATTTATAGGCTACTCCTAGGCTTACATTTTTAAATTACAAAGGGCCTACTAATGTTTTTGTTATTGTATTTTCAATATTATAGGCTATTATTTGTGCATAAACATATCTGTTTATAGTAAACATACCGTTTGTTTGAAAACAACATATTTTGTCATCCTTGCTGCAAGCTTACAAGAGCGATAATATAATTAAATGTGAAGGGGGGCCCTAAAATATTTTCTTGGGAAAAAGGGGGTCTCAGACAAAAAAAGGTTGGGAACCACTGCTCTACACACTTCATTGGCTTCCCGTGTCTGCTAGGATCGAATATAAGGTTTCACTTCTCACTCACCAATGCATCTATGGAAATGCACCCCCCTACCTGAAAGAACTACGTACTCCTGCTTCGACAGCACGATCTCTCCGATCACAAACCTCAAACCGCCTCTTAATACCCAAAACTAAACTCTGCACAATGGGCGATCATGCTTTTTGCTCTGCCGCTCCCCGGATTTGGAATGCCCTCCCGGACCATCTGAGGTCACCACAGACCATCGAGACTTTTAAAAAGGGACTAAAGACATTACTTTTTAGCAGATCTTACGAATTTTAAAAATGTCTAGATATTGTTCTTAGGATCAGACTTGTAGCACTTTGAGATTTTTTCCTTAAAATGTAAAGTGCTTTTATAAATAAAATGTATTATTATTATTATTATTATTACTTTGAGCTAA
The DNA here is from genome assembly GCF_965113295.1 of Leuciscus leuciscus. Classification (NCBI taxonomy): domain Eukaryota; kingdom Metazoa; phylum Chordata; class Actinopteri; order Cypriniformes; family Leuciscidae; genus Leuciscus; species Leuciscus leuciscus. The sequence goes on along the minus strand of NC_138745.1, from coordinate 2,670,237 downwards.
TTATATTAGAGTTATATCCCTTTGTTGGTTACAAATGTCTCTACTCAAACCAATATTTTCTCCATTTCTTTGTCCTTGATTCCGACCTGTTTTCTCTTTCATGAAATGATGTATGTATGGGACTAGTATTTCTTTTTTTGTTCTTTTTTTTTGTTAAAGGGGTGGTATAATACGCTTTTCACAAGATGTAAAATAAGTCTCTGATGTCCCCAGAGTGTGTGTATGTGAAGTTTTAGCTCAAAATACCCAACAGACCATTTTTTACAGCATGTTAAAATTGTCACTTTTTGAGTCTCAGTGAACACACCGACTTTTTGGGCTTTAGCTTATTCACCGTATCCCCCAGAGTTAGATAAGTCCATACATACCCTTTTCATCTCCATGCGTGCCGTAACTCTGTCTGACGCACCCACCGCTAGCCTAGCTTAGCACAAAGACTGGAGGTAAACGGCTCCAGCTAGCATACTGGTCCCAATAAGTGACAAAATAACGCCAACATTTTCCTATTTACATGATGTGATTTGTATAGTCACAGCGTGTACAAACAACAAGGTCACAGCCGCCATCTTGGGTATGTATGGACTTATCTAACTCTGGGGGATACGGTGAATAAGCTAAAGTCCCAAAAACTCGGCGTGTTCCTTTAAGCCTGCGGACGACCCCATCCGAATGATGGCCAAAAATATACTGATGAGTTTAATAAAGTTTATTATACATCACACAAAACATGAAGCGTCAGTTTTACTACAAAAAAGCACCGTAAGAGCTGAGTAAACACTGTATAAGAAGTGCGTAAGTACATAATGTTAAACAAATTTCGTTTGAGTCGAGGGAGTATTTTCCTCAAAAATAAAATGAATCCACCACGTCTTCAGCGGCTGGCTCGGATTTTGGGAGTAAATATAGAGAGAGCTATGTGAATTAATACATCCAGCCACACAACAACTACATTCTCGTCAGTGCAGCAATGGCGGATGTGAACAACGCATAGACAGTAAAAGAAATGGACACAGCGACCCCACAGACTTCAACGGAGAAAAGTGAAGTCAATTAGACTTCAGGTCTAATTGAGGGTACCCAAATACCTGTGTATTTAAAGGTGCATTAAGTCATGTTTATTTGAACAATATGTAACTTTATTTTAAGGTGTCATTGTTACAGTGTAATTATATATTTAAGTACTGAGTAACTACATGTACTTACTATAGGGTTAGGTTTAGGGTATGGTTGAGGGTTAGTTGCATGTAATTATGCATAATTTACTGTTATTACTATGGTAAGTACATGTAACATATCAAGGACACTGTAAAATAAAGTGTTACCCATTTTTATTGTGGAACAAATTGATATTTTTCTATTTGTAAATTAGCAATTGATTTTTTTTTTTTTTTTTTACTACTGCACAGCACCATTTTATCACCAGCATTTTTTTTTAAATAACTTTGTAGTTAATTGTTTTGTTAAATGTGAGAATAAATTCAAGTTTATATTTTCTTTAAGATTATGTAACTTCTGTATGTAAAAGTCTGTATCATTAAATGGTAACTTGTCTTTCTGTTGTTATTTTTTAGATGTTTGTTGTAACTAAATGCTTATGTAATTCAAGATGCTTTAGTAAAACCATGGTTAAACTGTGGTAATACAGCCAATTTGTGGTACATGAACCATGGTTTAAAAAAAGAGAACTAAAAAACACTTAATCCAGAGTTTCTGACAGGAATTACACGTGTGGAAACTAACGTTACCGGAGAAGAAGAACATTAAAAACGACACATGATTTGGGCCAGTTGTCCCACATCTTTTTGGCTACCTGGGACTGTTATTTCTGCATATATGTGAGTTTTGATTTGTATTAATGTTAACTTACCTGTCATGTTCTGCTCAGGCCCGTCTGTTGGGCTGGCGTTTCTCGCAGGTAACGCAGTAGCTTGAGCCTGATTTAACACTTGCTCCATGTTTGCCTAATGTTTTATATTGCGATAATCCGTTTGTAAACTGTATTTCACTAACGTTACTGCATTTGTCTATAAATTTCACTAACGTTACTGTCTTTGTCTGTAAACTGTGTGTTTACTTTGCACTACACGCTCCCCGCCTGTGACATCAAGAACAGAACTGCGCATGTGACGTCACAGACCCGTCCAGGTCGAAGCCGCCAAAAGCCTAGTTCAGGTTCACACTACAGGATTTCAAGCCCGATTTGCACATAACGGATGTGAATTATAGAAATGTGAGAGTGTGCTATGTTTATGCTAGGTTAAACACAGCTTTGATCACATGGAATATATTATCTGTCTATAAATTACAGAAACGTCTCTCTCTCTCTCTCTCTCTCTCTCTCTCTCTCTCTCTCTCTCTCTCTCTCTCTCTCTCTCTCTCTCTCTCTCTGTGTGTGTGTGTGTGTGTGTGTGTGTGTGTGTGTGTGTGTGTGTGTGTGTGTGTGTGTGTGTGTGTGTGTCTCTATGTCTGTTATTCGCATATCTCTCGAACCGTTAGTCCGATGGATTTCAAACTCGACAGGTGTCTAGTTTGACGTTGTTTGGATTAGAAATGCTAAAGATATCGTTAAATATATCATTTTTTAGAAGGTTGTGGTTTAAAAATAAACATTCTAACATAAACACTTTGTCAGCTACACTGTTTACTTCTGAATATTATATTTTATTCACAGCCATCATTTGTAGTAGCCTATTCACAAACTGTTTGCTCAAGCGTAGCATTTTCTCTGTGTAGCTGCTCCCTGAATCATGGCGTTTACTTCTGTATATTATATCCATCTATAAATTGCGGGAACGTCTTTCTGTCAGTGTGTATGTGTGTGTGTGTGTGTGTGTGTGTGTGTGTCTGTCTGTGTGTGTTATTCGCATATCTCTCGAACCGTTAGTCTGATGGATTTCAAACTTGAGTAAGTACAGTAAGTGCAGTGCCAAGTTTGACGTTGTTTGGATTAGAAATGCAAAAGATATTGTTAAATATATCGATAAAAGAAGCACGTAAGTGGCGTTTTCTCGGAGTTCACTGTGTAGCTGCTCCCTGAATAGTTCATTTTTCCACATTTATTGTATGTCATTATGTCAGTATCAGCACAAATAAAAATGTCACTGAACTTTTGCTGTGTAATTGTAACAGTGAGCACTCAAACACACCGAACCAACAATTACTAAAAACACACACAAAAACTGATTTTGCACTAGTATTTTAAAGTAGCCTATATTAAAATAGAAAACCATTATTTTAAATTGTAAAATTATTTCACAGTATTACAGTTTTTTCTGTATTATTGATCAAATAAATACATCCTTGAACATAAGAGACTGTTCAAAATCATAAAAAATAGTAATGTTTCCTAACTTTTGACCGGTATTGTATGTATACACCCATATTTATGATAAACATTAAAGTAGAAATTATCAATATATTTTACATTTAAAAACACATATTTTGTCAATTAATAATAATATTTAAATAAAACAAATTGTTAAGGCGTCTCCAGATTTCATTCTCATGTGAGGAGTGTTGTAGTTGTTGTTGTAAGTTCCCACATTCACCAGCTGGGGGCGCTTCACTGTTACAGTAATAAACAGTTTAGAAGCAGATCTTCTAGAAGTGGTAAATGCCTCACTTCTCTCTGGGAGTTTTCCAAACTCCCTGAAAACTGCAGTTGTCAAGCCCCTCCTGAAAAAAAACAATCTGGATAAGACCATATTAAGCAACTATAGACCGATCTCAAATCTTCCTTTCATAGGCAAGATCATAGAAAAAGTTATCTTCAATCAGCTGAACAAATTCTTAAGCTCGAATGGATACTTTGACAATTTTCAATCTGGTTTCCGACCGCATCACAGCACAGAGACAGCGCTCATAAAGATAATAAACGATATTCGCTTAAATACTGATTCAGGCAAATTATCAGTGCTGGTACTACTCGACCTCAGTGCTGCATTTGACACTGTCGATCATAACATACTTCTTGACAGGCTGGAAAACTGGGTGGGGCTTTCTGGGATAGTCCTAAAATGGTTCAGGTCATACTTAGATGGGAGAGGTTATTATGTGAGTATAGGAGACCATAAGTCTGAGTGGACATCCATGACATGCGGAGTCCCTCAAGGCTCAATTCTTGCGCCACTCCTGTTCAACCTGTATATGCTCCCAATGAGCCAAATAATGAAACAACCAAATCGCTTACCACAGCTATGCAGACGACACACAGCTGTACTTAGCCCTATCGCCTAATGATTACAGCCCCATTGACTCCCTGTGCCGATGCATTGATGAAGTCAACAGTTGGATGTGCCAAAACTTTCTTCAGTTAAACAAAGACAAAACTGAAGTTATTGCATTTGGAAACAAAGATGAGGTTCTCAAGGTGAACGCATACCTTCACTCTAGGGGTCAAACAACTAAACATCAAGTCAGGAATCTTGGTGTGACACTAGAGTCAGACCTTAGTTTCAGTAGTCATGTCAAAGCAATAACTAAATCAGCTTACTATCATCTGAAAAATATTGCAAGAATTAGATGCTTTGTTTCCAGACAAGACTTAGAGAAACTTGTGCATGCTTTCATCACCAGCAGGGTGGATTATTGTAATGGACTCCTCACTGGCCTTCCCAAAAAGACCATAACACAGTTGCAGCTCATACAGAACGCTGCCGCCAGGATTCTGAGCAGAACCAGAAAATATGAACATATCACACCAGTCATCAGGTCTTTACACTGGCTCCCAGTTAGATTTAGGATTGATTTCAAAGTATTATTACTGGTATATAAATCATTCAATGGCCTAGGACCTCAATACATTGCAGATATGCTCACTGAATATAAACCCAACAGATCACTCAGATCATTAGGATCATATCAGCTAGAAATACCAAGGGTTCACTCTAAGCATGGTGAGTCTGCTTTTAGCTATTATGCTGGAACCAGCTTCCAGAAGAGATCAGATGTGCTCCTACAGTGGTCACATTCAAATCCAGACTCAAAACACTTCTGTTTAGCTGTGCATTTACTGAATGAGCACTGTGCCGCTGTTCGTCCGACTGTACTGTACTGTATTTCATTTTATTTTTCTAAACTGTTTTAATTATTCTTATTTCTTTTTATTATTTTAATTTCTTCTATGTAAAGCACTTTGAATTGCCATTGTGTATGAAATGTGCTATATAAATAAACTTGCCTTGCCTTGCCTTGCCTAATAAACTGTTACTGTTATAAAGTAGAGTGCACGTCAGGTGTGAACAGAAGCTGTGTTTGTCTGAGCGTTTGACAGACACAGCAACTACTTTCCTGCAGGGCATGATGGGTAATTATGAAGTCACATGATCACTTTGTTTCCTGTGAGCTTCTCACATTCATCAGCTGTGGATTATTATGAATTCATTTTACAGTTTTTCTCAGTCACTTTGGTGCATTTCTCACATCACTATTTACATTTGCACAACAGTTAGTTCAACCTCCACAACATTTAGTCATTTGTGCACATCATAGTAGCAGTTTCTCATTCCTTCCAACAATTTGCAAATGCTTTTGGACATGCATCAATTGCTTTCATACAACTCTCTGCTGTTTTATAACATTATCATTTGCTTATGTCATGTCAGTCAAAATTAACTATACTTGTGAGTGCTGAATAGTCATTCCATATAAAACTAATAGTCCTCATTTCATTGCTTGAGTCATTACATACACAAATGTTGAACTAGTTGTCAAAATCTGTCAAGCAAAAAAAAAAAAAAAATTTAAATCATTTTTTTCCTGAAAATGTCCCATAGACAGTATATAAAGTCTATACCAGACCGAGAGGAACGTCTGAATGTGCATGAATGATTACAGTACTATGTATGTTGTATGTTCAGTTCCAATATGTACTGCAATATTGTTTCCAGTGTTGCACAGCTCTACCCAAAGGGAGTTTATGTTTGTTGTAAATAAGGGTGTATTTTTTCTTTTGCACAATGCTGTGAACAAATTAGAATAGCAAAGAGCATATGCAGTAAAAATGTGAAACATACATATTCAGTGTCTTGTACTCAGTTACCTCACTAAACACAGTAATGTGTAACTTTACTGTATT